>NC_090646.1:203994374-204341874 GCF_040937935.1 Hyperolius riggenbachi | reverse complement strand
AGGGACCACGCGGCAACGCTAACCCAGCAGCAGCAGATGTGATGGAACAGGAGGAGGCGCAGGAGGAGAAGGCCACGCTTTGTAAGACACAACAACCCAGGCCTTGTATGAGGGCAAGAAGCGTGCGGATATAGCAGCAATGCTTTTTGCCGCCATGCAGTCATAAATGTAATACAGATGAGAGGTTCAATAAACAGGGACCGGAAACGCTACACCATCCCAGATGTTCATTGGTCATGTTACTTGGTTGGGGTCCTGGAGTGTTGCGTAGTCATTTCCAATCCAGGATTGATTCATTTTAATTTGAGTCAGACGGTCTGCATTTTCTGTGGAGAGGCGGATACGCCGATCTGTGACGATGCCTCCGGCAGCACTGAAACAGCGTTCCGACATAACGCTGGCTGCCGGGCAAGCCAGCACCTCTATTGCGTACATTGCCAGTTCGTGCCAGGTGTCTAGCTTCGATACCCAATAGTTGAAGGGTGCAGATGGATTGTTCGACACAGCTACGTCATCTGACATGTAGTCCTTGACCATCTTCTCCAGGCGATCGGTGTTGGAGGTGGATCTGCACGCTTGCTGTTCAGTGGGCTGCTGCTGCATGGGTGTCAGAAAATTTTCCCACTCCAAGGACACTGCCGATACCGTTCCCTTTTGGGCACTAGCTGCGGCTTGCGTTGTTTGCTGCCCTCCTGGTCGTCCTGGGTTTGCGGAAGTCAGTCTGTCTGCGTACAACTGGCTAGAGGAGGGGGAGGATGTCAATCTCCTCTCTAAAGTCTCCACAAGGGCCTGCTGGTATTCTTCCATTTTGACCTGTCTGGCTCTTTCTTCAAGCAGTTTTGGAACATTGTGTTTGTACCGTGGATCCAGAAGGGTATAAACCCAGTAATTGGTGTTGTCCAGAATGCGCACAATGCGTGGGTCACGTTCAATGCAGTCTAGCATGAATTGAGCCATGTGTGCCAGAGTCCTACCAGAATCCTTATCATCCTCTTGTGAGCGTTGTGATAGTTGTTGTGATGCATCATAGTCGTCACCTTCCTCCTGGTCTGCTTCTGCTGACCATTCGCGTTGAATTGTGGAAGTCCAACGTGCACCGCTCTGGCCCTCGTCAGTGGTGGCATGAAATTCCTGCTCCAACTCCAGCTGTTCCTCCTCCTCTTCTTCGTCATAGCTGCTGGGGCCAGCGTTCCCTGAGGCAGATGGCCTGATGTTGGTACCATCACGCTGATCGTTTTCTCCTTCAGATTCCCCCAGTTGCATCATGACAGCTGTTTCCTTGATTTTCAACATTGACCTCTTCAGTAAACACAGCAGTGGTATGGTAATGCTGACTGAAGAGTTGTCACTGCTCACAAGCAACGTGGATTGCTCAAAATTTTGGAGGACTTGGCAGAGGTCCAACATGTTGGTCCAATCGGATCCACAGAAGCTTGGCAGCTGTCCGGATGCGCCTCGGTACTGCGCCGTCATGTACTGGACCACTGCACTCTTCTGCTCACAAAAGCGTGCTAGCATGTGCAGCGTAGAATTCCAGCGCGTAGGGACATCACACAGCAAGCGATGGTGGGGGAGATTGAAGCGCTCCTGCATCTTGGCGAGTGCCCCCGAGGCAGTACTGGAATTTCTACAATGTTTGGCCACTCGACGCACCTTCAACAGAAGATCGGCCACGCCTGGGTATGTCCTCAGGAACCGCTGAACTACTAGGTTCATCACGTGCGCCAGGCAAGGGATGTGTGTCAGCTTAGCCAACCTTAAAGCGCGAATGAGATTACTCCCATTATCACACACAACCATGCCCGGTTTCAAGTCCAGCGGTGCCAGCCACAAATCCGTCTGTTCCTTTATTCCCTTCCAAATTTCCTCCCCTGTGTGCTGCTTATCCCCAAGGCAGATCAGCTTCAGCAACGCTTGCTGACGCATGCCAACAGCTGTGCTGCACTGCTTCTACGATCCTACTGCTGCTGGGTTAGCGTTTCCGGATGAGGTACAGCTTTGAGATGCGTTGGAGGAGAAGGAGTCAGAGAGGTAGGTGCTGCTGTTGTTATCCAGTGGGAGGGACGGCGGTGCAGCTGTTTGCGGCGTGGGCAACACCCGCGCCGTAGCAGGTGAGGAATTGCTGCCAGGCTCCACAAGGTTCACCCAGTGCACGGTAAGGGAGATGTATCGACCCTGGCCGAACGCACTCGTCCAAGTGTCAGTGGTGAGGTGAACCTTGCAGGCAACGGCATTCTTCAAGCTTCGGGTTATTTTGCTGACCACGTGCTCATGCAACTCAGGCACTGCAGAGCGCGCAAAGTGGTAGCGGCTGGGAACCACGTAACGTGGGATGGCCACTGACATCATGCCCTTGAAGCTTTTTGTCTCCACCACTCGATATGGCAGCATTTCGCAGGCCAGAAGCTTGGCTATGCTGGCTGTTACTGCCACGGCCCGGGGGTCATTTGCTGGCAATTTCCTCTTGCGCTCAAACATCTCCGACACAGACAACTGAACCGTAGCGCTGCACACGGAAGGGCTGTTGGTTGTTGTGTTTGATGAACACTGGGAGACCTCAAGAGCACTACTCCGGAAAGTGACAGTGTCAGCGTCGTCTGATGTTTGTGAATGTTGTGAACCACGCAATGGCTGGGCTACTGCTGCTGCTGAGGCGGGTCTGGTGGTGAGTCTGGTGAACCCAAGGGAGGCAGTGTTGCTGGTACCCTGTCCTGCCGCGTTTGCCCACAGAGTGGGATGTTTGGATAGCATGTGGCGGCTCATGCTGGTGGTGGAGAGGTTGTTAATACTTTTCCCCCTGCTCAGGCGAGTCTTGCACACCTTGCAAATCGCCATGGTAACATCCTCAGTGCAGTCTTCAAAGAAAGCCCAGACTTTGGAGCACCTGCCTCCTTGCTGGCGATTTCTGTTTCCTCCTCTTTTGCCTCTCACTCTAACTTCCACGCTTGTGGTGCCTGAAATTGCGCGCCGCCTACCTTGTGGCACAAGGCGAACTCGTGCAGCAGTGGGTTCTTCAACAGACTCATCTGTGCTGCTGCTACGACGGCGATGTTCTCGTTCACAAATAAAATCTGGGTCTCTGTCCACATTGTCCATACCCTCCTCTTCCATCTCCTCAAACTCGTCATATGTCATTGTGGGGGGCCGCCGCCGTGGAGTAGAGCTCCCCAGAACAACCTCTGCGCAGCTCACTCCAACGTCGTCTTCCAGATCTTGTCGGCCGACCTCCTGCAATTGCAACCCCTCCTGCCCAACTTGCTCTGGGATTTGGGTTTCCGAGTCCTCCTCGGACTCGCCTTGTATTTCAGTGCGCGGTGCATTTCCCACAGTTAATGGTTGTAAATCCGGGCACAACATTTCTGGCTGTTCCTCCATTGACCTTTCATAGGTGGAAGTTTGTTGGGCTGGGAATAGCTCCTGCGAATACCCCATTGTGTCCTGAGGTAATTTATAGGACTGGTTATCTGGCAGTTGTGTGCGTGGTGTCGCTGCCGGTTGTGTCAGCTTTGTGCCCACTGGCTCCTTGTAACTGGCTGAGGACTCGGACCTCGTGCGTGATGTGCTGGTGCTGCTTAACCCACTGCTGGACGCTTGAGAGGTCATCCAAGTAATTATCTGGTCCTGTTCTTTTGGATTTGTGAGGGTTGTTGTCCTGGACAACATGGGCGGTATTGAGTGGGTTTTCTTGGGTGCTCCCCTGTGGCCTGTACGTGAACCGTCAGGGGAAACACCTCTTCCCTTGCCCCTTCCTCTTTCACCGGATTTCTTCCTCATTTCACTTATCCTTACAGTACACGCTGACTGGCAGCAGTACAGTGGCAGTACAGAAATGCTATACAGTACCACTATTCCCAGCAGTGACACAGAGCACAATGCTATACAGTGGCGGGTGAGCGGTGTACTACTGTTCCCAGGCCCAGCAGACACAGAGTGGAAGTAAACACAATGCTATATAGTCTGGCTGAGCGGTGTACACAGAGTGGCAGTACACACAATGCTATATAGTCTGGCTAAGCCGTGTACACAGAGTGTCAGAAAACACAATGCTATATATAGCGTGGCTGAGCGAGGTGCACAGTGGCAGTACACACAATGCTATATTAGTCAGGCTAAGCCGTGTACACAGAGTGTCAGTAAACAATGGTATATAGTCTGGCTGAGCGGTGTACACAGAGTGTCAGTAAACAACGGTATATAGTCTGGCTGAGCGGTGTACACAGAGTGGCAGTAAACACAATGCTATATATAGCGTGGCTGAGCGAGGTGCACAGTGGCAGTACACACAATGCTATATATAGCGTGGCTGAGCGAGGTGCACAGTGGCAGTACACACAATGCTATATATAGCGTGGCTGAGCGAGGTGCACAGTGGCAGTACACACAATGCTATATATAGCGTGGCTGAGCGAGGTGCACAGTGGCAGTACACACAATGCTATATTAGTCAGGCTAAGCCGTGTACACAGAGTGTCAGAAAACACAATGCTATATATATAGCGTGGCTGAGCGAGGTGCACAGTGGCAGTACACACAATGCTATATATAGCGTGGCTGAGCGAGGTGCACAGTGGCAGTACACACAATGCTATATATAGCATGGCTGAGCGAGGTGCACAGTGGCAGTACACACAATGCTATATATAGCGTGGCTGAGCGAGGTGCACAGTGGCAGTACACACAATGCTATATTAGTCAGGCTAAGCCGTGTACACAGAGTGTCAGAAAACACAATGCTATATATATAGCGTGGCTGAGCGAGGTGCACAGTGGCAGTACACACAATGCTATATATAGCGTGGCTGAGCGAGGTGCACAGTGGCAGTACACACAATGCTATATATAGCGTGGCTGAGCGAGGTGCACAGTGGCAGTACACACAATGCTATATATAGCGTGGCTGAGCGAGGTGCACAGTGGCAGTACACACAATGCTATATTAGTCAGGCTAAGCCGTGTACACAGAGTGTCAGAAAACACAATGCTATATATATAGCGTGGCTGAGCGAGGTGCACAGTGGCAGTACACACAATGCTATATATAGCGTGGCTGAGCGAGGTGCACAGTGGCAGTACACACAATGCTATATATAGCGTGGCTGAGCGAGGTGCACAGTGGCAGTACACACAATGCTATATATAGCGTGGCTGAGCGAGGTGCACAGTGGCAGTACACACAATGCTATATTAGTCAGGCTAAGCCGTGTACACAGAGTGTCAGAAAACACAATGCTATATATATAGCGTGGCTGAGCGAGGTGCACAGTGGCAGTACACACAATGCTATATATAGCGTGGCTGAGCGAGGTGCACAGTGGCAGTACACACAATGCTATATATAGCGTGGCTGAGCGAGGTGCACAGTGGCAGTACACACAATGCTATATATAGCGTGGCTGAGCGAGGTGCACAGTGGCAGTACACACAATGCTATATTAGTCAGGCTAAGCCGTGTACACAGAGTGTCAGAAAACACAATGCAATATATATAGCGTGGCTGAGCGAGGTACACAGTGGCAGTAAACAATGCTATATATAGTGTGGCTGAGCGAGCGGTGTACTACTGTTCCCAGCAGCGACACACAATGACTGGGGGGGACCCTGGCTAGCGTGGCTGGAGAGCGAACTACCCTGCCTGCCTACCCAAAGCTAAACCCACAGACAAATGGCGGAGATATGACGTGGTTCGGGTATTTATTTACCCGAACCACGTGACCGTTCGGCCAATCAGAGCGCGTTCGGGCCCGAACCACGTGACCCGTTCGGCCAATCACAGCGCTAGCCGAACGTTCGGGGAACGTTCGGCCATGTGCTCTTAGTTCGGCCATGTGGCCGAACGGTTTGGCCGAGCACCGTCAGGTGTTCGGCCGAACTCGAACATCACCCGAACAGGGTGATGTTCTGCAGAACCCGAACAGTGGCGAACACTGTTCGCCCAACACTAGTAATAATGTATTTTGATATATATTTTATAATCCCTGAATTAACATATGAATGCTGTTTGGTTAAAGAGAAGTTTCAGAAATTTGCACTTGAAATTAGTTCTTTAATTGGATTTCTGTTTCATGCGTGTTCAAGTTTTATTTTAGGAGGATGTTTTGCATATAAAAATGATATTAATAAACTAATCATTAACCTGGAAAACAACAACCTCCAAGAATGACTAATACTACAGAGCAAGATATCTGCAATAAAATGTTATAAAACCAGGGGCGTAGCAATAGGGGTTGCAGAGGTAGCGACCGCATCGGGGCCCTTGGGCCAGAGGGGTCCTCCCTCAACTACAGTATTAGCTCTCTATTGGTTCTGTGCTCATAATAATCACTTCAATAGATACGTTGAATAGTGGTAATCCTTAACAAACTGTTTCCCATCCTTTTCTTGCACCTCTGACACTGTATTTGCCCTTGGCAGGTTTTGGTGCGCCGTATCAATTGTCACGTATAGAGTGCTTTGGGGGGCCCCATTGTAAAACTTGCATCGGGGCCCACAGCTCCTTAGCTACGCCACTGTATAAAACAATTAGTATTTCAAGTGTTAGAATAAATGATGCTGCATTTTCAGTTATTTAACCACTTCACCCCAAGGGGTTTTTACTCTAACGGACCAGAGCAATTTTCACCTGTCAGTGCTCCTCCCTTTTATTTGCCAATAACCTTATTACTACTTATCACAACAAAATGTATATATACATTGTTTTTTTCACCACCAACTAGGCTTTCTGTGGGTAGTACATTTTGCTAAGAATTTTTTTATTCTAAATGCATTTTAATGGGAAAATTAAGAAAATAATGGAAAAATGTCATTATTTCTCAGTTTTCGGCCATTATAGTTTTAAAATAAAATGTTCTCCTGCGGATAAAACTGACACATTTTTTTGCTAAGTTGTTCCCATTATTAAACCATTGAAATTATGTCCCTATCACAATGTATGATGACAATATATTATTTGGAAATATAGGTGTTATTTTTCTGTTTTTTTTTTTTTGTCTGGTCCATAATTACAAGCCCCTATGTAGTAAAGTAAAAGTACTTTTCCCTCATAAAATATAGATTAAAAAAACTGAGTCCCCAAGGCAACTATTTATGTATTTTTTTTTAATGATTTATTTTACAAGGGGATTTTGGAAGTGTAAGTTATTACTTTTATTAATATTTAATAAGTGTATGTGTATTTATTTGCCTGTATGTGTAATTTTACTTTTTGACCACTAGATGGCGCTCTCCCATTTTATAGGAAGTGTCCATTTTTTCATTTTACAATACTGTGATTGTTTCCTGTTTTATGAATAGACGTGGCAGCTGATCGTGGTAATGTCCATTCATTCCAGGCATTGCGATTGGGTAGAGGACCACTCGGTCCTCTTCCCCAAATACAGATTGCGGAGACCCGACTGTTAACAGTGGCGGGGGGGGGGGACACAAACATGTGCAGAGCTGCAGTGGGAGCGAGCGATTTATTAAAACATCCTGGAGCTGTTAACAGGCTGAACAGGATGTTTTAATAAGTCAGATTGCTGATAAGTGGTTAAGCAACCCAGTCCATTTAAATGGACTGGGTTGCACTGCAATCTTAGGGGGTCTTACTTTCCACTGTTTTCTCTCTCACTGTCTCCTATCGCTCCTGCTTTTTCTCTCCTTCTCTCTCTCACCACCTGCATTTTTCCAAGACATGCGGTGGGGTGTCTGTTATTGCTGCAGAGCAGTGAGCGCCGCACAGAGTGCAGCAGGCAGCTCCGCTCGACATAGCACTCAGACTGACCCATCTAGCTTAAGCTTGTGTAATGTGCAATGTGTGAATTTTGCAATTGACTGCTATACATCTCTGAAAGTACCTTGTTGTATTTCTATGTTTCTGCTGTTATCGTACCATCACCGACCCTGTATGTGCCAAAAATAATTCCGGGTACAACCCCCAAGTTGTACTTGGCGAAGTAAATGATTCTGATTCTGATTCTGATTCTGAAGCTCTCCACCTATTTAAACTAATAGAATCTTACTTCTGTTCCATTTATGACAAGCAAGTTGCATTAAACTACATGTTATTAAGAAATCCTAATGTATGAGAAGTGTAAAAACACAGTTGTGGCATAATATGCACATGCAAGTATAGTGAGTAGCCAATCACATTTGTTTTTATTTTTACAACAGAATTAATGAAAATGTATACCTAACATAAGATATTTAGACTAGCAACACATGTAAAAAGTTATAGCAACCTTGGAACCTTGGACAAATGTAATACATTCTAATCTAGATGCAATTAAACGGTGACATCTAGACAAAATGCAAAAACTGAACCAAACATCAAGCGTGCATTTCCTTCTGCTTCCTTATACTTGCAGGTTTTAAGCATTATTGAGCCTGACCCAATTCACTTTTTTCTCCCAAGATTTCTCCTAGGTGATATTTTCACATCTTATAAGTAAAGTGGCATTTAAGCCACTTGCAAGTAATAAATACTCAGAATAATCTTGACAGTACTTTTTCACCTACTTTTTTGTACTTTTTCAATTGCAAAGTGCTAAAAAGTGACATTAAACAGGAAATTAAAAATTATCTCCTTATGAGAAAAAGTGAAGTGGATTGGGCTGGATGTGTGTTTTATAAAAGTAGCTACTGCAGCAGTTAACTATTTTAACTTTTTTGGATGATAAAACTTTATGGATGAGTAATATGTGCATAATCACCTCCTCCTCATTGGATCTACACTAGTGAGATTAAAGGTCCACTGTCTGGAAAATCTTACAATTTTAAATACATGTAAACACATACAAATAAGAAGCATGCTTCTTCAGAGTAAAATGAGCCATAAGGTACTTCTCTCCTATGTTACTGTCACTTACAGTAGGTAGTAGAAATCTGACATTACCGACAGGTTTTGGGGTAGTCCATTTCTCAATTGGGGATTCTCAGCATGGCCTTTATTATTTATAAAGACACTCACTGAAAAAGATTTATAAAAAAGATGCTGGCACTATCCGGTTACAACAACTGACCACAAGTGAAATCTTTTATTGCAACATATGTAATGAGAAATCCTTCTTTTAGTGCAGAAGTTGTTATATGCATCTGAAGGCATAGTAGTGTGAAGAGGACTAATGCATCAGAAGTATGAAAGGGGCCATTTCAACTTTCTTTAAAAATGCTTCTTTCATATTTTTATGCTAATTCTTCACCTCTGTTATTTTCTTAGTTATTGACCTGTACTGAATATACACGTCAAATATTCTCATTCCATTCTAACTCAGCTAGCTGCATTATCTAGTTATATAACTCAAATAGTGGAATACCAAATGTCAAATACATTCTAGAATAATGGTAGGCATTTTTATACAAAGTAATTCATAACCCTAAATGACAAGCTAATGTTATTTGCCACTTGGAAACCAATATCAGAGCTTCTTTTTTGAAATATGTCTTTAATCCCTAAAACAGGTAAAAAAAAAGTGAATAAAAGACAGTTAGAATACCTTCTAGAACCATGCCCCAGGAAAGTTTAAAAACCTCTTGGATCAGTGGTAATGGTAATGTTATATATGATGTATTATAATACCGTATATATAAATCACATCATATAACATGATATGAATATATTAAACCATATAGCATCTGTGCTTAGGGACTTATGTTATCTCTGTATACTATTTAATTTGCATAGCTACATACAATCAGCCAGTTTAGATTTAGAGAACATATAAAGGAGATGTTACTTTTAAAATCTCCGACTCCGACAAGCATATTCTCTAGCTTAGGCCATGCACCCACTAAATAACCTAATTACGCACTGCCTGTACATATACTGTATACTTCCCCACCTCTTGTTTCCACCCCATTTCTTTAGATTGTAAGCTCGCAAGGGCAGGGCTCTCACCCTTTTGTGTCATGGAATGTTATTAATTTAATTGCTTGCACACTGTTAGACATTTATACATTTTAGTCATCATGTTAAATCAAATTGTAATCAGCAGTGCTGTATCTTGTATCAGTGTTCATATTTGATGTATATCATTGTCTGTATCATTATGTATCCC
Source organism: Hyperolius riggenbachi (assembly GCF_040937935.1). Lineage (NCBI taxonomy): Eukaryota > Metazoa > Chordata > Amphibia > Anura > Hyperoliidae > Hyperolius > Hyperolius riggenbachi. The sequence continues at coordinate 204,331,843 of NC_090646.1, read as the reverse complement.
TTGTTTGTTTTCTTACATTGTACAGCGCCACGGAATATGTTGGCGCTTTATAAATAAATAATAATAATAAAATCTGATAGATGTTGGCATCTTGGTGAATTCTATGTTCTTTGCTGAGCATTTTTCAGCTCAAATTATCACTTATCACCTGAGAGCTTCACTAGCTCTCTCTTACTTTTTATTGGCTATTGTTCTCAATTTTTTTTGCATTAAAAACAAAACAAAAAACATATACATTTCTCCCTTCATCAGTGTTAATAAAACCTTTATTCCCAGTGTAAAGGTGACCACTAACGGTCCAATTTCTAGTGAAAAATCATTTCGAGCGATCAGAAACTCTGATCGGATGGAAAATCGTTCACTACACCATCAATTAACCAATCATTGCTTCCTATCTATCACGACCAACAAGAAAATCCAAATTTTGGTTCGACGAAAATTCAATCAGACGATTTTTGTAATAATTGTTCATTATCGATGGTGCCCATCAACTGAGATTATTTACAACCAAACCGATCAGAATTTCTGATCGCTCAAACGATTTTTCGCTAAAAATTGGACCGTTAGTGGCCACCTTAAGATGGGAACAGTCAGCTCGTATTGAGCTCTGCCATTTGAACAGTACCAGCTTAAATAGTACCTGACACAGGGAGGAGATTGAAGAGGGGTAGAAATATTATGCTTTCCCCTATGGGTAACCCCCCACCCTCCATGTTTTCATGTCAAGGAAAAGAAACATATTCCCACCTAGAAAGCCCAGAGAAAAAGCTTAAAGATCAGCCTTTTGATATATTTATCTGACCAATCAGAATACTCCCTGCTAAGGATTCTGACTGGTTACTTCAAAAGGACCCTGGAGAGTCAGACATTTTATTTATTTATTTATTTATTGATTTATTGTATTTATAAAGCATCAACATATTACGCAGTGCTGGACAATAAATAGGGATACATACAATATTTAGGGGTGACATACAGCAAAATGACAATACCTGAACACAAGAAAGACCAGATCATGCAGCACAGTATGAGTACAAGGTAATGCTTAGTCACTGAAGGGGAGCATGGAGATTAGGCAAGTTAGGTTCCCTCAGGTCCATAGCATGGGTTCACAGTAATGGAGGTGCATGATCAGGTAGGACACAAAAGGAGGAGGACCCTGCCCAAAGGCTTACAATCTAGAGGGAGAGGTAAGGACATGGAAGATAGGGGACCAGAGTTCAGCTGTGGGTTTAGAGCACTTGTGAGGGGTAGTAGGCCAGAGTGAAAAGGTGAGTTTTGAGGGCTTTCTTGAAGATGTTGGAGGAGGGGGCTGCCCTAATGGGTGGAGGTAGGGAGTTCCATAGTGTTGCAGCAGCTCTTGAGAAGTCCTGGAGGTGTGCATGGGACTGGGTGATGCGGGGGGCGGTTAGGTTAAGTTAATTGGAAGAGCGGAGTGAGTGGCTAGGTGTGTACTTCTGAGTAAGATCGGAAATGTAGGTTGGACAGGTTTTGTGGACAGATTTGTAGGTCGGACACAGTATCTTGAATCTGATTCTGGACTGGATAGGAAGCCAGTGGAGGGATTCAAGGAGGGGATCCGCCGTGGTGGAGCGATGGGAGCAGTGAATAATTCTGGTTGCCGCATTCATGATGGACTGCAGTAGGGCTGTTCGGGTCATAGGGAGACCAGACAGCAGGGCATTGCAGTAGTCAAGGCGGGAAATTATGAGGGCATGGATGAGGAGTTTGGTGGTGGCAGAGGTCAGGAAAGGGCGAATCTTACAGATGTTACGAAGGTGGAAGTTGCAGGACTTTGTGAGGTTTTGGATGTGGGAAGTGAAGGAGAGTGCGGAGTCCAGGGTGACACCCAGACAGTGGGCTTGAGAGGTAGGGTGAATGGTAGTGTGGTTAACAGTGACATGCACATCTGGGAGGTTTATGGATGTCCGGGGTGGGAAGATCATAAATTCCGTTTTGTCTAGATTTAGTTTCAGGAACCTAGCGGACATCCAGGAGGAAATGGCTGATAGACAGGAGGAGACCTTGTCCATGGTAGTGGTGGATATGTCAGGTGTGTGGAGGTAGATCTGGGTGTCATCTCCATACAGATGATAGTTAAAACCCATGGAGGAGATAACCTTGCCAATGGAGGATGTGTATAGGGTGAACAGTAGGGGGCCAAGGACTGAACCTTGGGGGACTCCCACCGAGAGGTGGTTGGGGGTGGACGAAGACTCATTCAAGGGGGTCGTGAAGGAGCGGTTGGAGAGGTAGGATGAAAGCCAGGACAGGACAAGATCGTGAATGCCCATGGACTGGAGGGACTGGAGGAGTAGGGGATGATCTACTGTGTCAAATGCTGCTGAAAGGTCAAGGAGGAGGAGAATGGAGTACTTACCTTCAGCTTTAGCTAAGGCAAGGTCATTGACCACTTTGGTGAGAGCAGTTTCGGTTGAGTGGGCAGGCCGAAATCCAGATTGCAGTGGGTCTAGCAGTGAGTTGGCATTCAGGAACTGGGTCAGGCGTTTGTGAACCAGACGCTCAAGGAGTTTTGAGGCAAAGGGAAGCAGGGAGATAGGATGGTAGTTGGAGGGTAGCGAGGGGTCGAGGGAGGGTTTCATAAGCAGGGGTAGTACAGTGGCCTGCTTGAAGTCTGAGGGGAAGGTGCCTGTGGATATGGAGAGGTTGAACAGGGTAGTGAGGACTGGGGCCAATTCCTTGAAGTGAGGCTGGAGTAAATCAGAAGGGATGGGGTCAAGGGGGGAAGTAGTGGTATGGGAAGTCTGCAGTAGGTGAATGACTTCCTCGGTGGTAGTAGGAGTGAAGGATGTGAGGGGAGGATAGGGTGGAGGAGGAGCTGGTTGAGAGGGGGTGGGAGGTGAAGATCTGAGATTGGATATTTCCTGGCGGATGGAGACAATTTTGTTGGTGAAGTGGGTGGCTAAATCTGTGGCAGAGAGGGAGGAAATGGAGGGTGGGGGGGTGGGTTTAAGCAGGGAGTTGAAAGTGGCAAAAAGACGCCGGGGGTTGGAAGCTTGTGCTCCGATGAGCTTGGTAAAGTATTCCTGCTTCGCATGAGCAAGGGCAGTGTGGAACTGCAGCAGGTTGGTCTTGTACTGTAGAAAATTCTGGTTAAGTCTAGTTTTCCTCCATTTCTGTTCAGTGGCGTGTGTTTTCCTCTGGAGGTTGCGAGTATGGGTAGTGCACCAGGGCTGGGGGTTAGGGGGTTGGTTGCTGCGAAATATTGGTGGAGCAGCTTTCTCTAGGGCTGATGAGAGAGTTTGGCGATACTGAGCTGCAGCAAGATTAGGACAGGTTAGGGTGGAGAGAGTGGAGGAGAGAGCATGGACGGGGTCAGCAAGGACGCTAGGGTTGAGCTTGCGTAGGTCTCGCTGCCATCAACCAGGTGGGTGGTGCTTTCCGTGAGGAGGTTGAAGGTGAGAAGGTGATGGTCTGAGGGTGGAAAGGGTGCGATGTCAAGGTCTGCAATGGTGGTGGATTTAGTGAATATAAGGTTGAGAGTGTGACCTGCAGTGTGAGTGGGGGTGCTGGTGTGTTGTACTAGTCCAAGCGAGTTGGCAATGGTGAGTAGCCGGGTCACAGTGGAGTTCTGGGCTTCATCGATGGGAATATTGAAATCCCCAAGGATGATGGTGGGGAGGTCAGAGGAGAGGATGCGAGGGAGCCAGGAGGCAAGGTCATCGAGAAATTGTGGGGTGGAGCCCGGAGGACGGTATAAGACCGCAACAATGTAAATCACCAGCTTCATGAATCTACAGGGTTTTTTTTGTGCATATTAGAGTGTTTTTGTTGATGATAAGATGTAACTCTTCAATGCACTTTGAAAAAAATAGGAATGGGAGAACACCTAGAAAACACTGAGAGAGGGTCAATGTGACCCTTTGAGCCCCTGGTTTTGAATATTATGCATATCAGCTTGGTGTGTCACCGCCCCACCACTACACTCCAATACAAGGTAACACAGTTTGTGATGGAGGCGAGAATGGGGGGAAGGGGAGTGGCAGTGGTGTGTGTCCACTCAATCAGCAGCATTTAAGATGCTGACTAAGAGATGGAGGGCAGAACTGCCCTGATGATGTTCGCTCCCTCGCCAGCAAAATTGGCTGGCCTCTACTGCTCCTCCTGACCTCTGTGTGTTTAAAATCTTGACTATGCTGACACTGAATATGATCTTCATGCTGCTCATACAGGGATGAGTAGAAACTACGCCAGTGCGATTTACGCATCATAGTTTGCATCTATGCATCGTAGTTCGTAGGTGAAGTTTCAAAACTACGCTTACGAATTTACATGTAGCGAAGTACCGCTACGCGTAGCTTATGCCCATTATGCGTAGTTAATAAGTGCATTGTGTAGTGGACTACGAATGCATTACTCACGTCTAATTTTCCACGTGCGATTGTATGCTTACAAATTTACGCATTGGAAAGAGGAATGTACGCATAGGAGAGTTGACGGTATAAGCATTTAAAGAGGAATGAATGCGTAAAAATTTCTGCATCGCTTCGCACTACGTGTAATTGCGTATTTTAATGCGTAGTCTACGAAATGCATACAAAATGAATATTTGATTTCGAAACCATACTTTGGCGAAGTGTAATTGCGTAAAATGATGCGTAGTTCCAGCATAACGAAGTTGGCTGACTACGACCATCCCTGTGCTCATATGCTGTAACCCAAGTGGTTAAGTAATTATGCTGTTCAATGCACTTTGCTGGTTTCACGGACGTCTAACTACCTGCTGATGCTCTGCATAACTGTGCCCTTCATGAAACAATGAAGTAGAACAGACGCGCTGGGCACCAGGACGTTTTGCTTCCAGATTTATTCACACAGTCACACACAGAGAGTTACAAGCACTTAAAGAGAAACTAAAGTGAAAATAATGAAATAAAAAAGTGCCTATTTTTTACAATAATTATGTATAAATGACTTAGTCAGTGTTTGCCCATTGTATAATCTTTCCTCTCCCTGTTTTGCATTCTGACATTTATCACAGGGTGACATTTTTACTGCTGGCAAGTGCGATGTCAGTGGAAGGAGATGCTGCTTGCTTTTTTGGCAGTTGGTTTGAGGTTTAAAGACAGGAAACTGTCAGGACCATGGTCCTGACATAAAACTGTGGGAGGGGTTTCACCACAATATTAGCCATACAGACGCTCCTGATGATCCGTTTGAGAAAAGGAATAGATTTCTCATGGGAAAGGGGGTATCAGCTACTGTACTTATTGGGATGAAGTCCAATTCTTGGTTATGATTTCTCTTTAAAGAGAGTCTGAAGCGAGAATAAATCTCGCTTCAGACCTCATAGATAGCAGGAGCACGTGTGCCCCTGCTAAATCGCCGCTATAGCGCGGTTTAATGGGGGTCCCTTCACCCCCAAATCCCCTCCGTACAGCCGGGGAGTGCTTCCGCATTGGGGCAGTGCTAACCGCCGCAGCCCTGCCCCACGCATGTCTGTCAGACACGTATCTCTGCCTCTCCCCCGCCCCTCTCATTCTTCCTTCACTGAGAGGGGCGGGGAAGAGGTGGCGATGCGCCGCTGATAGATGCGACTGGAGGCAGGGCTGCAGCTGTTAGCCCTGCCTCCAGGAAGAGAAATTCTGCGACCAAGAAGCCGACCAAGGTTTGGTTTGTGGGGGGGGGGAGGTTTGGGGGTGAAGGGACCCCCGTTTAGCAGCGCGATAGCGGCGGTTTAGCAGGGGCACACGTGCCCCTGCTAACTGTGAGCTCTGAAGCGAGATTTATTCTCACTTCAGAGTCTCTTTAAGGAATTGATGGCCTAACAGCCGTTCCGCGGGAAAGCCCGCTTCCTCAGAGACTAAAGGACAGTGTAATACAGTTTAGACTTCTTTAAATAACTTAACCGCGGGGGGCATGGCCAACAGGCGATGTAAGCGGTCGTGTCTTACACAGCTCCCAGCGTTATCCTGCATAGCTGATCCTGTTTGGAGGCATTAGACCCCGGATCCGGACTCAAAATACTCCCAGAGCAAGGGGGAAGAGACGCGGAAACTTTGGTCTGGACGAAAATACTGGGCAGCAAGAATGACTAAAGGAAAGGCCAAGGAGGAGAAAGGCCTGGCAGAGATGCCGTGAAAGCAAGATGGCACCATATCAAAGCAGACCCGATCACAGACAACAGCGGCAAGGCTGGAAACATTTGCACACAAGGATACCATGTCAGTGAAGGGTAGTGTGCAAGGAGATGTGTCGCAGATGAGAGAATCGGGAGAAGAGGCACAGGGGGAACAAGATGCGTCAGGACCTCCTAGTCATGGCGCAGGGGCTGCAGAACAGGAGTGGGAAACTGACAACATGTCAGAAGTACCTGCTGCAGCGGATAACACGGTGAGTACTGAGGAGCCTAACACCTTACCTACACCCAAAGAACCCTCCCTTAATGACATATTAGTAGCGGTACAAATTTGCAATATGGCCATACAGTCTCTTACCCAGTAGACTGGGGGATTAAAAGAGGAGTTAATGCAAGACATGTTGAATATTAGAGCAAGAACAGCTGCAGTAGAATCCAGGGTCAGTGAGATAGAGGACTCTCTAGCTCCAGCATTAAGGGACTTAAAAAGAGTAATTAAGCATTCTATAGCAAATACTGATAAAGGGGACGACATGGAAAACAGACTGCGTAGGAATAACATAAGAATTGTAGGCCTACCAGAAAAAGTGGAAAAATTGGAGCCCACTGCATTTATAGAACAAAGGCTGATAGGAATTTTTGGCAGAGAATCCTTTTCTAACTTATATGCAATAGAACGGGCCCACAGAGTCCCTACACGCCCTTCTAAACCAGGGGCAGCTTCACAACCGATACTGGCCAAATTACTAAACTACCAAAACAGGGAAGCAATCCTAAAACATGCACATCTGAAAGGCAACATTAAATATGGAAATCACAAAATCTCCTTTTATCCTGATTTTTCAGCGGAAGTCCAGAAGCAGAGAATGCAATTTTATGATGTAAAACAACGACTTCAAAAGCTCCAGTTACAATACGCAATGTTGTACCCTTCCAAGCTTAAAGTTCTGGCTATGAATGAAGCACACTTCTTTTAGTCCCCCAAGGAGGCCATGCTATGGCTAGATGAAAATGAATAACACCTGACCAAAAAGAAACCATCGTTGGCAATAGAGGAAGCCTGACTGTCACATATCGAATGCAGCTGCCTATCTTCATGTCTGTTGAATATATGAAATATCGCTCAATCTGTGGAGTTTTACAGTTTAAGTGTCACAGTTTAAAAATGTTTTGAGGTTTTTTTAAAAAAAGTATCTGTTTGTTAATATTCTAAACATAAGGGGGTCAGACCTCCTATACAGGATCACCATTCTGATTTAAAGATTATACGATACCAGTGATTTAGAAGCAGAGATGGCAATATTCTTCTTTTGGGGTATACAAGTAACACTCTAATCTGCGCTGGTAAAAAAGAGTACTGTATACGTATAGTATATTAATAGCATCAGCACACAGGAAGACTGCTCCAGAGTGCTTTATTGAAGCGTATATGTTCTTTGGAACAATGAACATCCGTTTAAGCAGTGTGGAGATGTTGTTCATTTCTATGGGAAGGGGGGGGGGGGTTATTATGTTCATGGTTATAATGTTATATGTCTAATTCTTTTTAACCTACACAGCAGCATTAGCTTATATTGGAAATTGTTTGGCCGTATACACTGGCTGGTGATTGTGACCTGGAGGAAATATGGCTGAATTCGCAGTGTTAAACTGGAATGTGAGAGAGTGATCAGACCCCACAAAGAGACAGTCTATTCTCTCCTTTATTCAAAAACAGGGCCCCTCTGTGATATGTCTCCAGGAAACACATTTAACGGCACAAACTACGAAATGGTTAAAGAAAAGATGGTTATCTCAGGACCCACATGTCTCTCTCTAGAATAGACTTAGTGTAATGATCTGCTCTGCTGTCTGCACAAGCAGGCAGCTTTTTGACTATTTTTCAGGTCTGAATGCTGCAGGTCCCTGGAAAGGAGACCTGTCTTCACTCTGCAGGTTTCAGAGTTGCTGTTCTGGTGAGGGTTTTGCATCCACTTGTCATGAAAATTGCTTAGCTGCTTCCTTTGAAGGCTTGCAGTATAAATACCATTTCCTCCCAGAATTTCCTGCTGGTCATAAAGGTTTGGTCCTGCTAGACTTACCTGGAGTCTCAGCCCTCTGCTAATTGTTTGCTAATATTATCTTAAAGTAGTTATCCTTGGGAGTGCACTAGCATTCCTTCTAGCATAGTGAGGTCACTTATTATTTGTATTGCCTTGTTCTGTCTTTCTGTTGTGATTGTTCTGTCGCCAGCGGCGGCTGACAGGAAATCACTCTGTCTGTTTGGATTGCATTCGCCCTAGCGTTAGAGGCGGTGGATCTCTCTGTATTCTGTCTAGGAGTGTAGCCAGAGCTGTGGTTGCTACTGGCTACTCCTTCTGTCTGTCTTGTTGTATGGATCGCACTCGCTCTTGCGGAAGAGCAGTGGATCCTTTCTGACCTGTTCCTGTTGTCTGTTTATCTGTCGGTCTGGAGCAAACGCTTGCTGTTGCCTGAGGTAAGGCAACTGATTAGCAAGCGTTTCTGTTATTTGTTTGTTTGTGTTTTCTGTGTTCATTAGTTAGTCAGGGTTGGCACGTTTTGTCTCTGTTGCGCTTCTTGTGCGGAGACCGCGCCATTAACGTGTTTTGTCGCTGTTGCGCTTCTCGTGCGGCGACCGCGTTTAGCTAGTGCATTTGTTATTTTCCTTGGTGTTCTGATTGTAATTATTTGCTGTGTCTTTCTTACTACACCTATGTTCTGTCTTTACTCAGTCTTGTGTCGCTATTAGCAATTGCCATTCTGGCGATTGCGTTCCCACTTGGTCTTCGCTGTTGTGTGTTCACCGTCGCTAGGTGGCGACTAGATTGGTGGACATACATACATTCTGTCTCTGTGCTCACGCTCTCTCTTGAGGGGCTATCTTGCCTTGTATTGCTTCACCTCATACAATTTCTATCTGGAATCTGTGGCAGTGCAGAGGGGTTATTCCTCTGCACTCTACAGCTCCATCTGCCGGTGGCAATTTCTCTCTACAGGTGCATTGCACCAAAGCTGGGTTCTGTTATTTAAACGTTTGTGGAGGGTTTCTGCAGTGTCAGCGCACATCTTGTGCACTGACCACGGAGATAATTCCCCATCCGTTACAGTATGACCAGCCAAACCGAAATTCCCAGTGTAGAGGGTATTTCCGATTTGTACGATTTTGTCGAATATGGTTCTTGTACCTTTAAGAGGTTTAAAAAACTAGACTCTGAAACCAAAGAGGACTTCCTTTCTGAATGTGTAAGATTCTTTCTGAATCCTACATTTCAAATTACTGATTCGTCCACATGGGCTCTTCAAATAGCTTATATTCTATTGCAAAAAGATCTGTTTTCGTGGGCTTATGATATTTTGAAAAGCAATTCCTGGAATGATAATCCTTATCAGTTTCTTACATTGATTTTTTTCCCACTGCACTGGTTTAAACTGCCTTGTTTACCACCTATTCTTGATGAGTGTGTACCTGCTAATCAGTCAGCTGTTCTATCCATTCCATGCAAAACCATTCAGTGTGATAATGAATGCAGTAACAGCTCCCTTGTATCTAGACAGCAGCCACTTGTAGCAGCTATGTCTAAACATAAAATGTCTGGAAAGGCTTCTCAGCTGAAAAATCCGTTGCTGATTGGCGATTGCGTTCCCACTTGGTCTTCGCTGTTGTGTGTTCACCGTCGCTAGGTGGCGACTAGATTGGTGGACATGCATACATTCTGTCTCTGTGCTCACTCTCTCTCTCTTGAGGGGCTATCTTGCCCTGTATTGCTTTACCTCGTACAATTTCTATCTGGAATCTGTGGCAGTGCAGAGGGGTTATTCCTCTGCACTCTACAGCTCCATCTGCCAGTGGGAATTCCTCTCTACAGGTGCATTGCACCAAAGCTGGGTTCTGTTACTTAAACGTTTGTGGAGGGTTTCTGCAGTGTCAGCGCACATCTTGTGCGCTGACCACGGAGATAATTCCCCATTCGTTACACTTAGCCATAGGGAACATGGAATTGCTCTCATATGTGGAAAAAAAAGGAATACTTGGTAAGATCGCTGTCTGATCATTCTCCTTTAAGGGTATGGCTTTAAAATCCCAAAAATGAGTTTAAAACTAAATTACCCTAGAAATTAAACCCTTATTGGCTATCACTATTCAATACACATGCTGATATAATTCAGGAGATAAATAGATTCTTGTACATCAATAATGACCCTTCTAATTATACATTGGTATGGGAGACATTGAAAGCATTCTTAAGGGGTATCTTTATTAAAGAAATTAATAATGTTAGGTCAAATTCTAGAGAGAGACACAAAACATGTGTTAAGAATGTGATGGATTCAGAAGCGGCCTTTATTGCAGATCCTACTGATGAGTCAAGGTTGAGTTGGCTTCAGGCACAGGTTGCTTTGAACGAGCATCTTATGACTAAGGCCAATCATAAACATTTTTTTCTGAAACAGGCTTTCTTCGAGCAAGGGGATCAGACGGGCCATCTGCTTCCAGTTATCACTAAGTCACAGGGACCCTCAAATCATATTGGGGCTCTAATGAATAGCTCAGGGGAGGTGGTTACAGTTACTTTAAATATATTAGGGGAGCTTCAGAAAATTTACAGTGAATTGTATAGCTCTAAAGTAAACTATGAGATGGATGAATTGGCCTGCTATTTAAATGCAATCCCTCTTTTGAAAGTTAGTGATAAAGATAGAGCCATGTTGGATGCCCCCACCCCCAGTATGTTGGAAGAGTTGGAGAGGGCGATTGCTTCATTCCCAGCAAACAAAGTGCCAGGCTGTGATGGTCTGTCAGTAGAAATATATAAAAGATATGCAGAATTATTACTACCAAGATTACTGGAGATAGGAGAAAAGAAAGCCCGCACAATGTCCTAAAATCCAATCCTTTATTGGGGACGTATCCAAACTTGATCACATATCTTCACACACCTCTAGCTGACATGTTTCGAACCAATTGGTCCTCAACTCCCCGCCTCTATCTGTATTGCACCCAGAAAAGTGTTTTCATAACAAAAGTGTCTGCACAAATCTATTAGCATCAACAATGGTGTTTTATCTTTTGCTGCTGTATCCTTATTGTCTATAGGCATCAGAGATGATTTGGATGCTTTAAAATAGAGATTCAATTTGGACAAGATTACTGGAGGTATTTGAGGAAATGTTTGCAAATGAAGTCTTAGCACCATCAATGACGGAGGAGGCTATTATATTGCTCCCAAAACCAGGCAAGGACACTCTGAAAGCAGACTCATATACAGGATCTTCTAAAAAAATTAGCATATTGTGATAAAGTTCATTATTTTCTGTAATGTACTGATAAACATTAGACTTCCATATATTTTAGATTCAAATACACACAACTGAAGTAGTTCAAGCCTTTTATTGTTTTAATATTGATGATTTTGGCATACAGCTCATGAAAACCCAAAATTCCTATCTCAAAAAATTAGCATATTTCATCCGACCAATAAAAGAAAGGTGTTTTTAAAACAAAAAAAGTCAACCTTCAAATAATTATGTTCAGTTATGCACTCAATGCTTGGTCGGGAATCCTTTTGCAGAAATGACTGCTTCAATGCGGCGTGGCATGGAGGCAATCAGCCTGTGGCACTGCTCAGGTGTTATAGAGGCCCAGGATGCTTCGATAGCGGCCTTAAGCTCATCCAGAGTGTTGGGTCTTGTGTCTCTCAACTTTCTCTTCACAATATCCCACAGATTCTCTATGGGGTTCAGGTCAGGAGAGTTGGCAGGCCAATTGAGCACAGTAATACCATGGTCAGTAAACCATTTACCAGTGCTTTTGGCACTGTGAGCAGGTGCCAGGTCATGCTGAAAAATGAAATCTTCATCTCCATAAAGCTTTTCAGAAGCACTGGTAAATGGTTTACTGACCATGGTATTACTGTGCTCAATTGGCCTGCCAACTCTCCTGACCTGAACCCCATAGAGAATCTGTGGGATATTGTGAAGAGAAAGTTGAGAGACACAAGACCCAACACTCTGGATGAGCTTAAGGCCGCTATCGAAGCATCCTGGGCCTCTATAACACCTGAGCAGTGCCACAGGCTGATTGCCTCCATGCCACGCCGCATTGAAGCAGTCATTTCTGCAAAAGGATTCCCGACCAAGTATTGAGTGCATAACTGAACATAATTATTTGAAGGTTGACTTTTTTTTGTTTTAAAAACACCTTTCTTTTATTGGTCGGATGAAATATGCTAATTTTTTGAGATAGGAACTTTGGGTTTTCACAAGCTGTATACCAAAATCATCAATATTAAAACAATAAAAGGCTTGAACTACTTCAGTTGTGTGTATTTGAATCTAAAATATATGAAAGTCTAATGTTTATCAGTACATTACAGAAAATAATGAACTTTATCACAATATGCTAATTTTTTGAGAAGATCCTGTAGACCCTTCTCATTGTTGACCACAGATTTTAAAATACTTTCTAAAGTTTTGCCTAATAGACTGGCAAAATAATTACTACTATTATTAAACCAGATCAGTCAGGCTTTATACCATGAAAATCTACAGCTATAAATGTTAGGCGCACATTCTTAAACTTACAGTTACAAGCTGACAATATGGGAGATTTTATCGCTTGACATAGCCAAAGCGTTTGACAGTGTAGAATGGGTTTATTTACATGGGGTCCTGCAGGAGATGCAATTTGGTCCAGTGTTTTTTAAATGGGTAAAAATTCTATATACTTCTCCTACGGCTCGTCTTCGAGTCAACGGGTTAATGACACAAAAATTTAACTTGGGAAGAGGAACAAGGCAAGGGTGCCCTCTGTCACCACTGTAATCCGCAATTGCAATAGAACCTTTAGCAGAGCTAATAAGGACAAACAATTCAATTCAGGGATTTAAATATGGAGGGGAGAAAATAGAACAAAAGGTGACAATGTATGCAGACGACACTCTTCTGTATTTACTAGATGTGGGGGAGTCCTTTGCGGCAGCAATGACGACGATTAGCATATTTGGGGAATTCTCAGGACTGAAGGTAAATTGGGATAAATCGTCAATTATGCTGATAGATAAACCAGATAGTACTCTACCTGATAGTTGTGCGCAGATTCCAAAAGTAACTTCCTTTAAAGAGACACTGAAGCGAAAAAAAATGATGATATTATGATTTGTATGTGTAGCACAGCTAAGAAATAAAACATTAAGATCAGATACATCAGTGTAATTGTTTCCAGTACAGGAAGAGTTGAGAAACTCCAGTTGTTATCTCTATGCAAACAAGCCATTAAGCTCTCCGACTAAGTTAGTCCTGGAGAGGGCTGTTATCTGACTTTTATTATCTCAACTGTTCCTGGACTATTTACTTTTCCTCTGCTAGAGGAGAGGTCATTACTTCACAGACTGCTCTGAAAGACTCATTTTGAATGATGCAATGTTAGAAAAAACACTATATACCTGAAAATAAAAGTATGAGAATATTTTCTTTGCTGCTAATCTTCTAGTAATTATTCATAGTACACAACCAATTCACTATATCATATTTTTTTTTTTCGCTTCAGTGTCTCTTTAAGTACTTAGGCATATTAGTCACACCTGATGTTACTCTTTTTGAACAATACAATATTAGTCCACTACTGCTCAAAATAAGACAAAAACTTAATACGTGGTCTAAACTGCCTATCTCTCCAGTAGCAAGAGTTAACCTAATAGAAATGGTGACTATGCCTCAGTTACTATACGTTTTACATAACGCACCAACATGGCTCAATCTTAAACTATTTAAAACCTTGTATAAAATATTTAGACAATTTATCTGGGAACAGGGTAGAGTTAAAATTAAACTTCAATACTTACAAAATTCCAAGGAAGAAGGTGGGTTGGCAGTTCCAAATTTATGGGTCTACTATTTGGCTTCACAAGTTCAACACTTGGTGGGATGGGAGAACGAGGAATTGACAGATTCTAGCAGGTTATTACTTAACCATTTTCTGGGGAATAATTCAATATATGCGGCATTAGAGGCGGGGAAATGTTTTTTTTTAGGTGACACAACTCCTACCTTCTTAATGATGCAAAAAATATGGAATCGCTTGCGGCTTATACAAGAAATAAAGGGCATAACAACATACACTCATTTAAATGATAATAAACGCCTGGTTGAGTTAGCAAATTTAACTTTTCTGAAAGTGTGGGCTAAAGAGGGAATTTCTTCTTTGGATAAAATACTGGATAGAGGGGTTTTGAAAAACCTACCTGAAATATTAGAACTTATGAGTAAAAAGAAAACTCCTATACTGGAATATCAATACCTTCAGTTAACTCATGCACTGCATAAGCAAAAAGATACACACTCTTTGCTACTCCATCCGTCCCCTGTTTTCAACTTAATAGCACAATACAATGCAAGGAGTGGGTTTATATTGTCATGCTACGCCATTATACTTGGACAATTTCTGAAGAAATTCCCTCTTAAGTGTTATAAAAACTGGGTACAGGATTTGGGAGAATTAACAGAGGAGGAATGGAAGGAAATCCTAATGGCAGTCCCGATGGTATCTTCCAATGTCTCCCAGAAGTTATCACAATTGAATATTATCTATAGAAATCTGTTAACCCCTCAAAAAATGTTTGCAATGAATCGTCGGGATGACCCAATCTGTTCAAAATGTAGGAGAAATCATGGGGATTTAATACATATGCTTTGGAAGTGCCCAAAATTGCAAAGATATTGGGGGAGGTATTGGATATTATAGAATATATATCTATATTCGAAACAGCAAATCACTAGATCTATTCAATTTTTTATATTGGGGTTAATCTCAGGAGCGGGGGCCCAGGATCATATATAATTAATGATACATTGTTTATTGTTCCAAGCAAGAAAACTTATACTAGTGATATGGAAAGACCCAAGCCCACCTAAAATAAATATGTGGATAAAACAAGTGAATACATATTTAAAACTGGAAAAATGTATATACGTACATAGAGGGGCTCCCCATATATATGAAAAGATATGGGATGGTTGGTTAGACACTCCAGGTCTTGCTGAATTTTCTATGGTACAAGATAGATTGTTTGGGGGCATAAACTAAAGGTTAAAGGGATATTTGGAATAGTCCTCACGTCCAGATCTAATATGGAATATGCTAAGAGTGATTATTATGTAAATACTGTATGTTAAAGAGGAATAAATATTTTTTCTGGTCATAGGGAGATGTATATGGTCATGCTGTTAAAATCTATAATTTTCGGCTCGC
The DNA here is from genome assembly GCF_040937935.1 of Hyperolius riggenbachi. Lineage (NCBI taxonomy): Eukaryota > Metazoa > Chordata > Amphibia > Anura > Hyperoliidae > Hyperolius > Hyperolius riggenbachi. The sequence goes on along the minus strand of NC_090646.1, from coordinate 204,316,496 downwards.
TAAATGAGCGTTGTTTTGGTGCTGTGTTTAGGTGCGTAAAATATTGTGATTAGTTTATGTGAAATTGTTCCTTCAATGCTTTAATAAAGGCTGATTTTAAAAAAAATAGCTTAACCGCTATACATAGTGGTTAAGCTATTTAAAGGGGTCTAAACTGTATTACACTGTCCTTTGGTCTCTGAGGAAGCGGCCTTTCCTGCGAAACTCCTGAAGTGCCTGTAACTCTGTGTGTAACTGTGTGAATAAATCTGGAAGCAAAAAGTCCTGGTGCCCAGCACTTCTGTTTTACTACATTGATTGGATTCTGGTTGTTTGGACACAGGTTATGCAGCCTTAGTGTGCCAGCCACCATTTACTCTACCCCTATTGGCCCTTCATGGAACTTTGGATGGCTTTACTTGCATCTAACACAAACTTGTTTTTTTGCCTGTTTTGATTGCTATGGATTTCTGAACATCCAATTTTTTACTTTGCTACTTGCCTCAGTGCACATGTTACTATATACTGATGCATGCATAATTGTACTCATGCATCACTGTTCTTTTAATGTATTTTGTAACTATTTTGTAACTTTTTGACTTCATAACCCATGATATGTGGGGTTTAAAGGTCACTGGAGTGACCTTTGCCCTTGGGTTCCTATTGGGAAAGACATCTATTCTGGATCGGAAATTGTACACCCCTATTGTGGTTTATTGTTGTTTTAGATAGCGATACATAGAAATTGCATGCAAATTAATTTGATTTCATGTGTAGCTTATTATGAGCAAGAGAGGGAATGTGGCCACATTCCCTCTCACTGTAAGATTAGTGATTATCTAGCAACCACTTGGCACTTTCTCCATGGTCTAAGGAGAAGCATTTTACCTTCTTAACGAGCACATCACGCCGATGTCACTCTGCTGTCCCCTGTGGAGGCATAAGAGCAATTGTTTCTCATAGGCTGGGGGGGTAAATAGGTAAATTTATTAATAAAAAATACATAAACAAATGTATTAAAAAATAAACAAACATTGTGGGAGTGATCAGAGCCCACTAACAGAAAACTCTGTTGGTGGGCAGAAAAGGGGGGGGTCACTTGTTTACTGACTTGTACGGCTCTGCAGCGAGCACGTAAAGCTGCAGAGCCCTAATTTTTAAAAAATAGCCCAGTGACTAGGGGGAGTAAAGCCTGTGGTCCTTAACCTCCTTAGCGGTATGCCCGACACTGTGTCGGGCATACTGCTTGCTGGCCCCAGGAGTCCCCCATGCATAATTAATGCGATCAAATGGGTGTAAAACATTTAGCTAGCACTAGGCTAGCTAGTACAAGTGTCCAGCTCCCCTGATTGCTGCTGATGCCCCCCGACCCCCCCCCGTTAATACATTACCCAGCCTAGATCCAGCGATCGCGCAGCCTCCCTGCACAGCTTCGGTCTCTCTATGAGGAGGAACCAGATTGCACATGACGTCATGACGTTGGCGATGTCATGATGTCATGTGCGATCCTCCCCATAGTGAAGACCAGAGCTGTGCAGGGAGGCTGCGCCGATCGCTGGATCCAGACTGGGTAATGTATAAACAGGGGAGCGGCGGGAATCAGTTTTTTACCCATTTGATCGCATTAATTAACTTGGGGACACAAATTGGCAAAACCTCGTAAGTGGCGTAACGCTCAAGAGGTTAAGTGGTTAAATGTGATGCTATGTTTTATAGTGTTTTTGGCACACAATTACAGATTTATATATTTTATATATTTCTGATCTGATTTTTTTCTGATTTTGAATTCTTTAATGCACTACTACCAAATTGTAAAATTGTATTTTATAGTGGTCTAAGTTCCCATTGGAGATATGGCTAATATGCACATATTATTGACCCTTGAAATGAGTGTGATGATAACTAGAAATGTAAGTGAGAAAGAAGAATCAAAGCCAGTCAGTGTGACCAGGAGTAATACATAAGTGAGCTCCTTACTTTGATTTGGCTGTTGTCAATTGCATTACCAGATATTGTCACTTCAGTTTACTGTGTCAATGACATGAATTGCATGCTACATAAATTTGTTTGCTTTTCATTGCTTGGTGACATCTTTTACTGGAGAAGGGAGTGACAACACACTATAAAAAATCATCTGTTATTCTTAGTTTATTTGATGCCATTATGAGCTGTACAGAAAACAAAATAAAATGTTAATTTTATTAGATGGATCTCAAAAAATGTCATAGAGATAGTCAAGAAATGTTAGATTGGACAGAAAACTCTAAGCAATCAAAACTCATTCAATAAATATATTGTTTTAAAATACATTTTTAAAAAGATAAATAAAACCATTCAGTTTGCCAAACATTTTGGTAGGGCTTTCCCATTGCCCTTATAGTATACATCATTACACTATAGCCTAAATATAATGTTTTGGGGAATATAGAAAGATAGGCAAAAAGAAACAAAAAAACACAAAGTGGCATTATAGTGTGTGTTCCTGCTTTTGCAATTAAATGGTATGCATTGACTTCGGGGAGAGCTTTTGAAGCTGCCTTTCAATCCTCATTTCTATACATATTATCTTTTAGTAGGATCCATTTGTAAACATATTTATATTTCCCCACTGTATTTGAATACACTGCTCGCTATGGATCTTAAAAGTAGTGCATATATGAGACAAGCACAATTGTTTGATGGGCATGTCCTAATTGTTCTCGACAAATGAGTAGTTCTTCGGATGTCCTCGGGCATCTGCAGAAAGAAAGAAAGGGAAAAACTGCTTTCAAGGAGATTTTCCATGCTTTCTGTTGTTTTAATGGTCTAATTTATACCTGTTATAATTGAATCCCAGTACGCAGTAAAACAATATTGTTTTACAGTTCAAACCATTGTATATGAATAAGTTATAAACACACAGACTTTTTTGCTTTACTGAAAACCCTAACCTGAAATACTTTGTGCATCTAAAATTTTCAGCAGTGGAACAATAGTAAAATCTATGGCAACCAGAAATGAAACTAGATGCTAGAGGAAGAATCCCATATACTTTGAACAGTTTGAAACCAATTATTTTCAGAACTATTCCTAAATGCACTTTTCCATTTCTTCTTGCGTTGAATACAAATTGCATTCTTTTTTCCCCTTTATTTTGACACTGCTATCAGCTAAATATATAATTTTTTCTCACCATTTTAAGAGTTCCTGAAATGTAACGGGGAGGAAAATGGTCTTTTTAATTTAATTTTTAGTCTATAGAGAAATTTTAGAAGTGAAAAATCTTCTTATGTTCCATTTTTTTTCAGTGCTCTAATGAAATATTCATAAAACATTTTAAGTTTCACATCATAGAAGATATATTCAGTTTTGGCTATGCTATTCTTTTTTTAATGCAAGCAGAAAAAAATACTATCTAAAAGTATAAACCAAACGATCAATAAAGATATTGATAAAACTGGGTTCATACACATGAAAATTCATGTTAATAATAGAAATTGATTGTATAAATTGAATTACATATTTGAACAGTTTTACATTTTCCCTTATATTATTTCCCTTTCTTGGTAAAAAAAAAATACCTTACCTTTTCTGCCACTAAAATAAAAGCTAATATTTAAATGAGAAACTATTCTTAATTCTTTTTTTCAATTTAAAGGACCTCTGTCGCGAAAATCTTAACATGTAAAATACATGTAAACACATACAAATAAGAAGTACATTTCTTTCGGAGTTAAATGAGCCATAAATTACTTTTCTCCTATGTTGCTGTCACTTACAGTGAGTAGTAGAAATCTGACATTACTGACAGATTTTGGACTAGCCCATCTTCTCATAGGAGGTTATTATTATTTAGTATTTATATAGCGCCAACATCTTCCGCAGTGCTGTACATAGTATACAGTATATAGTCTTGTCATTAACTGTCCCTCGAAGGAGCTCACAATCTAGTCCCTACCATAGTCATATGTCTATGTATGTATCGTGTAGTGTATGTATTGTAGTCTAGGGCCAATTTAGGGGAACGCCAATTAACTTATCTGTATGTTTTTGGGATGTGGGAGGAAACCGGAGTGCCTGGAGGAAACTTACACAGACACAGAGAGTACATACAAACTCCTTGCAGATGTTGACCTGGCTGGGATTTGAACCAGGGACCCAGTGATGCAAGGCAAGAGCGCTAACCACTATGCCACCGTGCTGCCTTTATTTTTAAAAGCACTTAGTGAATGACAGTTGTTCCGTCCAACTGCCAAAAAAGTGTACGGTGAGCAGGGAGGCTGTCCAGCATCATTGTATAAATCTTTTCAGGGAGTTTCTTTATAAAGAATAAAGGCCATGCTAAGAATCCCATATGAAGTGTCAGTAATGTCAGATTTCTACTACCTACTGTAAGTGACAGCAACATAGGAGAAAAGTCATTATGGCTCATTTTACTCTTGCTTGTATGTGTTTTAAATTTTAAGATTTTAGCAACAGTTCCTCTTTAAGTGTCTTTTTCGGTTAGTAAGTAGAGATGGCTCGAATGGTTCGCCGGAGAACTTGTTCGCGCAAACTTAGCTGGTTTGATTTCACCGCGAACACTTAGCGAGTTCGACCCGCCCCTTATACTACATCATTGGGCTAAACTTTGACTCTCTACATCACAGTCAGCAGACACATGGCAGCCAATCAGGCTGCACTTCCTCCTGGAGCCCCCCTCCCCCTTATATAAGGCAGCAGCGTCGGCCATGTTCTCACTCTGTGTGCTACTGTATTAGTGAGAGAAGGTAGAGACATTGGAGAGATAGGGAAAGGGATAGATATGAGGTCTGTTAGCTTGCTCCTTGCTGATATTTGTTGATGAAAAGCACCCCAAAACTGCTCTTTTGAGAGCTAATGTTCTTCTGATGTGTTTTTTTGTGTGTGTGTGTGCCACTGACACTGCATATACAGCCCTGTCTGTCATCAGCCGTTCGCCGCAGCTCTATCCTGGTCCCCAGCGATGACGTCAGGCCAACCTCCAGGTCGGCCTGTACTGCGCCTGCGTGAGCGGCATTGTCAATCACCGCCATGTGGACCGAAGCAGACTTCACCTGCGCAGTCCTCTCCAGTCCACGTGTCGGTGATTGACAGCACCGCTCGAGTAGGTACAGTACAGGCCGACCTGGAGGTCAGCCTGACGTCTTCGCCGGGGAGTGGGACAGAGCTGCGGCGAACGGCTGACGGCAGAGCTGCAGCGAGGGACATGCTGGAAGCTTGGGGCTTGAGGAAGCCCCGGGGAAGTAGTGCTGATTTTGTTCATATTAGCCTCATAACTCCTTTAATAAGGGCCTTATTGTGCTATCTTTTTGATCAGCACATTTGCAAATGCTTCAGTCTGAGGACTGCACCGTCTGAGCAGGTATCAACTATCTGGCAAGTTAATATAATAGTGAAAATAATGCCACATTAGTGGATTTCCCAAAGGGTGATTTATGCACATTATGCAGCCCCTTTCTTTACCTAGTATCCTTACAGATTTATGTTTGTTTGCAAAGATTCCACACACTCCTGTTCAGCCGCTGTTTTCAGTGCACTATCAGGATCTGCTCTCAGCAAATCAATGCTGCTAACTATCATCCCTGCTGGCCCTTGGTAGACATTGCAATGTCTATGCAGGCATTTTACTGTTGAAAAAGCTGTGTGCTCTTCACATAGGATCAGAAAACGGGACTATGAGGAGAGCAGTACTTATTACAGAAAACCAATCCTCCTGTCAGTGATAGCAACACAGCCAAATTACCAAGGAGGGAAGCCAAAGCACTGTAATAACTACATAATAAGTACATCAAAAATCAACAAGGTTATTAAAATGAACCCGAGGCCAAAAAACATTTAAAAATTAAGATACTTACCTAAAGAGGGCTCAAGGCCCATCAACAGTACATGTTTTTCAGAAAACCACAAACATTCACAGGTGATTCGTGTCTCATTAGAGCTGATTAACTACTTGTGTGGATTCCCACAAAACATGCACTGTTGGTGGGCCTTGAGGAACAATGCTCTAAGGCTTCCCACATTGTTCTTTTGTCCCCCATTGCTACTCACGGACCATCCAGCTAATTGTGGCATGAGTGGTCCTGGATAACTGCGCAGGTGTGGCCATACTCGCACAGGTGCAGGACAGCCATGCTCATGCTTGAGGAAGAGCGTGGTCCCAATCAGATTACCCACAAGCCCTTGTCGGTAATCTTTGGAGGGCCCGCGAGCAGTAACAGAGGGCCTGAAGACACCATAGGAAACCTCATAAGGATCCAAAAACTTCCCTCTTCTTAGGTAAGTTAGTGATTTTGCACCAGAGCTTTAGCTTAGGTACACTTTAAATTAAAAAAGCTTTTGAGAAATGTGTATACATCATGCTGTGGGAAACTGCCTAGTGTGCAAATCACTTTACTGTATTAGAGCCCCAACACTCTTCAAAAAAACATTAAGACCTACCCATTACTAAAATGGTACAATCCAGAGGCATCACCTTCGCCACCTAGCTGAAAATGAAAGATTAAAAATGCATCAATGTCAGTTTTTTTTATAAGTAAACCTAATTGGGTTTTTATTTAGGAAAATACCTTTTCTTTTAGAACTAAATATGGCAGGGTGTTTTTCAAGATAGTTCTCCTTTCTCTCTCTATAGCACTAATATAATACACATTTCTTTAGACATTACAAATGCATTACAGGAAAATGTACACACACACATGCACACACTTAAAAAAAGACAGGAAGTCGGTGAATAGAAAAATCCTCAGTAATCTATGACGATAATCAGCCTTGCATGACTTCTTACTCCTTCAGACCCTTCTACTCCTTTTAAAATATACGGATATAAACACCATGAACTCTGCATTTGTTAAATTCATTTGTAAAGGTAAAATGTCCAGGATTGAGTTCAAAAGTACTGATTACTTCACCAATTCTCTTTTGGAGTCAGAACTAGCTTGACCCTGGTAACTGCTAGGGTTATTAAACACCCTATTCTTTTGCCTATCCAAAATGCTAAAGATAATGTTATCCTCAAAGATACAATAATCAAATGGAGGGAGGTGAGAAAGTTCAAACTTCAAGGCTCCATTTCACATCATTTTCCTTTGATCTCCTCCCAATCATTCCCTCCAGGATCAACATCTGAAACATTCCTTTTCTGAACAGCACAGGAATTTACACTTTATAAAGTAAACTATAATTCTGTGCTTTGGTACTGTTTATTCATGTTTGTTTGTGTATTATAATGCCTTATTTACATTACTGTAGTGTCATAGTGCCTTGAATCACAGACAGGTCCTCTTGCAGATAACAAAGGAAAAGGAAAGGGACATAGGAGTTGCAATAGCTCATTGCTCTTAAATGCACCTACTGAATGTAAACAGTTGCATAGAAAAAATAATGCATTATTCTACTGCTACTACTATAGAAAAAAAATGTGAGAGCTAGGTTGTCACGACCATTTCCTCTGTTCTCCTGCTGGTGGCAGCACTTGCATGAACTGTTATGGACATCCAGTAAATTAAAAGAGAACTCCTGCGCCCAAGCTATTGATAGCTGTAAAATATTGTACATTTATTCTGGTTTAAATAGCAGCAGCTAAAATTAGATATTCATAAAAATACATAAACATATAAAAAGAAATATTCAAAAAAACACCATGATATCTAATTCAAATAGATCTGTGTAAATAAGCCCGCCTGAGAGTACAAACGGCCGTTAGCATGTGTCCTGATTAGATACCTCGATCAAATGTGCACATTAATAAAAATGCATGATTAATAAAATCCCAAAGTTCAAAGATTCCTCTAATAGGTTAAATTCTATATGATTGCCAGAGAGAAAACTTTTCATTAGCAAAGCAACAACCTCCGTGTTTAAATCAATTGCGTCAATCCACAGACATATGTTACTTCCAACTGTAGCACGCACTAATGTCCATACAAGATCCAAGCGTTCCTCCAATAAATCCTATTGGTATGCAACACTGTTTGTCTTAACGTGGAATATAACCCTGCATTTCAACTTTGCTCTAAAACATTATTTACAGCATATTATATGCAAAAAGCTATATTTTTTTACTAGACCAGCATTGGAAGGGTTAAACACAGAGGTTTAAAGTTCATGGAGAGTTATGCAGAAGTTCAGATTGTTACATTCTATTTAGTCAAATGTATCTATTGAGAAATGTTACACACTCTTTGGCTGTCCTCCAGCTCCTTCTCTGTGAGAGAGAGTGAGTCACATTCAACACTTAGATACATTTATGTAAACAAAATGTATCTATGTCAGCTTCGGATGCGTCTGCAGAAATCTCCAGGAATTTTAAAGCTCTGTGTAACCCTTCCAATGCTGGTCTAGTAAAAAAAAAATGCTGGTTGCATATAATATACTGTAAATAATGTTTTAGAGCAAAGTTGAAATGCAGGGTTACATTCCGCTTTAAGCAATGGCAGTCTGTATACTCATGCTACCATAGCGCGCATATCATGTTGTAAGATGACTATTGTTACTTCCAAGTGCGTAGGTAGGCGAGGAGCAAGGGAGCCCTGAGGAAAAATGGCGTATCCTTTCGAAACATGTTGGCATGATGGGTGGAAACTGTGTGTGACGTCACGAAACAGTACATCCGGTTCACGGGGTTTCTTCCCCGCAAAGATGCTTTGATACAAACTACAGACTCTCATTCTAAGAGCTAGCGGCCGCAGCCACACAGGATTGAGACATTTACCGCAACCTAATCCTCCCTTGCTCCTCCCCTACCTACACACTTGGAAGTAACAATAGTCATCTTACAACATGATGAAATGCGCGCTATGGTAGCGTGAGTATACAGACTGCAATTGCTTAAGGCAAACAGTGTTGCATACCAATAGGATTTATTGGAGGAACGCTTGGATCTTGTATGGACATTAGTGCATGCTACAGTTGGAAGTAACATATGTCTGTGGATTGACGCAATCGATTTAAACTCTGGAGGTTGTTGCTTTGCTAATGAAAAGTTTTCTCTCTGGCAATCATATAGAATTTAACTATTAGAGGAATCTTTGGACTTTGGGATTTTATTAATCATGCATTTTTATTAATGTGCACATTTGATCGACGTATCCAATCAGGACACATGCTAACGGCCGTTTGTACTCTCAGGAGGGCTTATTTGCACAGATCAATTTGAATTAGATATCATGGTGTTTTTTTGAATATTTCTTTTTATATGTTAATGTATGTTTATGAATATCTAATTTTAGCTGCTGCTATTTAAACCAGAATAAATGTACAATATTTTACAGCTATCAATAGCTTGGGCGCAGTAGTTCTCTTTTAATTTACTGGATTTATTTGTGATGGGAGAAAGAACACTGTCCCATTTCTCTGTGCAGCCCAGTTATATCTGTGGGCAATAGCGGAGCCGCCGCCGCGCAGGGCAGCGTGGCGGCGGCCTCCGCATCCCAGCCGGCGGATTCCGAAACGCCCACGGAGCCGCCGGCACAGAGCAGGGTGGGCACCGCCGCTGCTGACAGGATGGTGGCGGGTCCCGCTGCTCAGCTGGCGGACTTCCATGTACGGGCGTGTGCGTGGACCAAGGACTCTCAGTGATCCAGAGGCAGAGGGTCATGCGCACGCATGCGAGGCGGCAGGATCTTTATTCTCTCAAGAGACAGGTCAGCTGATCCGGCGATCAGCTGACCTTAGCCAGCCAATCACATGCTGACTTCGGCTCCAGCCCCCTGGGCGGGCTGGTGGAACTGGGCTTCAGCATTTAAGCCCACAGATGTCATTTGCTCACTGTCTGTTGTCGTGAATACTTAGGTGTAAACGCTCAGACCTTAACTCAGTTCCCTGGTGTTGATATCAAGGACATCACACCTCAGTCTAGGATTGTATTGCATATTTATCTGTGTCTTGACTTTGGCTATCCCTGACTACTCTCTCCTCTTCTCGATTTTGTACCTTCTCCTATCTGATTCTTAGTTGCCAACCCTGCCTGTTTAACGCACTCTGAATCAGCCTTCTGTTCTTTTACTGCTACCGTCTCTCTGTTGCCAAACCTCTGCCTGTCTGACCTTTCTCTTTTCCCCAGTGGAACGTCTCCCACTGGTGGGATATCTCTGAGGCTTGCCTCTCCGAGACGCCTGCCCTAGCAGACGATTACTGCCGGGTGCTGAGATCCCAATCATCACTTGGGCCGAGGATCTCACACACGGGGTTCGCATTCAGAGGTAACCACACCTCTGAGGAATCACAGTGTGGTGGATATTTCTACAGTCTTGTATATTGCATATGTTGATTGTTATTCCTTCTGCTACAGTATCCAGAGGTTAGTTACACTTGCATTATTGGTGATTCTGCAGATCATCAATAATCGAGTGACATCTGCATTATTGGTGATACTGCAGATCGTCAATAATCAGATTCTCTCTGCTTACTAACACCGATCATTACAATATCTAATTATTTTTAGCGCTGCAATCTTGTTTGTATTGTGTTATGGACATCCGCTGTCCACCAGCAGATGGCCCCCTTCCAGTCTTTGGACAGTTGCTGCAGTTCTTCAGTTCACCTGCGGGTGTTACATTGAGTTCCATGGAATATGCAGATCAAGTCATCTGACAGATTGGACTGCCTATTTAAGACCAGGTTGTGCTTCAATCTGGTGCCAGAATATTGAGTTCTTGTGTTGCTGATATCTGGACACCTCCTGTACCTGTTACCTGTTCTGATCTGTTCATCTGATTTTCCTGGTTTGACTCTGCTATGCTTTATGACCTTGCTACTTGCTTGCTGATTCTGTACCACATATCCCTGTATATTGCTGTATATATTTGTGCTCATTGTTAACCTGTTTATAGTTAGTTAGTCAGTTAGGATTGTTATTGCTGGTGTTGCGGTGTGGGGCTTGCTGGGATTTGTGGTTCCGCTCATGTGTGCAGTGTTTCATTTGTAAATAGTGCACTAACCTTAAATAAACAATTATTATTTCACTTACCCATGTCTGGTCTTCAGTACACTACTGCAAACGTGGTTATCTGCTTGTCTGTGCAGACTTCAGCAATCTGTCTGCACAGCCCATGACATAATAATCTGGCCTAAAAAAGTAACCACTGCAGTTGTACTGACAATCAAAATCTGTTTCTGAATTCAGAAATGACTCGCCATGAGTTGTATTATTATGTTCTGCTGGCTGAGGAGGATACTAATTACTGTCATGAATATTTTTCAGACTGTTCTAAGGAATACTTGTTACAGCTTACTCAGCTGGTACATGAGTGTACTAGGCTAGGTGAGTTTACAGACCAGAAGGTGCAAGCGCTTCTAAAAATATTAAATGGCCTATTACAGCCTGTTAGAAATCAGTTTAAACCTTATCCAGTTTTTGATGTTTATCAAGTTAATCATCTGTGTGATTATTTAAAAAGGGATAAAAAAAGCTTCTTTGAATACTATGCTAAAAAGGATAGAGAATATGTCACTTCTTGTGTGCATTCAGTTCAATCTTTAATTGATTATGGGTTTTGCAAAAGTAAATTAGCTTCTATCCTAATCTGCACCTGGCAGGAAATCTTGTCTACCTGCTTCCTTTCTCCTCCCATTTCCATTCATTCTTTGTCTACCTCTGCCTATGTCCAAAGCTCACAGCACTCAATGGCTAAAAATACACTGCTCTGTACTCCAATTAGGGCAGCAAATCCTGACCAACAGTACATTCCAGTTTCTAAGACTGTTAAGAAAGTTAAGCCCAAACGTCCTACAATTACCATTTCTCACTTGCAAACAGTAACCTCCACTCTGCTTTTGCCAGGAGATAATTGCCTGCAGCCTGCAACTAATTATGTCCAACCTGAAGACCAATGCATCTTGCACCAGCCTGCATATCTGAGCACCTTGCCTGCGGATGATTGAATTCTGCACAAGCCTGCAGATATTCGCACCCAAGTTGCAGAAAATTGTACCCTGTTCCAGCCTGCTTATGTTTGCACCCAAGTTGCAGAAAATTGTACCCTGTTCCAGCCTGCTGATATTTGCATCCAAGTTGCAGAAAATTGTACCCTGTTCCAGCCTGCAGATGTTTGCACCCAAGTTGCAGAAAATTGTACCCTGTTCCAGCCTGCTGTCCGGTCTGTGCCCGCAGAGCCGCAACCTGCTGTCCAGTCTGTGCCTGCAGAGCCCCAGCCTGCTGTCCGGTCTGTGCCCACAGAGCCCCAGCCTGCTGTCCGGTCTGTGTCTGCAGAGCCCCAGCCTGCTGTCCGGTCTGTGCCCGCAGAGCCCCAGCCTGCTGTCCGGTCTGTGTCTGCAGAGCCCCAGCCTGCTGTCCGGTCTGTGCCCGCAGAGCCCCAGCTTGCTGTCCGGTCTGTGCCCGCAGAGCCCCAGCCTGCTGTCCGGTCTGTGCCCACAGGGCCCCAGCCTGCTGTCTGGTCTGTGCCTGCAGAGCCCTAGCCTGTGCCCACAGAGTTCCAGCCTGTGCCCGCAGAGTCCCAGCCTGCTGTCCAGCCTGTGCCCACAGAGTCCCAGCCTGCTGTCTAGCCTGTGCCCGCAGAGTCCCAGCCTGCTGTCCAGCCTGTGCCTGCAGAGTCCCAGCCTGCTGTCCAGCCTGTGCCCACAGAGACCCAGCCTGTTGTCCAGCCTGTGCCCGCAGAGTCCCAGCCTGCTGTCCAGCCTGTGCCCACAGAGTCCCAGCCACCTACTGTCCAGCCTGTGCCCGCAGAGTCCCAGCCTGCTGTCCAGCCTGTGCCCGCAGAGTCCCAGCCTGCTGTCCAGCCTGTGCCCGCAGAGTCCCAGCCTGCTGTTCAGTCTGTGCCCGCAGAGTCCCAGCCTGCTGTCCAGCCTGTGCCTGCAGAGTCCCAGCCTGCTGTCCAGCCTGTGCCCGCAGAGTCCCAACCTGCTGTCCAGCCTGTTGTGCCGTTACCCACAGAGACTCTGCCTGCTGTTGTGCCATTACCCGCAGAGACTCTGCCTGCTGTTGTGCCATTACCTGCAGAGACTCTGCCTGCTGTTGTGCCATTACCCGCAGAGACTCTGTCTGCTGTTGTGCCATTACCCACAGAGACTCTGCCTGCTGTTGTGCCATTACCCGCAGAGACTCTGCCTGCTGTTGTGCCATTACCCGCAGAGACTCTGCCTGCTGTTGTGCCATTACCCGCAGAGACTCTGCCTGCTGTTGTGCCATTACCCGCAGAGACTCTGCCTGCTGTTGTGCCATTACCCACAGAGACTCTGCTTGCTGTTGTGCCATTACCCGCAGAGACTCTGCCTGCTGTTGTGCCATTACCCGCAGAGACTCTGCCTGCTGTTGTGCCATTACCCGCAGAGACTGTGCCTGCTGTTGTGCCATTACCCGCAGAGACTCTGCCTGCTGTTGTGCCATTACCCGCAGAGACTCTGCCTGCTGTTGTGCCATTACCCACAGAGACTCTGCCTGCTGCTTTGCCATTACCCGCAGAGACTCTGCCTGCTGTTGTGCCATTACCCGCAGAGACTCTGCCTGCTGTTGTGCCATTACCCGCAGAGACTCTGCCTGCTGTTGTGCCATTACCCGCAGAGACTCTGCCTGCTGTTGTGCCATTACCCGCAGAGACTCTGCCTGCTGTTGTGCCATTACCCGCAGAGACTCTGCCTGCTGTTGTGCCATTACCCGCAGAGACTCTGCTTTCTGTTGTGCCATTACCCGCAGAGACTCTGCCTGCTGTTGTGCCATTACCCGCAGAGACTCTGCCTGCTGTTGTGCCATTACCCGCAGAGACTCTGCCTGCTGTTGTGCCATTACCCGCAGAGACTTTGCCTGCTGTTGTGCTATTACCCGCAGAGACTTTGCCTGCAGTTTTGGAGGTACCCGCAGAGACTTTTTCCGCTGTTCTGGAGGTATCCGTAGAGACTTTGCCGGCAGTTTTGAGACTTTGTCCGCAGTTTTGAAGGTACCCGCAGAGACTTTGCCCGCTGTTTTGGAGGTACCCGCAGGGACTTTGCCCGATATTTCAGCAGTATCCACAGAGACTCAGCCTGTTGTTCTGCCAGTGCCCACACAGTTTAGGCCTGAATCTGCAGGGTCTCCTCCCACTCCTCAAATAATATTGGGGAGGTTTCTGCCTGCTGTCCAGCCACACTTTCATATTTCTCAATCTAGTCTACCAAATCTTCACCTGCGGTTTGATCACACTTGGTCACACTCAAACCAGCTGTTTGAAAAGACGTTGCCACATGTCAGTGTGTATTACAGCCAGACTCTGCCACATTTCAACAGACCATTCAATAAACTCTGCCTTTCCTCAGCCTGCCACCCAGACTGACCGTGCCATATCTCAGTCTGCGGATAAACCCCAATTTGCCTGCTACCCAAGGAGACATTCTTTCAGTTCACCATGTTGCACAGTCAGACTCTGGTTCTCTGCCGCTTGCTATCCAGATAGAGTGGGACACTCTGCGGCCTGCTGTTCACCCAGGTTGGGCCACTCTGCGGCCTGCTGACCAGCTAGACTGGGCTACTCCGCAGCCTGCTGCCCAGCCAAACCTTGTTTCATCTCACCTCACCACGCCAGTTTCAACATTACAGGCTCCACCTGTTCCTGACCAGCCTGCACAAACTCCATCCATTCTTGCCGACCAGCTTGTACAGGCTGCACATGTTCCAGCTCCACTTGCATCAGTAACTTCTGCTCCAGTTTCACTTATTCCAGTTCCACCTTCTTCAGTTCCAGCTGTTCCAGTGCCTGTTCCAGTTTCACCTGCACCAGCTTCTTCAGTTCCAGCTGTTCCAGTGCCTTTTCCAGTTCCACCTGCACCAGCTTCTTCAGTTCAAGCCATTCCAGTTGTTCCAGTTCCTCCTGCATCATCTTCTTCAGTTCCAGCTGTTCCAGTGCCTGTTCCAGTCCCACCTGCACCAGCTTCTTCAGTTCCAGCTGTTCCAGTGCCTGTTCCAGTTTCACCTGCACCAGCTTCTTCAGTTCCAGCTGTTCCAGTGCCTGTTCCAGTTCCACCTGCACCAGCTTCTTCAGTTCCAGCCATTTCAGTTGTTCTAGTTCCTCCTGCTTCATCTTCTTCAGTTCCAGCTGTTCCAGTGCCTTTTCCAGTTCCACCTGCACCAGCTTCTTCAGTTCAAGCCATTTCAGTTGTTCCAGTTCCTCCTGCATCATCTTCTTCAGTTCCAGCTGTTCCAGTGCCAGTTCCAGTTCCACCTGCACCAGCTTCTTCAGTTCCAGCTGTTCCAGTTCCACCTGCACCAGCTTCTTCAGTTCCAGCTGTTCAAGTGCCTGTTCCAGTTCCATCTGCACCAGCATCTTCAGTTCCTGCTGTTCCAGTTCCACCTGCACCAGCTTCTTCAGTTCCAGTTCTGCCTGAACCAACTTCTTCAGTTCCAGCTATTCCAGTTGTTCCAGTTCCTCCTGCATCATCTTCTTCGGTTCCAGTTGTGCCTGTTCCAGTTCCACCTGCACCAGTTTCTTCAGTTACAGTTGTTCCAGTTCCATCTGCACCAACTTCTTTGGTTACAGTGGTTCCAGCACCTGTTGAAGTTACATCCGCATCTACACCATTGTTTCTGATCCTGTTTTCATTATCTCCTGTTGTTCATGCTTCCCAGCCTCCATGGTTTCCAGCAGCTGCCATATGTAAGCCTCCTCAGTATTCAACCACTGTTATCCTGCTACCAGAGATTTCAAGTACTCATACTCAGTCATGTCTAATGTATGCTACCCTTCCCACCCATCCTAGGTTTTTTCCGCTCATTTCCTTGCCAGCAGTCATGGTGATAGGAGAGTACAAGGTGGGTTCTGGGGACCCTGGTGGAGGGTTAATGGAAACCATGTGGAGTGTCCGGAGGCCACTCCTGAAGAGGAGGATGATGTCACGACCATTTCCTCTGTTCTCCTGCTGGTGGCAGCACTTGCATGAACTGTTATGGACATCCGCTGTCCACCAGCAAATGGCCCCCTTCCAGTCTTTGGACAGTTGCTGCAGTTCTTCAGTTCACCTGCGGGTGTTACATTGAGTTCCATGGAATATGCAGATCAAGTCATCTGACAGATTGGACTGCCTATTTAAGGCCAGGTTGTGCTTCAATCTGGTGCCAGATTATTGAGTTCTTGTGTTGCTGATATCTGGACACCTCCTGTACCTGTTACCTGTTCTGATCTGTTCATCTGATTTTCCTGGTTTGACTCTGCTATGCTTTATGACCTTGCTACTTGCTTGCTGATTCTGTACCACGTATCCCTGTATATTGCTGTATATATTTGTGCTCATTGTTCACCTGTTTATAGTTAGTTAGTCAGTTAGGATTGTTATTGCTGGTGTTGCGGTGTGGGGCTAGCTGGGATTTGTGGTTCCGCTCATGTGTGCAGTGTTTCATTTGTAAATAGTGCACTAACCTCAACCTTCTGCCGCCCGTGTCACGCCAATGGGCATGGCCGCGGCGGCAGCTAGAGGACCGCCTAACGCCGATTGGTGTAAAGTCCTGGGGCTGTAAATTGCATGAGATTGCGCGCACATTGCTCGTGCATCTCATGCTTGGAGGGCGGAGCTCCGCCCGCCTTCAGTCTCCGAGCGGCTATTGCTGCTCGGGAGACTGTTAGACGGCGTGATCGCCGTCTCTTTACTAGGTGCAGCGCATCTATGAGCAGCAGCGCTGCACTGGGGACAGCCGTGTGACCCAGCTGTCCCCATGGGGGACAAGAGAGCGATCGGCCCTCATAGGCAGAAGCCTATGACAGCCGATCGCCATAATTGGCTGGCTGTGGGGAGGGAGGGAGGGAGGGAGGGAAGAAACTTAAAGTAACAGGGTTTTTTTCAAAAAATAAACAAACAATAATATTTAGTAAAAAAAAATAAACATGGGCGGAGCGATCAGACCCCACCAACAGAGAGCTCTGTTGGTGGGGGGAAAGGGGGGGGGAATCACTTGTGTGATGAGTTGTGCGGCCCTGCAGCTTGGCCTTAAAGCTGCAGTGGCCAATTTTGCTAAAAATGGCCTGGTCACTAGGGGGGTTTAGCCCTGCAGTCCTCAAGTGGTTAAATAAACAATTATTATTTCACTTACCCATGTCTGGTCTTCAGTACACTACTGCAAACATGGTTATCTGCTTGTCTGTGCAGACTTCAGCAATCTGTCTGCACAGCCCATGACATAGGTATTGAATGGTTCTGTATTTTAGCAAAGCTAAGGTAACAAGCATATACAGGTTAAAACCTATTACAACTGACACAGCATTTGAGCATACAGGGTGCAATAACATCTGTGTAGATGTAATCAATTAAGAAACATAAACACTGCAGACCAACACAGTAAAAAAGTGTGGGTCACATACAGTAGATCACAGCAGTGTTTCAAAGTGTGTATGTCATCAAGCCCCAATGGAAATATGTAATAAAAGCAGTAATGCTAATGTATAAACCTTTTTGACACCTGAAACATATACCTGGTATGCAGATTTATGACACCTCAAACATGAGCTCAAGGGATACATGAACAGCTCACCTCTAGCTGGCAGGCACGGTATAAACACTCCCAGCAAATTTTCTGGCAGCTATTCAAGATGTAGAGAAGCTGCGCAGCACACCATCCTCTTCAAACCCCATAAATCAGCCACATTTTACTTCTCACTGTGACCCAAACAGCCCCATATCACACATGCAATGTGCAACCACCAGTCCAGGTGAACAGTGGGATGCATGTTTTTTTTCCTGGAGTCACTATGTGTTTTCAAGGCCAAACTTTATGCAGCAAACAGTGAGGTGGAAGGAACCAGAGGTATGCGCTGTGGGCTGGGCCAAAACATCAGCATCACTCACATATGACGTATTTCCGTCATATCACAGAGCTTCTCCAAACAGGGCTGTACTTTAACCGAGGAGCATTATCATATATCCACACATCACACATAGATAATGGATCCTAGAACCCCGCCTCCCATATCATACTTTATAGTGTTCTGAGAAGACTGCACAGAAATAGAAAATTATTATCAGGAATCTTATGCTCTGGAAATGTTATGTTCCTGAATGTGTTTGTTTTGGGTAGAAGTGTTTCTAAAGCATTGATAATACAAATAAACTGTACAATGAACAATATTGGTTAATTTATTTATTTTTTTGCTAGAAATATTACTAAAAAGACCATTGTCTTGAAAAAAAGTAAGTTTTAAGAACCACTATTGTGAAAAATTACCCAATTTAAAATGCAAACATATAAAAGATTGATTTCTCCCAGAGTACAATGCACTATAAATGTGTTTGTTCCTATGTTGCTTTCACTTATAGTAGGCAATAAAAAGCTGACAGAGCTGCCAGATTTTGCACTAGTGTATCTCATGATGGGGGAATCTCAGTATCACCTTTATTTTTTTCAAAAGCACTACCTGGAAACAATCTATACTAAGATGCCAACCAGCCTCCCCAATCACTGCACACAATTCTGCCAGTTAAACTAAGCAACTTTTGTTCAACAAGTGCATTTGTAAATAAAGACTTACATGAGAATTCCCCAGGAGAAGATGGAATATTCCAAAACATTTTACATTTTACAATTTTTGGTCCTTAGTGGTCCTTTAAAACCCTGTGTGTCATCTTCTATGGCATTTACATAATAAAATGCACTATAAATTACTATTTCTTATGTTACAGCAGATAGTAAAAATCTGACCGATCTGACAGGTTTTAAACTGTTCCATTACTTTATAGGGACTTCTCATGGTTTTCTTTTGTATGCAAAAGCATCCAGACCAACTGCCATGAGTTAGGAGGCTGGCTAGCATCTCTTTATGGATCCTTTCCAGGGAGTGATTTCATACAGGGATGGGCTTCCGAGAAGTGATTTACTCTAAATCAGAATTCTAATTAAGATTAATTACCCCACCTGTGACCACGGGATGAGGGGGGGTTAACCTTCCCATATGTCCGTGGATACTATGCCTGTCACCATTGTAACACAACCTGTGGGACGTGTTACAGTGGTGACACGCATAGCATGGGTGGGTTAACCCCCCTATCCCAGGGTCACAGGTGGGGTAATTAATCTTAATTAGAATTCTGATTTAGAGTAGATCACTTCTCGGAAGCCCATCCCTGTATGAAATCACTCCCTGGAAAGGATCTATACAGAGATGCTAGCCAACCTCCCTACTCATGGCAATTGGTCTGGATGCTTTGGCAAACAAAGAAAACAATGAGAAGTCCCTATGAAATAATGGACCAGTTTAAAACCTGCCATCCCTGATTTCATGAAGAATAAAGTAAACACTGAGAATCCCTCATAAGGGAAGATGGACTGTCAGATTGGTTCGATTTTTCCTACCTACTGTAAGTGACAGTCTGAGACATAAAACAATAGTTAATTTTGCTCTTGAAGAAGTGTACTTCTTATATGTACATGTACAAATACATTTTACAATTTTTCACAATAGTGGTCCTTTAAGATTCTCGGGGGTTCACTTACTAAGGATGAGAACGCAAGATGTACATAGCAAATCAGCCCGATTTCACTTGGCAAGATATTTGGCAAAATTGCCGTTAGATTTCAGACATTATTTTACATTGAAGTCCATGATGCCAAATACTACAATGAATAGAAAAACCCTCCTAACTGCTATCCTCATAAAATTTGATGTGGGAACAAGTAAAACAAAAATCCTTGTAGTTCTTGAAAAAGTTTTTTTTTTTGTACACATTACTCAATAACAGATTACTGTGGTGTACTTAATAATAAGGGTTTTTTTTTGTACATTGTATTATCCTACTAATATAATAAATGGGAAAGTTTGGATGTTTGGATGTTTGGATGTTTGTTACTCGATCACGCAAAAACGGCTGAACGGATTTGAATGAAATTTGGCACACACATAGTACATTACCTGGAATAAAGTATAGGATACTTTTTATTCCCATAACCAAAAAGAGACAAATACAAATTTAACTGGAAAATGTAAACTGCAGACATTCTTACACTGTTACACTGGAGGTGTGTTTAGCTTCTAAGGGTAGAATGGTTAATTTGCATATATTCAGCAGTGATGCACTGGGAGACATCTCAAGCTCACTCCAACCTGAATTATTGCGATTTTTTTCTGTTTTAAGAAAGCAAACTTTTGTTTTTCTTAACATCTTAGTAATGGGGCTTTTAGGACTATTGTAGCCCCTTACACACTCTAATGAGTTCTGGGTCACCATGAGTTTGCTGGTTAGTGTGTACCTCTCGGTGTTAGAAGCCCTACTGCATAGAGCCAAATTAAACCATACCATGCACTGATGAGGATCAAACAATCCAAAACAGTCTGTATGCATGTTGGAATATTATGGCTCTGTACAAATTAATAAGCTGACACATCATTGCATTCCAGTGGTTCTGGAAGTGTGTTGAGCTTCTAAGGGTAACAATGGTCAATTTGCATATATTCAGCAGTGATGCATTGGGAGACACCTTAAGCTCACTCCAATCTGAATTATTGCAAATTATTTCTGTGTTAAGAAAGCAAACTTTTGTTTTTCTTACACTGTTAATGGTAGGGTTCTTAAACTTTGCACAGTTGGTTACTGGGTGACTGGGATTAATATTCATAAAAGTGGGTGGAGCCTACAAAAAACAATTAAAAATCACCTATTGATTTTTCAGGGGAATATTTCATTGCTGCCATTCTTGCACTGTTAATGGCACAAGACTCAAACCTGGTACGGTTGATCATTGCGTGACTGTGGTTTAAATTTATATAAGGAGGTGGAGCCCAAAACAGCTAATCTGAATTTGTTTCATTTTAATGCAGGTTATTGATGCCAAAGACCACAAAGCTCACAAACTTAGTCATTGAGTAATTGAGTAATTGTGTGTTAGAGTTAGGGTTAGGAAAAGTGGGCGCAGCCAACACCAGCCAAATACATAATCGGGCAATGCCAAGTCATCAGTGGGCGGAGACAAACACAAATTTCACTGGGAAAATGTAAACTACAGCCATTCTTACACTATTAATTGTAGGGTTCTAAAACTTTGCACAGTTGGTCACTGGGTGACTGGGATTAATATTCAGAAAAGTGGGTGGAGCCTACAAAAACCAATCACAATTCACCTATTGATTTTCAAGGCAAATATTTAATTGCTGTTATTTTTGCACTGTTAATGGCACAAGCCTCAAACCTGGTACAGTTGATCATTGGGTGACTGGGGTTAAATATTTAGAAAAGGGGTGGGGCCACGAACAGCGAATCAGATGTGTTTCATTTCAATGAAAAGTATTCATGCCAAAGACCACAAATCTCACAAACTTGGTAATTGACTATTGACAATTGCGTGTTAGGGTTAGAAAAAGTGTCCACAGCCAACAGCAGTCAAATACATACCCAGGAAACATTAGGACATCAGTGGGTGGAGAAAAACACAAATTTCACTGCTAGAATGTAAACTAAAATTTGGCACACACATAGTACATTACCTGGAATAAAGTATAGGATACTTTTTATTCCCATAACCAAAAAGGGGATGGAGACAAATACAAATTTCACTGGAAAATGTAAACTGCAGCCATTCTTACACTGTTCCACTGGAGGTGTGTTTAGCTTCTAAGGGCACAATGGTTAATTTGCATATATTCAGCAGTGATGCACTGGGAGACATCTCAAGCTCACTCCAACTTGAATTATCGCAAATTCTTTCTGTTTTAAGAAAGCAAACTTTTGTTTTTCTTAACATCTTAGTAAGGGGGCTTTTAGGACCATTGTAGTCCCTTACACACTCTAATGAGTTCTGGGTCACCATGAGCTTGCTGGTTAGTCTGTACCTCTCGGTGTTACAAGCCTTACGGCATAGAGCCAAATTAATCTGTGTCATGCACTGATGAGGATTAAATAATCCAAAACATTCTGTATGCATGCTGGATTATTATGGCTCTGTACAAATTAACAAAATGACACATCATTGCGTTCCAGCAGTTCTGGAGGTGTGTTTAGCTTTTAAGGGTGACAATGGTTAGTTTGCATATATTAAACAGTGATGCACTGGGCGACATTTTAAGCTCACTCCAACCTGAATTAGCGCAATTTTTTTCTGTTTTAAGAAAGCAAACTTTTGTTTTTCTTACACTGGCAATGGCAGGGTTCTTAAACTTTGCACAGTTGGTCACTGGGTGACTGGGATTAATATTCAGAAAAGTGGGTGGAGCCTACAAAAGCTAATCAAAATTCACCTATTGATTTTCAAAGGAGTGGAGCCACAGCCAATTAGATTTATTTCATTTCAATGCCAATTACTGATGCCAAAGACCGCAAAGCTCACAAACTAGGTCATCCTTGAGTAATTGTGTGTTAGGATTAGAAAAAGTGGGCAGAGCTAACACTAGCCAATTACATACCCGGGCAACGCCGGGCGACCAGCTAGTATTTTAATAAAACAGGCCACATGACCCCCCCCACCCTTGTCACCCATGCAGACTGGTATAGTAGGAATTCAACAACCTGAGTCTCCACACCCTGAGCTATACAAGCCCACATGGGACTTGATTTGGAAGGTCTGAAAGGGAGCAATTCAAAATTGCTTTTGCTGGGTTTCTATGTTCAAGCATTGGGGCAGTGCAGCAGTCTTCTTTCTACAGAACATGTACTTTAGACGTACAGTTTGTGACTATACTGGCCAGTTACCATTTGGTTTCAAATTTGCAATAGTGGTCCTTTAACAGTAGATATGGACTACAGTATCTTGATTACAATCAAAATATACATAAAAAAGCCACTGCCTATATAAAAAAAATCATAAGTATTTAATACTATTGGTTAAAGGAAGCACAAAACATTATAGGAAGGAACCACAGGGTGGATGATACATACCAAAAATGCACACACAAAAAATATGTTTTTATCAAAATTGTGTAAACTTTAATAGTATCAAAACATATATAAAAAATATTAAAATTGCCCAAACCTCAATACCTAGCTGCCCTATATCTACTAATTAGGAACTCTCTCCACCCATCCATCCATACATATCATACAGCAAGGCCCTTAGTCATATGAAATGAGGTGCACCTCAATATACGTCAAAGTAAATCATATGTTGGTAAAGGTATTGATTCTATGGGAGTTCCTCCATAAATATATACTGGCAGATGATTGAATGCAAATCATATGAATAAAAATGGTTAATAGAAGCGCCAAAATAGGATAAGATGGATTAAAAACCGTTTAAAAAGGAGGGGGTGGGTGGATCCACTACCCTCACTAAAAATGACCAGGCTAAATCAAGCCATAGATAATACAAGAAAATATTTATTAGTCTCCAAATACAGTGCAACGCGTTTCACGGGCGCACATCCCGCTTCATCAGGCAATTGAGGTAGGAGAACACTAAAGGGGAGAAAAAGAACAAAGGAAAAACAATGCTAGGAGGTACTCAGAAACTTTCACAGCAATTCATCATATTGTCTTTATACGGATCCATAGCAAATTATGTTTGGTCTTGTGATATATGGGCTATTTGTCCCAATATCTATCAATGTGCACCTATAAGGTTGCAAATCCATATGACCCTTATGTCATTATGTTATACAGTGCCCCTCCACCCCTATGGCGAATAATATTTACATAGATCTGTGTAGCAGATACATATTAGGTCCAATGTTAGTCATGCACGGCGGCATGTAGAAATCATAGTATAAAAACCAGTGACACTTACCAAGTGTGGGTCAAAAGAAAGCTAGAGCGCCTCTGTAGGACGAGAACGCTCCCCTCTAGTTGTCTTTATTGAGTCACTGGCGGCTGAATCTCCCGCCGAGCGGGTCAGGAGACCGGAAGCGGACGTGACGCATGGGTCGCACCATGCGTCATGAGTGAACCTGGCCTTAACAAAAAATAGGGCCGCAAGATCTGACAGCTGCGTCGCATCTATCGGACGCATTACGCATGGAGCGCATGCATCATGACGCCAATGTCAGAGAGAAGGGGAATGTCGGAGCGGATGGGTGGCGGCGCATGCGTATAGGCAGGAGGAAGCGCCGTCACCACCATGTCTGATAAGGGCAAATTGCCCTGCTTACTATGAGACGTGATAAAATAGTATAGAAACGTGATGTCTCTATTACAAAAAACATTCCGATAGGCAAACTAACACCCTCTAGTTGGGACTAGCTCTACAATAAATGTGCTGTAATCAGATAAAGCCTATACCGCTGTAGGGTCATATTAAAAGTAGCTGTGTGGCTATTTATATGGTTCGACTGCCACCCAGTGGTTAGAAACCATATTACACTTATCCTGGAACAGCCTGTGAGTATAGAACATAATGTATGCTTTAGGGAAATTAATCCTTTAGGGAAAATTATCCTTATGTTCACCATCCTTGCCTGTAAAATATACATACATATATATACATACAAGTTTTATGACAACCATTGACATTAGTGACAGAGGTTAAACATTGTTAGTCTAAGGGGTGAACATGTATTACCCTCAATTAGTGTCTCAATTAGCATAATCTAGTGTCTGTATAATAAATAAGAGATACATTCAAGTAAAATACGCTAAAAATAGATAAAAAAATTATAAAAAAGAAGGTATGAATAAAAAAGAGGACTGTAATAAAAGCTTTTGAGCATAATTAATTAGTATAATTTTTCCAGCACTTCGTTAAGCCCTTCCGGGACGAGGGTTCTTAGTGTCTGGATCCAATACATCTCTTTTGTCTGTATCGCCTCAGAAATATTCGTGGTATGTATAAGCTCTATGAGTGTGACCCTGAGGAACTTGGGATCTCCATTGTGATGGGTGCTGAAGTGTTTGGACACACTGTGTGAGGGGTATTTTTTAAGGAAGTTCCTTTTGTGCTGTCCAATTCTATCCCTAACCAGTTGTGTAGTGTGTCCTACGTACTGTAGTTTACATGGGCAAGATATAAGATATATGATGTTTTTTGAAGTACAATTAAGGTTGTGTTTAATGTGAAAGGATATGTTTGTAGTAGTGGAACAGAAATTATCCATAGTGTCTACAAACTGGCAAGCTGTGCAACGTGGGTGGTTGCATGGAGAAGAGCCTGGGGTCACAGATTGTGTAAGGGGTGTGACGGGGGTGGAAACGGATCTGAGTCTGATAGAAGCCAGAAGTCCACGTAAATTCGGGGCCCTTCTAAACGTCAAAAGGGGATCTTTGGGTAATGTGGGTCTCAGATGTGGGTCCTGCATTAAAATTTCCCACCTGTTTTTTAGGATGGAACGGATTTGTGTATGTTGAGTACTGTAGCCTGTAATGAAGCGTGGAAAGACAGGGTTATTCTGAGATTCATTGATTGACCTATTAGTAACTGGAGTAACCATGGCTTTGTGTTTTGCGTCCTGGATGAGTTTTTTCGGATACCCTCGTTCTGTGAATTTTTTGGTAAAAACGGTAGATTGAGTCTGAAACATAGATGGGTTTGTACAATTCCGGAAGATTCTACGATATTGACAATAGGGTGTGTTGGTAGTCCAATGGCGATAGTGAAAACTGTTAAAATGTATATAGTTGTTTGAATCCACTGTTTTGAAGTGTGTTTTGGTTTTCATAATTGGTCTTTCCTTTAGTCCTACCAACACTTCACAAATGTCCAAACTGTTTGCCGAACTCAATTCATACATACGTAAACTAACACTGAAAAGATACTTTGCTATTAAGCAACACCAATCCACTCTATCAGACTCTGCCAATAATCTTATCCTTACCAATAATGACCAACACCCCACCTATTTAGCCAATTCTAACGACATGGCCACTGAAAAATTCATTACTACCCAGCTGAAGGGCAGATCCAGATTCTACCCCACAGCTTCAAAAGGCAACTTCATCGAAACTTTCTACACTCTAGTCCTCAGTGACCTTCAAAAATTAGATTTTGACCTTCAACCTTCCACCTCCAACCTAACTAAACTTGAACAAAAGGCCCTCAACTCAATCAGGAACAACCGCGACGTTATTATCAAACCCGCAGACAAAGGAGGGGGTATAGTGATTCTCAATACAACTGACTACATTACAGAATCCCACAGATTATTAGACAACCCCCTTCACTATACGAAGCTCACCACAGATCCCACTCCCACATTCAATCTCACCCTTAAATCCTTCATTAATCAAGCCTTTTTCAATAACATTATAACTAAAAATGAACGCAATTTTATCATTAATCATCATCCGAAAACTCCATTCTTTTACTATCTTCCAAAAATCCATAAAAATCTCACTAATCCTCCTGGCAGAACGATCATATCTGGAATAGATTCTATGACAAGCAATCTATCTAAATTTATAGACACACATCTACAACCATTAGTACAGTCACTACCATCTTATCTTAAGGACTCCCAACATCTCATCAATTTACTTAAAAATGTCACATGGAAGGCCGAATACTGTTGGCTGACATGTGACGTCTCATCATTATATACAAACATTCCACATGGACTCAAGGCACTAGACCATTATCTAGCAACCAACCCCAATATGCCTTCCATACAACAACATTTCTTGGTAACGTATTCTCTTTTGCAGACAGTTTTTACCACCAAGCCACGGGAACAGCCATGGGAAGCTTCTTCGCACCTTCATATGCGAATCTAGCGATGGGGTATCTGGAGTTACTCAAATTCAATGACCAAAGTCCATATTTCAACAACATTATCTTCTATAGAAGGTATATAGATGACCTCATACTGATTTGGAAGGGTGAGCGCACCCTTATTCCCACTTTTCTAGAATATATAATCAATAATCCAGCAGGTCTCACGTTCACTGCCCAACATCATCCCATATCTATAGAGTTTCTGGACCTGGTACTCTACATACAAGATGCAATTATGAAAACCAAAACACACTTCAAAACAGTGGATTCAAACAACTATATACATTTTAACAGTTTTCACTATCGCCCTTGGACTACCAACACACCCTATTATCAATATCGTAGAATCTTCCGGAATTGTACAGACCCATCTATGTTTCAGACTCAATCTACCGTTTTAACCAAAAAATTCACAGAACGAGGGTATCCGAAAAAACTCATCCAGGACGCAAAACACAAAGCCATGGTTACTCCAGTTACTAATAGGTCAATCAATGAATCTCAGAATAATCCTGTCTTTCCACACTTCATTACAGGCTACAGTACTCAACATACACAAATCCGTTCCATCCTAAAAAACAGGTGGGAAATTTTAATGCAGGACCCACATCTGAGACCCACATTACCCAAAGATCCCCTTTTGACGTTTAGAAGGGCCCCGAATTTACGTGGACTTCTGGCTCCTATCAGACTCAGATCCGTTTCCACCCCCGTCACACCCCTTACAGACTCTGTGACCCCAAGCTCTTCTCCATGCAACCACCCACGTTGCACAGCTTGCCAGTTTGTAGACACTACGGATAATTTCTGTTCCACTACTACAAACATATCCTTTCACATTAAACACAACCTTAATTGTGCTTCAAAAAACATCATATATCTTATATCTTGCCCGTGTAAACTACAGTACGTAGGACGCACTACACAACTGGTTAGGGATAGAATTGGACAGCACAAAAGGAACATCCTTAAAAAATACCCCTCACACAGTGTGTCCAAACACTTCAGCACCCATCACAATGGAGATCCCAAGTTCCTCAGGGTCACGCTCATAGAGCTTATACATACCACGAATATTTCTGAGGCGATACGGACGAAAGAGATGTATTGGATCCAGACACTAAGAACCCTCGTCCCGGAAGGGCTTAACGAAGTGCTGGAAAAATTATACTAATTAATTATGCTCAAAAGCTTTTATTACAGTCCTCTTTTTTATTCATACCTTCTTTTTTATAATTTTTTTATCTATTTTTAGCGTATTTTACTTGAATGTATCTCTTATTTATTATACAGTCACTAGATTATGCTAATTGAGACACTAATTGAGGGTAATACATGTTCACCCCATAGACTATCAATGTTTAACCTCTGTCACTAATGTCAATGGTTGTCATAAAACTTGTATGTATATATATGTATGTATATTTTACAGGCAAGGATGGTGAACATAAGGATAATTTTCCCTAAAGGATTAATATCCCTAAAGCATACATTATGTTCCATACTCACAGGCTGTTCCAGGATAAGTGTAATATGGTTTCTAACCACTGGGTGGCAGTAGAACCATATAAATAGCCACACAGCTACTTTTAATATGACCCTACAGCGGTATAGGCTTTATCTGATTACAGCACATTTATTGTAGAGCTAGTCCCAGCTAGAGGGTGTTAGTTTGCCTATCGGAATGTTTTTTGTAATAGAGACATCACGTTTCTATACTATTTTATCACGTCTCATAGTAAGCAGGGCAATTTGCCCTTATCAGACATGGTGGTGACGGCGCTTCCTCCTGCCTATACGCATGCGCCGCCACCCATCCGCTCCGACATTCCCCTTCTCTCTGACATTGGCGTCATGACGCATGCGCTCCATGCATAATGCGTCCGATAGATGCGTTGCAGCTGTCAGATCTTGCGGCCCTATTTTTTGTTAAGGCCAGGTTCACTCATGACGCATGGTGCGACCCAAGCGTCACGTCCGCTTCCGGTAGCCTGACCCGCTCGGCGGGAGATTCAGCCGCCATTGACTCAATAAAGACAACTAGAGGGGAGCGTTCTCGTCCTACAGAGGCGCTCTAGCTTTCTATTGAGCCACACTTGGTAAGTGTCACTGGTTTTTATACTATGATTTCTACATGCCGCCGTACATGACTAACATTGGACCTAATATGTATCTGCTACACAGATCTATGTAAATATTATTCGCCATAGGGGTGGAGGGGCACTGTATAACATAATGACATAAGGGTCATATGGATTTGCAACCTTATAGGGGCACATTGATAGATATTGGGACAAATAGCCCATATATCACAAGACCAAACATAATTTGCTATGGATCCGTATAAAGACAATATGATGAATTGCTGTGAAAGTTTCTGAGTACCTCCTAGCATTGTTTTTCCTTTGTTCTTTTTCTCCCCTTTAGTGTTCTCCTACCTCAATTGCCTGATGAAGCGGGATGTGCGCCCGTGAAATGCGTTGCACTGTATTTGGAGACTAATAAATATTTTCTTGTATTATCTACGGCTTGATTTAGCCTGGTCATTTTTAGTGAGGGTAGTGGATCCACCCACCCCCTCCTTTTTAAACGGTTTTTAATCCATCTTATCCTATTTTGGCGCCTCTATTAACCATTTTTATTCATATCTTGTCCACCCTGGGTGGAGGTGTGTATCCCCATTTTCTTCCTATAGAGAGCGACTTTTTATACCTGAGTGGGGTCAGGTGAAAATTCTCCCCACCTGCTATTACAGTGGTCGCCTGCGTGGTGACCTACACTTGTGAGTATATTCTCATTTATATACCTTTTCTACATTGGTCGAACATACTACACCAGATTTGGCTCTCGGTTTTTTTCCTGTCTTTCAAGAATGCAAATCATAACCCGCCTTGGACCGCACTGTTCAGATATTGTTGAAATTGGATTTCTCCACTTTTCTAGTAATTACAGAGTAATAGCAGTCCAGCTTTGACTAGCAGATGCATGGCAAGCAGATGTAGCAACAAAAAGTCATCACAGGCTAATATCGAGGCAGCATTAATCACAACAGTGGTCATGTAAGCTTCAGCTCAGTTAGATGCAGTTAGATTGGTTAAAGGAAACCCGGAGCCAGACATACATGGAGGCTGCCATATTTATTTCCTTTTAAACAATACTAGTTGCCTGTCAGCCCTGCTGATCTATTTGGCTGCAGTAGTGTCTGAATCACACCAGAAACAAGCATGCACCTAATCCAGTCAGATTTGACAATAATGTCAGAAACATCTGATTTGCTGCATGCTTGTTCAGGGCCTATGGCTAAGGGGCTGTTCAGACTATGCGCGTTCCTAGCCGTTTTCAGGGAACACGTACGGGTACCAAAAACGCATAGAAACGGCTCCTAATGCTTTTGAATGGGCTAGTTCACATGTATGCGTATGAGACGCATACATTTCTCATCCGCATTGCTGCACGCAGTTCTGTGCGTCACGCATAGAAATGGACGCAATGAAAGTCTATGGACGCGTATCAAAAACGCGTACTATTGCGTTTTTAGCGTACGTTTTCCTCTGCGGTTCCCATAATTCTTTTTTTTCCCCTGGGTCACGTGTTTGTGCAAAATGAAATAGAAAACGCATTCGAACGCAAGAAAAACGCATGCGTTTTTCAACTTGCGTTTCTTTGAATTTATACGCGTTCTACAAACGCTGACAGTCTGAACAGGCCCTAAAAGTATTAGAGGCAGAGGATAAGCAGGATAACCAAGCAATTGGTATTGTTTCAAAGGAAATAAATATGGCAGCCTCCACTTACCTCTCACTTCAGGTTTCCTTTAAGCTTTCCCTTTATACACCTTTATAATTGAGCTTTTAAAGTAATTATATAAATGATGATAATGTTTTTATTTAATATGCACAATTCATAATTATATTATTAACTAAGTTTGAAAACTATATTTAAATTATTTTTTATCCCTCCATAATAAAATACTGAAAACTTGCTGACAAATTCTAGGGCAAGGTCAGAGACTAGAATGTGGGTAGATTTGCAGTTAGATTATAAAACTGAATCAAGTGACAGAATAAATATAAAAAAAGAGAACAACACTGATTGGGCATAACAGAGAAATATGAGAAAATAATGAAAGTTGATCATTTTGGTTCCTCTGCGTTGCTTATGCTAATGTATTTGCAGGTCTTTTTATGCTCTTGTGAATTTAATTTTATTTTATGCTATGCTGCTGAACAGGGATGTATCAATATCAATTAACTGTTAGTGTATTCTCTGAACCTATTTTATATTCATCTTTCTCCTTTCCAATTGTATACAGGAAACAAAATAAAATTAAAACACTTTTTTTTTTCTTTCCAGAGAAAGCCTTTGCAAATGGGCATAAAGAAGCCTTAGCCAACCTATTTCCAGGTAATGAAATCTAGTTTGTTTTGTGCCTGGATTATGATAAACCTCAATTAATTTTGCTGCTGCCTCCCAATTGCAGAGAAAAGGGGAAAATAGAAAAAACACAGGTGAATGAACAAAGTAATACAAACTGAAACAAAACTACCAGACATCTTGGACACATTAAAATGTAATTCTGCAAAAACATTTCCAAAAGCCACATCTTATCCTGAATAGCAGTTTATTGATTTTAAAATAAGATTCAATCAAATTATATAATTAGACCTAAGTGACTTTTTAACATTTGAGATTACTGAAAATAACCATGAAATGTTAGCAGAGTAAAATGGTTATTTATTAATGCTCTTTTCACAATGTTTTTTTTTTCTTTTTTCCTAAGTGGTATGCCATGCCATGTTGAATGACATCTGATACCTACATAGAAGCCTGAACAGTCCTGTATAGGAGAACAACAATACATACAAAAAATGTATTGGTGTATTACATACAAATAGATTTAACCACTTTACCCCCGCCCGTACGGATTTCTCCATCCCTTTTTCCATCCTTTAACCCCCAGGGACGGAGAAATCCGTACTTTCCGCGCTCCCGCCGCTGCCCGTGCTCCCGCTCGTAAACACGCCGCCGGCCGCTCATAAACACGCCGCTCGCCCGGAGATCAAAGAACGGGAAAATCCATTCCCGTTCGTTGATCTAAGCCCCGCAACGATACGCTGCTCTCCGATGAGCAGCGCGATCATTGTGAAAAAAAAAACACTTACCCAGCCTCCTAGTACTTCCTCCAAGAGTCCGGAAGGACGCTTGGAGGTCACATTAAGCAAAAAGTTACTGTGGCCATTTTGTGGCCAAATAGTAAAACTACACCCTAAATATTTTTCACATACAAATAAATTACTTTTACACAAAAAATTAACTCATTACCTCCCACACTCCCAATTTTTTTTTTTTTTTGTAATTAAAAAAAAATTAAAAAATTTACAATTAAAAAAAATACATAAATATTTACCTTAGGGACTGAACTTTTTAAATATTTATGTCAGGAGGGTACAACACTGTTACTTAATAAGCTATGGGCTTGTAATTAGGGATGGACGCAAAACTGAAAAAAATGCACCTTTATTTCCAAATAAAATATTGGCGCCAAACATTGTGATAGGTACATAATTTAAACGGTTTTATAACCGGGACAAAAGGGCAATTACATTTCATGGGTTTTAATTACAGTAGCATGCATTATTTAAAAACTATAATGGCCGAAAACTGAAAAATAATGAATTTTTTTCCACATTTTTCCTATTTTCCCATTAAAACACATTTAGAATAAAATAATTCTTGGCATAATGTCCCACCTAAAGAAAGCCTAATTGGTGGTGGAAAAAACAAGATATAGTTCCTTTAATTGTGATAAGTAATGATAAAGTTATAGACAAATGAATGGATGGAGCGCTGAAAGGTGAAAATTGCTCTGGTGGTCAGGGGGTAAAACCCCTCAGTGGTGAGGTGGTTAATATATATATTCATAACATTTTTGAGACTGTGAAGAATTAAAGCAACATTTTATGCAAACTATAAAAATCAACTTATCGGTAACACTTTCTTCCCTTGGGAAAACCCCCTCAGCAGCTAATGTTTCTGTTTTACAATTCCAGCCAGGTCTGTTGTCCCCTCAGCCTGCAGTTAAATATTTAAAGTATTCAATGACAATCATTTCAATGATAACTGAGCAAACATCTTATCAAACAAAAATCTCAAAGAGCCAAGAACCAGAAAAGGCAGGACTGTACAATGGGGATTTTTGGAAGCTACCTTACAAAGATTTGGATTGAGTGGACCTATTTTAAGAGCAATTATGGCCCTTTATTCCTCACCGTCGGCTAAAGTTAATGCTGGAGGCTCTCTCTCGGACATATTTGATATTACCAATGGGACCCGACAAGGGTACCCCTTATCACCCATCATTTTTGTCTTACTAATGGAAACACTTGCCCAAAAAATTAGACACAATATTTGTATTATTTCTGGAGTTAAAATGGAAGATTCAATGCACATCATCAGCCTATTTGCTCTCGAATCCCCTAACATCACTACCTGCAGTAATCAAAGAACTGAAAAACTTCTCAATGGTATCATAGGTATTATATTACAAATTAAATCAATCCAAGTCTCCTTCCCCTGGGCAGAATCTTCAGTCCAATACCTTGGCCTACAACTACCAAACTATTCTAAAGACCTAATTAAGTTAAATCTTCTACCATTATTAACTGACATCAAGAAGGAATGCCAAAACCGAAATGTACTCTATCATGGTCTGGCAAAATTGCGACCTTCAAAATGTTCCTATTACCAAAAGTTATATACCTACTTAGATCCCTGAATATCCCAATTCCTAAATCATGCTTTAATGATTTCAGGAAGTTACTCAACCGTTTTATCTGGGGTAAGAAAAAAAGCATGCTTATGGGCCTTAAAATCCCTAGGACAGTCTATCCTACAATCAAATTCTCATTACTCTCCTGGGAATATTTTTGTAAACGGTCTCCTAAAGACCAACAATCTCTATCCTTCAAAATTAAACTTTCCACCATTCGAACCATGATTCCTGACTTAAATATTTTAAAATGGTATAACAAAGAAATGAACTCTCTAAATGATTTCTTTAATAGTTTTTAGTAAAGTCCTTTACCGAACTCCAAACGCAACACAATATTCCTACCTCTATGTTGTTCTCTTATCTAAAAATAAACAATCTTATCAGAGTAAAGAAACTCAAAATCCCTCAACACAAGTATTATATTGTTACTCTCCTAAACTCCAAACTACCTATTAAAGGAGGCATTTCCACCTGGTATGAAGCATTATTAGAGTCGGATACCTCCCCCCTTCAGAAATATATCCAAATATGGTCTTATGATTTAAAATCTCAGATCTCTTTAGACCAAACCTTACGAGCTAATAAATTGTTATTATCTTACTCTAAATGTAACTCTCATTGGAAGCAGCACCAAAAAACGGTATATAGGTGGTATATGACTCCCAGAAAACTAGCTGCCTTCTCCCAATCCCAGTCCAATTTATGTTGGAAATGCGACAAACATATTGGCACACTGATGCATATGATATGGGAATGCCCATTAGTAGCAGAACTCTGGCTCAAAATAGAAAATCTGATACGTGATCATTATACGCCTTCATTTTGATTAACACCCCAATTAGCAATGCTCCTAATTGGCCTAGGTAAGATTGAACGTCCTCATCAGTTAATAATTTGCCATATTATTATGGAAGCTCAAAATATTATTACTACCAACTGGAAATTTAGAGAGTCATTCGGTATTTCTCAACTAATTTCCATAGTATCCTGGAACTTAATTATGGAATCTAAGCTTAGAAACACACAGTCGCCCAACACTTACTTACCACTGATCCCAGGAAAATGGACAACACTATTTGATATATAAATGCCTTTCTTATCTAGGACCTCCCACCAATAGTTGTTATGTAGTTGTTACCCAGTTAATATTTGTTATACCCTATATACAAACCTCCAGGTATAAGGTCGGTGTTGACTTATAAGTTTAGGTTGGAAATTGTTCAGCTCTATATCAAAATAGTTTATATTTTATGACAGCCATAGGTTTTTTTTTAATCTTTTTATCTTTTTTCCTATAGGCTTGTCTGATGAACAATGAACATTCACCCCTTACTTCTTTAAGTCTGATTTATACACTATACAATGAATGTACCTTTTGCCACCCCAACTTTAAGTTAGGATGACAAACGCTGGTTTGACATCACTACATGTAACTGAGAGAACTCCAAGTCACTCAGCCGCAAAGGCCATGTTAATGAGTGATACTGGAGATAACTCTTTAGTTTCTTCAACGTACATCACTAGTACCTATAGACCAACTCCATGCATTTACTATACCGTTCTCTTTTTTATAGTTAAGGTACAATATATGTTACCAAGTCTGTACCAAAGCCTTTTTACATGTCTTAGCTACCTATCGACCTCAAACTGTATATACCGTCTTTCCCCGAAAATAGTACCTACTCCAAAAATAAGACCTAGCTTATATTTCAAGCAAGCTTGAAATATAAGCCATATTTGGAATATAAGGCCTAGTTGGCTGCCCAAAGTGCCCCATTTGCTCCCGCCCTCCCTATGCAGAGTGGCGAGTGGAGCGCAACCTATAAAGCAAACAAGAAACTCACCGGGTTCCGAGGGGCCAGCATTAACACCTCTCTTCAGCGCGGCTTCCTCTCCTTGACAACAGCTCTTGTCATGTGATGCACACACGTCCCGGCGCGTCACATGATGCGCCTGGACATGCATGCATCACATGACAAGAGAGGAAGCTGCGCGCTGCTGAAGAGAGGTGTTAACGATGGCCCCTCGGAACCAGG
This sequence comes from Hyperolius riggenbachi, assembly GCF_040937935.1. Lineage (NCBI taxonomy): Eukaryota > Metazoa > Chordata > Amphibia > Anura > Hyperoliidae > Hyperolius > Hyperolius riggenbachi. The sequence goes on along the minus strand of NC_090646.1, from coordinate 204,281,179 downwards.
TGAGTTTCTTGTTTGCTTTATAGGTTGCGCTCCGCTCAGCTTCTTTTCTTACTTTCACACTAGCTCGCAATGCTGACAGGGACCTCTAAGTATGTTCATTCCTTTCTGTAATCTGATATAATGTATGCTGTACATAGGTAGTCTAGTGTAACTTAGGTTAGAAAGAAGGTACCTGATTGACTTCAGCAGGAAGTCTAATCAAGAAGCTTGTAACGCAACATGAAGATTGGCTTGGCTAGGATATGATGAACTGTATCTATCTGTATTTCTGTTTCCTGAATAAATTCCGTAAACATTGAAGAAGCCTGAGAAAAGTCTATCTCCTGCTTGCTGTGTTGAGAGTCAAGTTATCTCACAGTCTGTGAGACGCAACTATAAGAAGTTGATGGTGTCGAAGCAAGGTGATTTTGAAAAGTTTCTAACAGCCACTCTGCATAGGGAGGGCGGAAGCAAATGGGGGACTTTGGGCTCCACTCGCCACTTTGTAGAGGATGCTGGGGGCTGCCGCTGGCTACACGGGGGACACATCTGACTACGGGGGGGGGGGGGGACACATCTGACTACCAGGGGGGTGGCACATCTGACTACATGGGGGGCACATTTTACAATAGTGAGCACATATAGTAGTGTCACCCCTCATAATTATAAGCCCTCCCTGAAAATAAGCCCTAGCACATCTTTTAGGGGGAAAATTAATATAAGACGGTGTCTTATTTTCAGGAAAACATGGTAAGATATGTATATCATGTAAATGATCTTCTGTGTTGCCTAATAAATACTAAATGTATTAGAAATAGAAAAAGGCAGGACTGGTGACCATGTTGAAATTTGTTGAAATTTGTGCCCTCAGGTTTTTCAGAACTATTAAGATTTCCTTGAGTAGCAAGTGTCCTTTTTTGTGTACACCAAACACTTAATGTAGATTATTTTGTTAGGCTCATACACCTTATCCCCTGGCTCTGCAGACTCCTCCAACATCACTACAATACAGAGCACTTGGGAAGAGGTAGAGAGGTTGGGGCTGGGCGTTGTACACAAGAGCCTGCTGCACACTGAATAGGGACTGTCTACAAATCTCTGTCTGCAAAACCTTGTATGATTCCTTATCAGTGGCTGAGCAGAATCAGAATCAGAATCAGAATCAGAATCTTTATTTTCGCCAAGCACGACTGGGTCGTGCCCGGAATTGGTCTTGGCACGTACAGGATACAGGTAGGATAGGGCACACAGAATACATCAGAAGAATCAACACTATATCACACTATATCACACATTTACATACAGAGAAAGCATACAAGCAAAAACGCTCAATTTTTTCATCATTCCAATACACTCAAAAATATCGAAAACACTCAAAAAGATCGCCGGGCTTGGCGCTGCTATGTGTGTGTGCAACAGCAACAGCATGGTCACGTTGTGGTGGGGAATGCGTGGAGAGAGTTCAGTGAGTTGACAGCTGAGGGGAAGAAGCTGTTTCTGTGTCTAGTGGTCCTGGTGTAGATGGACTGATACCTAGGGCCCAAAGGAAGCTGGCTGAAAAAACAGTTGCCTGGGTGTGAGGGGTCATTTGCAATCCTCAAAGCTCTGGAGCACAGCCTTGAGTGGTAGAGGAGGTCCAGAGTGGGTAGCGGTTTTCTGATAATTCTCTCCGCTGATCTGATGACTCCCTGCAATTTGTGTCTGTCGCTGGCGGAAGAGCCGGCGTACCAGACTAGGATGGAAGAGCAGAGGACAGATTCAATTGTAGCGGAGTAGAAGCTGGTCAGAAGTTTTGGGGACATGCCGAACTTCTTCAGCAGTTGGCGGAGAAAGAATAACCTCTGCTGGGCTTTCCTCTGGACGGTGGAGGTGTTGGCCTTCCACTTCAGGTCAGGTCATTGGAGATGGTTGTGCCCAGAAGTCGGACACAGGAAACTCTTTCAACTTCTTTGTCATCAATACGGATTGGAGGAGGGGCATTGGCGTGCTTCCTAAAATCAACAATCACCTCAACAGCTTTTGCCGTGTTTAGGACCAGCCCATTCTCCCTGCACCAGAGGCAGATGCTCTCAACCTGCTGGCGGTACGCTTCCTCGTCATTTTTAGTGATGAGGCCGACAATAGTGGTGTCGTCGGCGAATTTGATCACTTTGACGGAGTCCGCTGTGGATCTGCAGGCATTCGTATACAGGGAGAACAGGAACGGCGACAGGACGCACCCTTGTGGTGCTCCTGTATTTGTAATCCGAGGTTGAGAGGAGATGGTGCCTAGCTTTACAACCTGGGATCTGTTGGTGAGGAAGTCTGTGATCCACAGGCGTAGAGTGGGGTGGACCCCAAGTGCGGCAAGGTTCTCCCGAAGTATTTTGGGGCTGATGGTATTGAACGCTGAGCTGAAGTCCAGAAGGAGGATCCTGGCATACGTGCCGGGTTTGTCCAGGTGGTCATGGACGAGCTCCAGGCAGATATTGATGGCGTCATCGGTGGACCGGTTTGCTCTGTATGCGAACTGGTGCTGATCCAGCAGGGCCTCAGTGGTGAGCTTGAGGAGGGAGAGCACCATACTTTCAAGAACTTTCATGATGACTGATGTAAGTGCCACGGGCCTGAAGTTGTTGAGGTCGGTGACTCCCTGCTTTTTGGGGACAGGAATGATGGTGGACCTCTTAAAGCAAGCAGGGACTTTACCGCTCTGAAGGGACTTGTTGAAGATAGAGGAAAGAATAGGGGCGAGCTGTCGAGCGCCGGTTTTCAGGCAGGCTGGTGACACACCATCCGGACCAGAGCCTTTCCTGACATTTAGCCTTAACAAGTGCTGCAGAACATCAGCTTCGTTTACCGGTGGGGGGGGGCAGGTTTGGTCTCAGGGCCTCAGAGGCAGGGGAGGGGGGAGGTGCCTGTAGTTGTGGGGGAGTCTGGTTCTCAAATCTACAGTAGAATTCACTGAGATTCTCGATGAGCTCAGCGCTCGGTGTTGCATGCTGCGGGGGAGGCTTATAGTTGGTGGCAGCCTCCAGCCCTTTCCATACAGCTCGTGAGTTGTTTGAGGAGAGGTTCTGTTCCAGTTTATCCGCATAGCCCTTCTTGGCAGCCCTCAGTTCTCTGTTCAAGTCATTTCTTGCCCTCCTGTATTCATCTCGGTTGCCTGACTTGTGCGCGTCCTCTTTGCTTCTGCGCAGTTTCCGTAGTTTTTTTGAGAACCACGGTTTGTCGTTAGGATAGAGTTTAAAGGATTTTGTTGGTATACAATGATTCTCACAGAAGTTAATGAGCAGATGAGCAGATGCAATCATTAGATCAATTGTGCAGAGAGCAGAAAGTTTTTTTCTGTTTCCCTAGTTGTCTCTCAGGATGGGGCCCCCTGTGGCTTCTGGCCCCCCCTGCGGCTGCATCCCTTGCAGGGTCTATTGTTATCCCCCTGCATTGTGAAAAGGTTCTGGTCTTTACCTCGGTAACTTCCAGGTCCTCCTTTGGTCAGCTTACTATGCTGACAAGATCTCAGATGACTGATAGGGCATATGTACTAATTGTATGTTTGTTTGTTTGTTTGTTTTTTTCTATTTTTTATTTCAATTGAGCTGGTTCTTCGGGTCTGTCTTACCCTTTGCTGGTACTTGGATGCAATCTTCATTTTCTCCTCATTGTGGTTGCCATGTGACTGTGGGATGTCAAGGTAAATGCAGTTGGCTTGTAAACTAGATAAGAGTCTTATCTGGTAACTCCACCTCATTAGTCTTGGCTATCTACCCTGTTTTTTTTTTGTTTTTTTTACTATTATCCAGCCACACTTCTCCAATCTGAATAACATTCTTATGTTTTTGCTGTAAATTTGTGACAGATAGATTAGCAAGCCAATGCACTGTTTGCTCTAAGCATATAACTTAAAAGACTCCTCCAGCAAAAAAATTAAGCAGTTAAAATCTGTCAAAACCAACAGGTTTTGGACTAATCCATCTCCTCATGGGGGATTCTCATTGTTTTCTTTGTTTTCAAAAGCATTTCCTAAACGACAGTTTAACTGCCGGAATACTAAGATCCGAGGCAGCATCCCCTCTCACTTGCACACTGTTTTGGCGGTTAGACTTGACAACTGCCGTTCAGAAAATGCTTTTGAAAACAAAGAAAACCCTGAGAATCCCCCATGAAGGTATGGACTAGTCTAAAACCTGTTGGTTCTGTCAGATTTTAACTGCTTACTTTTCTGCTGGTGTGGTCCTTAAGTGTCATGCATGTATAGTAGGTGGCTTATAGTAGTTTCACTTTTGTATGTTTAAACATAAGCAGTCACTGTCATTATCTGGCTGAGGGGATTCAAGTCTGTTTTGAACAGCAGCAGAGACAGTTCTTCACCTTAGTATATGCGGCACTGGATGTTTCAGTTTTCATTTGTGAACTCCCAGACAGTTTTCTTTCACCATCCCACTGAGTTCTTCAAGTGGATCTGAACTCAGAACTCTTCTCTGCTCTAAAATTTACACAACAGCATAATAACCTTTAAACAAAAACATTTCTTTGCTACAGCCGATACAAACCCTAAAATATATTTGCACTGTTTCTACTTCCTGATTCATGGAAGCAGACATATTGTTTACAGCCTATGCTTTCAAATGGCCTTTTCTGTTTATCTGCCTTAAGCAGTCATGTGACACAGTGAGGAGATCAAATTACAACTAGTGATTAGACACATATGAGGGGGAATTACACAGACTAAACTCTGTAAACGCATACAGGGTGCATTTCTTTTAAGTTTTCCTTGTGTCCTGTGCAAGAGTTCAAGTCCACTTTCTGGAAGGTGTGGCATACCAATGCAATGCATCAACTACTTATTTCACCTGGAAAGCTACCAACCATTATTTTTTACAGAGAGTGCCAATGCCTTGTTTCGCTCTAGATGTATACTTTTATAAATAGAGATGTTCATGCTTATAACATCACAAGGAAATTGTTTTTTTAATAAAGCAGAAGTTCATTTTTCAACTACACATTATATACAGTGTTGTAAAGGACACATGAATATTACAACTTTGCTTGAGGCTGTCTTAACAGACATCATGATCTACATTATATAAAGATATAAAATACCTTTTGATCTCTGATACAATTTGCTTCTAGTGATCTGCACCAATAAGTCACTGTTTAATGTAAATTGTAAAATAATGAAAACAGATTTCCTGATAAACTTCTTCAGATGAATTTCAGTCAATCATTTGGACAATACATTTTAAAAACTTAATTTCACTTATATCGGTGTTGCAGTTAGCTGTCAAACAAAAGACTAGTTTAGAAAATGTTCTATATGCATAGACAAGAAACATATTTTATTTAGTTGCCAACTTGCCAGTAGAGACAGTACAATTTCAGGCAATCAATGCTAAATCTCCTATTATCCATGCAATATAATATACCGTATATACTTGAATATAAGTCGACCTCGTGTATAAGTCAACCCCAATATTTGACCCTTTTAATTTGGATTTTTTTAATATCTCAGTTATAAGTCTATCCAGCAAAGTTAATGGCTGTAGTTGGGGACCAGGATGGGTTAATAGCTAAACTGCATAAGGTATTGTAGCCATTAAACCCTCCTGGCCCCCAAGTGCAGCCATGAACTCCTCCAGGCCCCTCACATGCAGCTATTAACCCCTCCATTGTGGCTAATGACATGAAGAAAATCCCCCTCCCCCTTCATTGTGGCCAGTGACAAGTAAAATATCCCCCCACCCCTCCATTGTGGCAAGTGAGGTGTAAATATCTCCCCTCCATTGTGGCCAGTCTTTTGACATAATACTTCCCCCTCCACACCCCAGGTGGCCAGTGCTACAAATAATAATACCTCTTTTCCCCAAAAATGAAAAATGGTACCATGTATGCCCACTTTTAGACTTAAAGAGTAACTGTCAGGCTGCAGAAGCTAATTTAAACCTCTATTCTCCTGTGTTAAACAGTTTAGAAGGAAGCCAAAAAGGCAATACTGTAGTTAAAAATCTCTCTTACATTTGATGTGTGCTTATCAGCAAAGCTGTTAGACCCAAGCTCTTAAGAGGACGCAAGCCGCATACCATACTGCAAAGCATTCTGGGGCCCTCCCCTCGGCTGCTAATGAGAAGTTACAGGATCAAGTTTCAGCAGCTTGTAACTCAGTCCAGCGCACAGCACTGAAAAATCTCCGGGCAGAGTACACTGCAGGAGTCCGCTATTGTTTCTAGCCACATGGCTAATTAATATTCACTGCACACTAGTGTTATTCAGTACGAGCTTTTCTGTGATCAGGAAGCAGGCAGGACATGACGACACATTTGGCTTCATAGGAGACAGACAAACATGGAACCTGCCATGAGCTGTCAGGAGCATCAATCTCTGCATATACTATATACAAATTCTGTGAAGTCCAAACGTGGACAGTGAAATGCATATGTAATTTAATTACAGCCAATCTTTAGCTACTGATATATGTGTTTATTTTCTCTGAGACCTTATACCTAACAGCTCCTCTTTAAAGGAAATGTCAGGCATTCTATGCTACCCTCAGATCTACTTACCTGGGGCTTGCTCCACCCAGTTGCAGCCGACAAGGACTTGTCGCAGCTCTGTTCCCAGTACATGCATACACATACACACACCGTCGTATTATTTTACTACCTGAGCACATGCTATATGGAGGAACAACAATGACATGCTGAACATGAGATATATTCACTGTCTCTTTGGCAAAGCATTCAGAATGTCACTGATTGATACTGTTATTACAGAATCTGGGACTCCGTGTGAGACAACAAGCTCTCAATGAGGCAGCAACAGTCAGACATCAAGCTTTCCCATTCCACTGTGTCCAGCAATCAGACACCATAAGGTCACTAGTGTGTGTGTGTGTGTGTGTGTGTGTGTGTGTGTGTGTGTGTGTGTGTGTGTGTGTGTGTGTGTGTGTGTGTGTGTGTGTGTGTGTGTGTGTGTGTGTGTGTGTGTGTGTGTGTGTGTGTGTGTGTGTGTGTGTGTGTGTGTGTGTGTAATAAGAATCTAGGAATCTTTTCTGAGGGACAGTCTACAACTTTTTTTTACAACTGTGACTCCTTTGTTTGTAATGTTGTACATGAAGTCATCAGAACTGCTGCAGTGTGAGGCAGATGTTTTTTACGAACCCTAGGGAGCCGGGACATTGTACAAATTCCAAAGTGTGTATGATTCCTTATCTGTGTAGTGGACACATGCAGTCAACATAACAATGGTATGAGAGTAGAATAAGTTTTCTCTCCATGCCCTTAGTTGCTTGTCAGTCTCTCAAACTTTTTTCCACACGGGGTCCCCTGAGGCTTCTGGGCCCCCTGCGGAGGCATCCCTTGCAGGGTCTATTGTTATGCCCCTGCTGCCTATTGAAGTCTATGTCGGTTCACCAGATTCCATGTTCACGAACATTTGCGGAAGTTCACGATTGCCATTCGCAAATGGAAAATTCTATGTTCACGACATCTCTACCTCTAAATATATTCAGTAAGTTAGCACAACACTCTTGCTTCCGGAGCTGCTTCTAGCAAAAGTGTGACACACTGTCACGCTGATCTCTGGAGGAATTCTCACAGAGAGGACCTCAGAGAAGTGTGGCTAAAGTAGATGCCAGCCAGTTGCAGAACAGCCACACAGCGAGTGGCACAGCCACCGAGATGCCATGGCAATGCATCTTGCCCTGTCGCATAAAGCTGCTTCATTGAATCTACTTTAGCCACACTTCTTTTGAGTTCTCACTGTAGGATTCCTCTGGAGATCGGCGTGACTGTGTGTCACACTTTAGCGAGTAGCAGAGCCTGAAGCACAAGCATTGGACCAATTAACTGAACATATTTAGAAGTTTTTACAGAGAGGACCTTGGAGAAGTGTGGCTAAATTAGATTCCAGCGAGTCGCAGGATAGCCGCACAGTGAGGGCCATGGCAACGCATCTTGTGCTGAAGCATTATGGTACTTCATTCACAATAGCTAAAACAGCGCTACAGTGTGTCACATTTTAGCTAGTAGCAGCACCAGGAGCACAAGTGTGGGGCCAATGAACTGAACATATTTAGAGGTAACTTCCACTAGCAGTGACATTATGTAAAACTGCTGTCCCTACCAGCTGGCTCATTTGTAAAAATCTGTCAAATGTCAGATTGTATTAAAGGTGATTTAGGGTTAACCTGTGAGCATTTAAAACTGAAAATAGCATTCTTTGTTAGCAATTTTAGAACTGTTTTATGAGAATAGCTTTTTATTTTTTTTTTTACTTTCGCAACTGATGTACTTTAAAAGTCATCTATCATGAAAATATGTATATATTTTAAAGAGAACCCAAAGCCAAAAATAATTGAAAAACAGATACTTAAATAAGGAGAGGGATCCTAATGAGGCTTCCTTCAGCATCCTCTAGCCCCCCTTTGCCACTCGTTGGCCCTCCAGCTGATCAGGGACACTCTCTTCTTCTGTCACGAAAGTGGCTGTGCTGCATGCATGCCAGAAGAGGAGCGCAGGCCAGATCAGATTACAGACAACTTAGCCATTGGCAATGGGGGATTGCAGGATGCCGAGGGAAGCCTCATTAGGATCCAGAGGCTTCCCTCTCTATCTGTACGTATATATTTTTTGAAGTTTACTACACCCCGGGTACACTTTAATACTGTTTATTAGGCACACATTAACACTAGTACTAGGAGCACTTTATTTCTTTACACAGTTCTCTTTCTAATTTAAAATCATCCTGTAGGTTCTAAGGTCTAAAGATTCGAAAACTGATGATTGAACCATTTGCTAAACAAAAGGGGTTTCTACTAACGTCTCAAATTATATTGTAATAACTGCCTTGATGTTTAAAAATTTCTATAGGTAATGAGAAGGGGTTACAGTTTTCAGCAGTGTGAGTTTATGGCCTTGACTCCTCACACATCTCACAGAGACATTCTCCTTTATCGGAGTGTCTCACCCTCCCAGCATGGATGGCAGCTGGAGCCCAAACAGGAGATGTTGTAGATACTCAAAATGGATTTACACATCTCCCAGACTTTGTACTTCTCGTTATCTGTTACATCTCCTCTTACCAGATTGGCCTTCTTCCTGCATGCAGTGAAGACTCAGATTTGATAGTAAACCCCCTGTGCAGGAAATGGTTCAGTCCATCAGTGTGTGTATTTTCAGACTTCAGAACTGATGATTTTAACGGAAAAATACAAAAAGATGTGTGAAGAACAAGTGTTCTTCTAGCACAAGGGGTAACGTGTGCCCTTCTATACAGTATTACAAAAAAAAGTTTTTTTTTCCTGTGATAGATGTCCTTTTATGTAACAGGAACTCTTTGTGATAACCATCTAAAAACTCATTCATTTTTCTGAATAACACAAAAAATAATGGAGAAAAATATGCTTGCTAGAGAATCTACCCGTGCCAGTGTTTTTCCATTTATATCCAACAGGATTAATTTGCAACCTTACATTCAAATTCAGTGGAAACGCTGACATCAGAGTTATGCCATGAGGATTGATAAAAAGTAATGATGACAATGTTATTATTCAGAATAAAAAATCTTCACTATTTCGAAACTGTTATTAACCACCTGAGCGGTCTGGACGAGCTCAGCTCGTCCAACACCGCCGGAGGTCGCCGCTCAGGCCCTGCTGGGCCGATTTTCATCAAATAAAAAGCAGCACACGCAGCCGGCACTTTGCCAGCCGCGTGTGCTGCCTGATCGCCGCCGCTCTGCGGCGATCCGCCGCGAGCAGCGGCGAAAGAGGGTCCCCCCAGCCGCCTGAGCCCAGCGTAGCCGGAACAAAAAGTTCCGGCCAGCGCTAAGGGCTGGATCGGAGGCGGCTGACGTCAGGACGTCGGCTGACGTTGATGACGTCACTCCGCTCGTCGCTATGGCGACGATATAAGCAAAACAAGGAAGGCCGCTCATTGCGGCCTTCCTTGTTTATTCTGGGCGCCGGAGGCGATCGGAAGATCGCCTCCGGAGCGCCCTCTAGTGGGCTTTCATGCAGCCAACTTTCAGTTGGCTGCATGAAATAGTTTTTTTTTAATTTAAAAAAAACCCTCCCGCAGCCACCCTGGCGATTTAATCAGAACGCCAGGGTGGTTAAACAAAAATAACATTTTCTTGATTACATCTAGTTTTCATGCTTTGCCTCAAATTGATTTTTAGGGTGTATGCAAAGGGGTTAACATTAACTGTCCACAAGGAACCAAGTGCTGCAACATAATGCAGAGGTAATTTCCTATCCATTCTTTCTGATCAGAAGAGAAAATGTCACTTTTCTAAGACATGTATTTTCACTTTTCTCTAAATAAACCAGGGATGGTCATAGTCAGCCAACTTCGCTACGCTGGAACTACGCATAGTTTTACGCAATTACGCTTCGCCAAACTACAGCTTCAAAATCAAATATTCGCTTCATATGCATTTCGTAGACTACGAGTTAAAATACGCAATTACATATATTATATGCGGACAATTTCTTTGCAAATGCTTGTACCAGGAACTCTTCTATGCGTACATTCCCCTATCCAATGCGTACTTTTGTAAGCATACAATCATACGCGGAAAAATAGACGTGAATAACGCATTCGTAGTTTACTTCGCAATACACAAGTGAACTATGCTTAGGGGGTGTAAACTTCGCGCAACGGTTCTTTGCTACTCGTAAAATCATAAGCGTAGTTATGAAACTTTGTCTAGGAACTACGATGCGTAGATGCGAAGTATGATGCGTAAATTCACACTGGCGTAGTTTCTGCTCATCCCTGATTAAAACTACAACAATAGGCATGAAGGAAAATGCCACCTTTTAAGGGGCCCATACACTTATGATTTTCCCGCCGATATACAGCAGATTCGATCACTGTGATCGAATCTGCTGTGAAATTGTTGCGCAAATGCAAACAATTGATTTCCATCCAAAATCAATCGTTCTTGTCGATTCCCATCGAGCTGTCCGTGCAGAAGATTCTTGATCGCCGGCGGGTCGGGAGTGCGCCAATAGTGGCGTTTGAATTCCCGATGACCGACGCAATACAGCGGCAATACATTACCTGCTCTGGCTGGCACGAGGGGGTTCAGTGGTTTGGAAATGTTTTAATGTTTTGATCTCAGATCGGAGCAATGCCATCTGTTCTCTCTGCCTCCAAAAATTGAGCCGTGGAAAGGCCAGCACTCACGTAGGGACAAGTGCCTTACGAAGGCACATGGAGAAAAGGCACAAACTGCAATGGAAAGAGCACCTGAGCAAAAGCAGAACCCAAAAGAAAAGCTACCCTCCTTCTCCTCTTGCTCCTTCAGGTGCAGCATCTTCAGCCGTTTTCTCCCTTGCACCTTCACAGCCACCCTCCTCCACTGCGCCTCTGCCCTTGAGCGGTTCCTGCTCCTCTTCCCACAGCAGCCAGGTGTCCATGAAGGAAATCTTTGAGCGGAAGAAGCCAATTTCTGCCAGTCACCCCCTTGCCCGGTGTCTGACAGCTGGTGTGGCGGAACTGTTAGCTCGCCAGCTGTTACCATACAAGCTGGTGGACTCTGAGGCCTTCCGTAAATTTGTGGCCATGGGACACCGCAGTGGAAGATGCCAGGCCGCAATTATTTTTCTAAAAAGGCGATACCCAAACTGTACCATGAAGTTGAGAGGCAGGGATGCTCATCCGGATTCCGGATATCCGGGTAACCCGGATACCCGAACTTTTTTACGCTAGCCAATTTCTGTCAGTCACCCCTTTGCCCGGCATCTGACAGCTGGCTTGGTGGACCTATTAGCTCGCCAGCTGTTACCATACCAGCTGGTGGACTCTGAGGCCTTCTGTAAATTTGTGGCCATTGGGACACCGCAGTGGAAGATACCAGGCCGCAATTATTTTTCTAAAAAGGCGGTACCAAAACTGTACCGTGAAGTTGAGAGGCAAGTGGTGTCATCTCTGGCACACAACGTTGGGTCAAGGGTCGACCTGACCACGGATGCCTGATCTGCCAAGCATGGTCAGGGCAAGTACATAACTTACACAGCCCATTGGGTCAACCTGGTGACCGATGGCAAGCAGGGAGTATGTGGCTGTGCAGCGGACCAACTTGTGACACCTCCACAGCTTGCAGGCAGGCCTCCTGCCACCTCCTCTCCTCCTGCTACATCTTCTTCGCTGTCATCCTCCTCCTCCTTGGCTGAGTGGCATTTCAACTCTACTGGTGCTGCAATCTCCTTTCCAGCTACACAGCCCCAGCTCCCCAGGGCCTATGCTGCATGCCAGGTACGACGGTGTCATGTCACGCCATCTTAGACATGTCTTGCCTCAAAGCGGAGAGTCACACTGGAGCAGCTCTCCTGGCTGCTCTTAACAAACAGGTTGATCAGTGGCTGACCTGCACCAGCTGGAGATTGGCAATGTGGTGTGTGACAATGGCAGCAATCTCATTTCCGCTTTGAATTTGGGAAAGTTGAAACATGTACCCTGCATGGCACATGTGCTGAATCTAGTCATTCAAAGATTTGTGTCAAAGTACCCAGGTTTAGAGGACATCCTGAAGCAGGCCAGGAAGTTGTGTGTGCATTTCAGACGGTCTTACACGGCCATGGCACGCTTTGCCAATATTCAGCGGAGAAAAAAGTTGCCGGTGAGACGCCTGATTTGTGATAGCCCGACTCGCTGGAATTCGACCCTCCTTATGTTCTCTCGCCTGCTAGAACAGGTGAAAGCCGTCACCCAGTACCTCTACAACTACAGTAGAAGGACTGGGGAGATGGGGATGTTCTGGCCCAACAACTGGACACTCATGCGAAATGCATGCAGGCTCATGCAGCCGTTTGAGGAGGTGACCAACCTGGTGAGTCGCAGTGAAGGCACCATCAGCGACTTGATCCCGTACGCTTACTTCCTGGAGCGTGCCATGCGTAGAGTGGTGGATCAAGCTGTGGAGGAGCGTGAACAGGAACAGTTACAGGAGGAAGCGTTGTGGGATCAATTCTAATCAGAACTAGATGTTTCCTCAACACCTGCGGCAGCACAGAGGGGGGAGGAGGAGGAAGAGTTGTGTGGTGAAGAGGAGTGGGGATTGTGTTATAACTGCCACTCTGCAACATGGCTCACCGTATTGCACAGTGCCAGGGTTGCATTGCAATATAAACTGGTGTGGCATGGTAACACATGGCATACAGTGCATAAGCACAAGATGCACACGGTTACAGTGATGCATACTTTTTATTGACGGTATGCTCACTGTAAGCGACGCAACACATGGGCAATGTGCATTGCTAATCTCCTGATTAGTGTTGGGCGAACACCTGGATGTTCGGGTTCGGGAAAGTTCGCCGAACATGGCCGCAATGTTCGGCATGTTCGGGCCGAACCCCGAACTCCCCGAACATCCTGCTTTTGGGGGCCCTATGGGGTCGCAGGCATAAGGGGGGAGCATGCCCCGATCGCGGGGGGGGTCGGAAATTCCCCCCACCCCCTCCGCTAGCGCTCCCCCCTCTGCCCGCTTCCCCATACAAAAGTTTCAGGAAGTACCGGTCCAGTGGTAGTGGGTGGCTGGCAGTGGGCGGCACTGTGAAGTGAGTGACTGAGGAGGAGGAGTCCGGAGAGTGACGCGTTGAGGGAGGCCGGGCAGCGGGCGGTTCAGCAGTAGTACGCCCACTGCCAGCCACCCACTACCACCGGACCGGTACTTCCTGAAACTTTTGTATGGGGAAGCGGGCAGAGGGGGGAGCGCTAGCGGAGGGGGTGGGGGGAATTTCCGACCCCCCCCGCGATCGGGGCATGCTCCCCCCTTATGCCTGCGACCCCATAGGGGGGCAGTATTCGGCCGAACAGGGCCCTGTTCGGCCGAACAGGGGCCCTGTTCGGCCCTGTTCGGCGGCCAATTAGTAGTTCGGGGCGAACCCGAACTTAAAAGGCCGAACACCATCAGGTGTTTGGCCGAACTCGAACATCACCCGAACAGGGTGATGTTCTGCAGAACCCGAACAGTGGCGAACACTGTTCGCCCAACACTACTCCTGATCCATTGCATTGCATTTCTGCTGTTACAGGGCATGCAACACAATGGCCACTGAAAACACAGCCTAAAGCGTTTAAGTAAATAAACAATGAATTAAAGCACAATGCTAAATACATTACTATGATTTCTGGGGTCTTTTGATTTGAGAATTCAGACAAGAAAGAAAAAAAAATATCAAGAGAAAAAACTGAAAAGTGCACACAAAAAAAAAAACCTTTCAGGGAAAAGAAACAATAAAAGATAAAAAATGGTACACTTAAAGTACACTATTGTTTTTCTTTTGATAAAAAATCTCAAATCTAGTAGAATATTATTCATTTTATACTTTTTTTTTATTTACTTGAAGCAGGACATCAAGGTCATTAGCAGCATTTTAATTATCTTGTATCATAGGGTAATACAACAAGTTTGTTGCAAGCAAAATTATGCCTAATGAATTTCACTGTCTAGTAGTTCTACTTACTGTATTTCTTTTACTGTACTTATGAAGATGCATTTCACTATTTCCAGAAGTCCACAAGACTATAAATGCTAATAATTTGCTGAAATATTCAAAGAAAGTTACTGTATTCATTAAATCTAAAGACTGACATTTAAAAAGAAATAATAAAAAAAAATCCCTGTTACATATTTTATCGTAATTGTAATAAAAAAAAAATCAATACTCATCCCAGTGTTTAAAATCACTTTAAATATTTGTCTTTTCTTACTTTGTTTATGAAGATTAGGTGATAATACTTAAAAATCTGAACAATTTATGTAAAATCCTCCAGAGTTACTGCTGAATGGTAGTAACATTTAAAAATTATATTCTCCTGACCTTCTGTGCTTACTTGACTTCTGTCTAGGGGGCTATAGAATAAATGTTAAGCATGGGTTTATGCTAATACACACATAATTTTGCAAGCGAAATGTTACAGCAATAGTTCAAACCAGAAAGCTGTATCAAATAAAATAACTTAAGTAGAAGAAAGCCTGTGATCAAAAGTAGGCTGATACATTATTTATTATGATTATTGTATATTTATATTTAGAGGACATATTCATCTGTGCAAAACTGCATTGAAGATAGGAGAGAACCTCTTAAACAGAAACTTCAGAGTGCTTGAAAGCAATATTCATACTTGAAAATTTCTTGGCACCTTTTAATTTTCCGCATGAAAATATTATAGCATTGCAGATGCAGCTACATTTCATTGCCAAGGGAGATCATTTAATACATTCAAGTCTTTCAGAAATATGTATTTTTATATTTTTAAATAGGACATATTTTTATAAATGGTATGTGCTTGAGGACTGACCCAGAAACACGAAGATGAAGAATCTTAATTATTAATTTAAAAAGTTCCATTGAATCAACACAGATGCGCTCATGAATGCAACACACTGCCAGAATGAAATATGAAATGAGTGTGTGCATGGAAGGCTGTCAGTGACACTGACATTTATTCCTTTGTTGTTTGTAAAGGCAGACAAAGTCAATGAATTGTTGAATATTTCACATTTACTTTATTTACTAAATTAAAAAAAAAATTGAAATAAAAGTCTTACTGAAAAACAGAAATATTGAAACCTGTATTGTTTGTCTTTTAACAGGTTAACCTTTTTACTCATTTAAATTACCAAGAATTTTTTTTTAGGTGCAATTAACCATTTATTAGTCCCATGTACCACTTTGCTAACCAAACTGTAAGTGTTACCTTTTCAAATATACTGCTTTCTTTTTTATGCATTGTTTAATTATTTTGCAAAATATTTCTGTGGGCATAATTCTTTGGACTATGTACAAAGCACTATAAGTGCCAATAAAGTATATGTGCAAGTGATGGTACTTGAATAGATAGAGAAAGATACATGTGAGGTGCTTAGTTGGAATTCTTGATGAACTGTGAAGGCGAAGGATTTCTCACAACTGCACAATAGCAAGGAGCTGCCACTCAGGCTCAGTGGAAAAAGCCAGGCTCATTTGGCTCCAGGCTACTGTGCAGGTACAAGCTGTCTATGCCAGCGCAGTGCAGACTTATCGATGAGCATCGGGGAGGTGGGGTCCCAGCACAGGAGTGGTGAGTAGAAGGGAGATGAGGAAGCCTCTGGAATATCTAGGCATCACCTCCACTTAGGTAAGTATCCATTTGCAGTGTTTTTTTCTCTACAGGTACACTTGCAACTCAGAGATTTACAGTCCTGGATACAAAACACTGCACAAATACCCTAGCTGATTTTTGAGTCTATATATATAATATATTACCAGAAGTGTTAATTGTTTTCCACAGTTTAAAGTAGTTTTGTGTTTGTTTGTGTTTTTTTAATATAGAGCAATGGCTGCAAAGCCTTGATTCAGTTTAATATGATAAAGTTTGCTTCCTACCTTATATTGTTTTTTTTTTATACTAAAAAGTAATTTACGACCATAGAAAAAAAAACATTCTACACTAAATTATTTGAATTTGAAATGCTTCAGAAAACCTTCTAGAAGAGTATTCATATTCATATTATTATTTATTTATAAAGCGCCAACATATTCCGTGGTGCTGTACAATGTAAGAAAACCAACAAGGGATACATAACGATACAGACAATGATATACATCAAATATGAACACTGATACAAAATACAGCACTGCTGATTACAATAGCAATTTAACATGATGACTAAAATGTTTAAATGTCTAACAGAGTGCAAGCAATTAAATTAATAACCTTCCATGACACAAAAGGGTGAGAGCCCCGCCCTTGCGAGCTTACAATGTATTTTCAATCATATTCATTGAAATGAGTAAATAATACCCCTCCGTAATTTGTATAAGCCATATGCTTAATGAAAATACACGATGGTTACAAAAACTATAGCTAGGCCATGTAGGTCACAGGTGTTTCACTTCATAGTCAAGTGAGATGTCTTCTTTACCAATAAGTATTGTAACATCTAGAACATAACATATACCCATATATTGCTGCCATTTAGGTTTCTGAGTTTGGACGATTATTTGGCTCTCGGTTTTCAATGAATGAAAGCAAAAATCATCAACAGACACAGAATAAACAAAATCTGATAGAAACTGGACACCAATTGGAATAGAATTTACATTCAGCTCCGGTACTATCCTGAATGGACAAATTCGACCCAATATAAGATAAGATGCCGATAAGAAAATCAATGAAATATAGCATTACAAAAAAAATTAAGACAGATGATACAGTCACTATATCCGTGATTCTCTGCTCACTTAAAAGGTCATGAATATGATGGCAGGAATGTACACCTCCCTTCACAAACCTTGTTATAGTGACCAAACTGGTACTGTTTGCCTTTAAGATTCCCAAATGTGCATCTATTTTTCTTGGTAGCTTTGACACTGTAACAGAGATGGTTTCCAGTTGTCAGGTTGCATCATCTGATTTTGCCACACTTGTCATAGAAATGAAATACTTAGATTTATGGAGAGAGATACGCGTTGCTTTGAAGGAATACACATACTATACAACACAGGTGATTAGATTATGTTTGTAGCAAGATGCACTACCCCACAAGTCACACACAGTAAACATTTACCTTACTGAATACCCGTTGACTGTGCCGCCGTTCTAGCAGACACTGTCCAACAGATACCTGCTAGCCATCCTTGTGCTATTTCCTTATGCTGAATACACACAATGCAATTTTTTGACAGATCAAGATCCGATTTCCATTACATTTTTTGACTGATTTCCATCCACTTCTATGGAAAATCATTTGGAAATCGGTCAAAAAATTGACCGGAAATCAGATTGGATATGTTTGAAATAATCGATCCGACAGTAAATATGTCAGAAAATTGCATTGTGTGTACCTAGCATTAGACAGATCTCATTGCCAAACTGCTAATGTTTTATCTTTACCTCTAAATGCACAGTGGAATGATCTTAAAGAGGAACTGTAACGGTAAAACGTCCCCTGGGGGGTACTCACCTCGGGTGGGGGAAGCCTCAGGATCCTAATGAGGCTTCCCACGCCGTCCTGCGTCCCTCGGGGGTCTCGCTGTAGCCCTCCGTACAGCCGTGACACAATATTTACCTTCCTGGCTCCTGCGCAGGCGCTCTGATGGCTATCGGCTCCGAAGTAGGCGGAAATACCCGATCGCCGTCGGGTCCGGTCTACTGCACAGGCGCAAGTCTCCGGCGCCTGCGCAGTAGAGCGGACCCGACGGAGATCGGGTATTTCCGTCTATTTCCGAGCCGAATGCAGCCACAGCGCCCCCGCTGGAGCCAGCAAAGGTAAATATTGAAATTACAGTCGGGCCTGTCGCCGGCTGTTCAGAGGGCTGCAGCGAGACCCCCGTGGGACGCAGGACGGCGTGGGAAGCCTCATTAGGATCCGGAGGCTTCCCCCACCCGAGGTGAGTACCCCCCAGGGGATCTTTTTCAAGTTACAGAGTCTCTTTAAGGCATATCCAATGCTAGGTACACACGATACAATTTTCTGACAGATTTACTGTCAGATTGATTATTTCCAACACGTCTGATCTTATTTCCGATCGATTTTCTGATTGATTGTCCATTAACTTCTATGGAAAATCAATTGGAAATCAGATTGGACCTGTTGCAAATAATCTATCTGACAGTAAATCTGTCTGAAAATTGTATCATGTTTACCTAGCATTAGAGGCTGCCTTTGTTCTTCCATAGTATGCATATAAAAAATCATTACGGCATAGAACAAACATATTGAGGTGCATGTTGCAGAGGCAAATATCTTGTATATAAACTTCCCCAAAGAGAATAATAAACGGTCCTGGGTTAGAACTATATATGTGTGTGTGCGTGCGTGCGTGCGTGCGTGCATGTGTGTGTGTGGTTTTTTTTTCTTTTTAACAAAAGCATAGTTACTTTGAGCTAGACAACACATCAGCTAAGCTGTTAGCACACGACTCAGCTTAACAAGGCTGTACCAACTATATTGACAATTAAGACTGAAATGGGTGATTCACACTGGCAATGACAAAATGAGATCTATCATAAATTTGTGCAATCTTGACAATAATTTGATAGCTCAGATTACATTTTTTTCTATATGAGTAAATCTTAAAAAGTCAATGGGAAAGTCATATTGCAAGAGATTTACAATGATTTAAAGAGTAATTTGTCTTGTAAATAGCCCAGATTTCTCAGGAACCTCCATCAAACTATGCTTGATACATATTTTTACCCATAAATTTGAAATGTATTATAGAAAGTGTATGTTCTTTTCATATGAAAATATATTTGCACTGGCATCTCTGTATAACATTAATTTGCAAGTGTGTGAAAGCAATATCTCTTTTTTAGTGATAGATACATTGTTTTTTTTGTTTTTTGCTATACTTGTACTGGTGTGTTCTTGCACATTTTGTATTTTTAAGTAGCTGAGAAGCCCATCCCTGAAGCCATATATGAGAAGGTTCGACTTGGTTTCACATTACCATACTTGCCCTTTCACTCTCAGTTCATATGAGAGAAAAAATGTACATGAATAAACTTTATCTCTTTAAAAGTCTCACCCATTTTGGACAATGGACACATTTTTATCCTTTAACCACCTCCCCTACCCCCGGATGAGTAACTACATCCCTGCAAAAGCCATAACTCTCCGAAGGGAGGTAGCTACCAAGTCCCTCCCCGCTGCGCATTCCCACTCACCCCTGAGCCCCCGCGCTTGTTACCACCGCCAATCATTAGCCGCTAGAGCAATGAATAGGAACATAATTCCCATTCATTGATCTAAATCCCTGTGTGAATGACCTCAGCTGTCTATGAGACGGCGCCGTCATTCACAAAACCGTCCACGCATTGCTTCACATACTACACATAATGAAGTGAGCAGTGAGGACATCTTGTGGCCAAGTAAAATTACATCTACATTATTTTTTCAATAAAAGACCTATGTTGACCTGATTTTTGCTTTTTAAATAAACTCCTGACGTCCCATACTCCCCAATAGTTACCAATTTATTTTTTTTAATAAAAATATACAAATAATAAAAAAAAAACATAAATAGTTACCTTAGGGACTGAACTTTTTTTTTTAACCCATTCGCGTTCCGTCGTTTTCACGTGAGAAATGTTCACCTCCCATTCATTAGCCTATAACTTTATCACTACTTATCACAATGCACTGATCTATATCTTGTTTTTTCTGCCACCAATTAGGCTTTCTTTGGGGGGTACATTTTGCTAAGAGCCACTTTACTGTAAATGCATTTTAACAGGAAAAATAAGAAAAAAATGGAAACATTTATTATTTCTCAGTTTTCAGCCATTATAGTTTTAAAATAATACATGCCTCCATAATTAAAACTCACGTATTGTATTTGCCCATATGTCCCGGTTGTTACACCATTAAAATTATGTCCCTATCACAATGTATGGCGACAATATTTTATTTGGAAATAAAGGTGCATTTTATCCATTTTGCATCTATCACTATTTACAAGTTTAAAATAAAAAAAATATAGAAATATTTAATGTTTACATTGATTTTTAAAAAGTTTTGATCCTTAGGTAAATATTTACATGTTTTTTTTATTGTAATGGTTTTATTTTTTTATAGTAAACATTTTATTTGGGTAGTTTTGGGAGGGTGGGAGGTAAACAATAGATTTATAATGTAAATGTGTGTTAATTTTTTTTAATTTTTTTTTTCAGGTGTAGTATTACTTTTTGGCCACAAGATGGCGGCCATGAGTTTGTTTACATGACGCCACTCTAAGCTTAGCACGCGCTTAGAGTGACACATCGGGAAGGAAACAGCCAGAAAAAGCACAGCTTCCGAGAGAAGCTGTCGCTTTTTCAGCGGGGGAGAGGAATCAGTGATCGGGCACCATAGCCCGATAAATTGATTCCTTGGCTACCGAATCCGCGGCCGGGAGTGCGCGTGCACGCGCACGATCGGCCGCGGGAGCGCGCGGTAGCGCGCATGGTTCCTGGACGTAGAAACTACGTCCAGGAACCAAAATAGGTTAATGTGTATATCAAGAGGGTATAATAATATTACTTTATAAAATTATGGGCTTGTAATTAGAGATGGATGCAAAACTGAAAAAAATGCACCTTTATTTCCAAATAAAATATTTGTGCCATACATTGTTCTAGGGAAATATTTTAAACTAGCGACCTTAGCCCATTTAAAAACGGGCTAGGTCTGTCACAAATCCGCCATGCGCATGCGTGTGCCTGCCGCTTGCACGTACGGCGTTCACCCGCCACGTGCACGCATGTCGCACGCTCGCTGTGCGCGCACACATACCTGCCCCTTTCTGGCCCCGTTCTCCTCCGGCTTTACGCAGTGTCTCTGCTTCTGTCCCTGCACATGTGCAGTGCAAAAAAGCACTGACACAGGGACGGACGCAGGGACACTTGGAAATTATATATTTTAAATGTTGCAATAACCGGGACAAATGGGCAAATGAAATGTGTGCCTTTTAATGATGGTACATTTATTATTTTAAAACTATAATGGCCAAAAACTGAGAAATAAATAAGTACCCCCAAAGAAAGTCTAATTGGTGGTGAAAAAAAACAAGATATAGATAGTTTTTTTGTGATAAGTAGTAATAAAGTTATAGGCGAGTTAATGGAAGGAGCGCTGACAGATGAAAATTGCTCTGTTTTTTAAGGGGAAAAACCCTTTGAGGTACAGTGGTTAAAATGAAGAAAACATATATGTTTTTTGCTTTTAAAGCTTTCTTTTTACCATGTCAGTTTGATAAAAAAAATTAAGGTTTAGATAATCTTATAAAATGAGCATTTATGGTGGATTAATGTCCCCCTGGTGTTCTCACAAATTTCTATAGCTTGATAATGTTTAACAAATAAAGTGGTAGTGCATGTTTATTTACACTATAAAAAGTGAACTCAAGGTGAAAATAAACTGATATGATAAACAATTGTATTTATCATCCTACTCCTAAAAAAATTCTTTTTTTTGGTTTCCCATGGTTTTATTTTATATTCAAACATTTACAAAGTTGATTACAAGTTTTGTTGTCTCTGCTCAGTGACATCCTATTAAGTACCTCTGAATGAAAATACATGAACTATTGACCTTTTTCTGTCCTCTTCCTGCTCTCAGAAGTTGCATTATGCCAGGAAAACTTTGATGGCTATAATTTGTTTATCAGTGAGGTTCACTATATACCCGACAAGGTACCAACAGAAGCAGTCACATCCATGCATAGCAATTAACTATTTAGGGCAGCAAAATAAGACAAGTAAAAAAGCCTGTTTATCAATATGTTTTGCACTGTACATACACATGTTTATCTCTGTCATGTCACATGTCACCTCAAATACACTTTAACCAGACATGCAGGTTGGGTTGCCAGAAGAAAAAGACTGGTGTGTGTCTTCCCATTTCTGAGGCAAGATCAGCCTCACTCCTTTCACCAAAGCTGAGGGACAAGAGTCCCATCTGCTCCTCAATATCTCCAAAAAAGTGGTGGGAATATTAGATAGAATGGGAAGAACTTATAGTGGAATCTGTTTACCCTATTTATAAGAAGAGAGTAAATAGATATCTACCCTGTGACCACTACTTCAGTGGTGTTTGGTTAAGTGTAATTTTAAGAAGAAAGGAGTACAATAGTATCCCTGTACATTGTTTGCTAGGTAGTGATAGATACCTGGCCGCTACTAATGAAGGAGGCATCTAGATACAACCATTTTATTACTCCAACTCTTTCTGGTCACAGGTGTGGAAGAGAACCTTGCCTGTTAACCATGGAAGAAGGGTGTCTTGCAGGTGGGAAGGGGGAAAGGGGGACTTTGCCACTCCCATTTCAAGGTACTTCCTAAAATTGCAGGCTGTGCCCTTTCATTCCTGGCTGCTCAGGCTACACATCTGGATTAAGAACTAGCTGACTAATTCCTGCATTGGACACACTTTTTAATATAATAAGAACAAAAAATATCCCATGCGTTGCCACTATAATATAGCAAAAGCTTTGCAGGGATTATTATGTATGGTATTTATAAAGATCCAACATATTACGCAGCGATGAACAATAAATAGGGATACATACAATGTTAACAAGGGGTTACAGACACGGAGGCAGCAAACGATTATACAACAATAGCACAAGGTTGTCCATGCAAACAAGGTATAAGATGCATGATCATGTTTTACAGAGACCAGGCAATCCGAGGAAGTCCATGATAAGGGTGTCATAGCTGGAGCTGTGAGTTCAAGAATGAGACACTGGGGGGGGGGGGGGTGGAGGGGAGTGAGAGAGACCTTACAATCCGTACAATCTAAAGGGTGGGAAAGGGACACAATAAGGTAGGGCTGTGGAAAAGGTGCTCTGCTGAGTGAGTTAAAGTGTGGTAGATGGGAGCTAAGCCATTGTAAATAAATGTGTTTTAAGGGCATGCTTGAAGGAGTTGAAGGAGGAAGGGGGATTCCATGGGAAGGAGGTGGCTCTTGGGAAGTCCTGTAGGCATGTATGGGATTGAGAAATACGGTCAGGCGGAGATCATTGGAGGACCGGAGGGGATGAGTAGGTATATATCTGTGGACGAGCTTAGAGCTGTAGGTTAGGCAGGTCTTGTGCACAGATTTATAGTCCAGGCACAAATTATTAAAACTTAAAGCTGGTATGTGTAATAAGATTCATCATCATCTAAATGCATTCGTTTTAGTAAGATAAGAGTTACCAGGATAAAGTTTAGGAGAATAAATAGAATAAGTTTGAGTCAAGCAGAGGAAAAAAATGAGTAGCTAGCAGCATTATCTGTTTGTAGCAAGTGATAGTTTTATAATTAGTTATAACAGAATATTATTGTAATGACATTGCTCTGTAAGTCACTAAAATGGCCAAAAAGAGATATGTATCTGTTAGTTGCCCTGTTCTTACTACACTGCAATGCACCCCCTATGTGATGTTTACAGTGCGGCAGGTGTGTTGCAGTCCAATGGTTTGTGGTATAGGAACGCACTGCATGCAGTGCATTTCTGCTAAATGTGCACATTAGCAGTAGAGGTGAAGAAATGTTTAATTGACTGTATGCTTCACTGTACCCAATGCATCAAGTGTATATCTAGCAGCACTCCTTTGCCATTTTGTTGCACTCCTGCTGTCGCAGGGAGCGCGACCAAATGGACACATAGCTTCAAAGCCACAAAAGTAATCTACAATGGTAAATAATTGATTTTTTTAAGCAATTCAAGCTAAAATCTGATTTTTGAGTGATTGGTTCAACCTCACCAGGAACAGGATAAAGACTATGGGCTTGATTCACAAAGCAGTGCTAACTGTTAGCACGCCTGTGAAAACCCCCTTAGCACGTCTAAACAAGCTTTTCGCGCATAAAACTTTACGCACGCAAAACTTTATGCGCGTAAAACTTTACGCGCGTACTGCACAGAGCGCAGGGCGCTCCGCGCGAAGTGCCCATTAAAGCCTATGGGACTTAGCGTGCGCAAAACTTTGCGCGCGCAAACTTAGCACACGATCTGATTGAGAAATCCGGTGCTAACCTACTTAGCACCCTGGTTAGCGCGTCTAAAGACTTTAGACATGCTAAGTAGGTTAGCACCGCTTTTTGAATCAAGCCCTATGGGGTGAATCCATTTAACTTTTTCTCCTAAGTTTTCTCTTAGTTTATTTTTTTGTTTGTTTTTTATTTTTTACAATATAAATAAAATGTTTTTAAGCCATCAGCAACCAAGAAAATACGAATAATTATTGACAGTACTTTTTTTACCTACTTTTTGGTACTTTTTCAATTGCAGAGTGCAAAAGTTATTATCAAGAGAAGATTAATTATCTCTAGGAGAAAAAGTGAATTGGTTTAGGCCCTCTGTCTGTTATTTTTGGATTGTGTGATGATATAGAATAAGTGCTGTAATACATGGAAAAGTGATGACCTTTGTGAACCTTTTAAAGCACTCTGTTAAACCCTAAAACGTTTTGGTGTGGACTGTGGAGCAGCTTTTTTAACTTTTACATGTAAACTAGTAAACATATTTATTTTCTAAATGGCATTGCTCTTTTTTTTTATCTTTTTCCAAATGTGTGTGTGTTTAAAAGCTGTGGAAATGGATTATCAGTAACTTTTGATAGTAGTTTATTGAGCTTTATGGCAACCAGTGGACAGTAGTACTGAGTACGAGGACTCTATTTAACCACTTGCCGACCGCCCACAGCGTGGTTATGCGGCGATCGCGTCACGCGTGGTTATGCGGCAATCGCGTCACGCGATCAGCCGCCGGCAACAGGCTCTGCCCACCTGCCGCAGTAGCCCGCCGGCCGTTCGGAAGCGCCGGCGGGTTATTAGCTGCTCGATCACCGCTACAAAGTGTGTCATACACTTTGTAATGTATACAAAGTGTATTATACAGGCTGCCTCCTGCCCCGGTGGTCACAGTGATCGAGGGACCACCAGGGCAGGCTGCAGCCACCCAGGTAAGCACCCAAGCACATTGATCTTCCCCCCCCTTCCCTCTGATCGCCCACAGCGACCCTCAGACCCCCCCCCCCTTGTCCACCCCTCAGACCACTGTTTTGCACCCAATCACCCCCCTAATCACCCATCAATCACTCCCTGTCACTATCTGTCAACACTAATTTTATGATTAGGTCCTAAACTGCCCCCTGGGGGCTCCTGATCACCCCCCACACTCTCAGATCCTCCCCATACCCCCCCCCCCTGTGTACTGTACACATCTATCCTCCCCTGTAATTACCTGTCAATCACCTGTTAATCACCCGTCAATCACCTGTCAATCACCACCTGTCACTGCCACCTATCAGATCAGACCCTAACCTGCCTCTTACGGGCATCTGATCATCCACCCACACCATCAGATTGCCTGCAGACCCACCCTCAGATCACCTCCAAAGTGCATTGTTTACATCTGTTCTGCCATCTAATCACCCACTGATCACCCATCAATCACCCATCGATCACCCCCTGTCACCACCTGTCACTGCTAGCTATCAGACCAGACCCCTATCTGCCCCTAGGGCACCCAATCACCCGCCCACACCCTCAGAACGACCTAAGACCCCCAGACCTCCCCCCCTGTGTACTGTATACCTCTATTCTCCCCTGTAATCACCTGTCAATCACCTGTCAATCACCCGTCAATCACCCGTCAATCACCCCGTCACCACCTGTCACTGCCTCCCATCAGATCAGACCCTAACCTGCCTCTTACGGGCATCTTATCACCCACCCACACCATCAGATTGCCGCAGACCCACCCTCAGATCACCTCCAAAGTGCATTGTTTACATCTGTTCTGCCATCTAATCACCCACTGATCACCCATCAATCACCGGTCAATCACCCCCTGTCACCACCTGTCACTGCTACCCATCAGATCAGACCCCTATCTGCCCCTAGGGCACCCAATCACCTGCCCACACCCTCAGAACGACCTCAGACCCCCCCCCAGACCACCCCCCCTGTGTACTGTATACATCTATTCTCCCCTGTAATCACCTGTCAATCACCTGTCAATCACCCGTCAATCACCTCGTCACCACCTGTCACTGCCTCCCATCAGATCAGACCCTATCTGCCTCTTACAGGCATCTGATCACCCACCCACACCATCAGATCGCCCGCAGACCCACCCTCAGATCACCTCCAAAGTGCATTGTTTACATCTATTCTGCCATCTAATCACCCACTGATCACCCATAAATAACCCATCAATCACCCCCTGTCACCACCTGTCACTGCTACCCATCAGATCTGACCCCTATCTGCCCCTAGGACACCCAATCACCTGACCACACCCTCAGAATGACCTCAGACCCCCCCAGACCTCACCCCTGTGTACTGTATACATCTATTCTCCACTGTAATTACCTGTCAATCACCTGTCAATCACCTATCAATCACCCCATCACCACCTGTCACTGCCTCCCATCAGATCAGACCCTAATCTGCCTCTTATGGGCATCTGATCACCCACCCACACCATCAGATCGCCCGCAGACCCACCCTCAGATCACCTCCAAAGTGCATTGTTTACATCGGTTCTGCCATCTAATCACCCACTGATCACCCATCAATCACCCATCAATCACCCCCTGTCACCACCTGTCACTGCTACCCATCAGATCAGACCCCTATCTGCCCCTAGGGCACCCAATCACCTGCCCACACCCTCAGAACGACCTCAGATCCCCCCCCCAAGACCCCCCCTGTGTACTGTATACATCTATTCTCCCCTGTAATCACCTGTCAATCACCTGTCAATCACCCGTCAATCACCCCGTCACCACCTGTCACTGCCCCCCATCAGATCAGACCCTAACCTGCCTCTTACAGGAATCTGATCACCCACCCACACCATCAGATCACCCACAGACCCACCCTCAAATCACCTCCAAAGTGCATTGTTTACATCTGTTCTGCCATCTATTCACCCACTGATCACCCATCAATCACCCCGTCACCACCTGTCACTGCCTCACATCAGATCAGACCCTAACCTGCCTCTTTCGGGCATCTGCTCACCCACCCACACCATCAGATTGCCCGCAGACCCACCCTCAGATCACCTCCAAAGTGCATTGTTTACATCTGTTCTGCCATCTAATCACCCACTGATCACCCATCAATCACTCATCAATCACCCCCTGTCACCATCTGTCACTGCTACCCATCAGATCAGACCCCTATCTGCCCCTAGGGCACCCAATCACCCGCCCACACCCTCAGAACGACCTCAGACCCCCAGACCTCCCCCCTGTGTACTGTACACATCTATTCTCCCCTGTAATCACCTGTCAATCATCCCGTCACCACCTGTCACTGCCACCCATCAGATCAGACCCTAACCTGCCTCTTACGGGCATCTGATCACCCACCCACACCATCAGCACCTGCAGACCCACCCTCAGATCACCTCCAAAGTGCATTGTTTATATCTGTTCTGCCATCTAATCACCCACTAATCACCTATCAATCACCCCCTGTCACCACCTGTCACTGCTACCCATCATATCAGACCCTAATCTGCCCCTTGGGCACCCAATCACCAACCCACACCCTCAGAACGCCCTCAGACCCCAGCCCTGATCACCTCGTCAGTGCATTGCTTGTATCTATTCCCCCCTCTAATTACACCTTGAGACACCCATCAATCACCTCCTGTCACCACCTGTGACCCCCTAGCACACCTACCCATCAGATCAGGCCCTTATTTGCCCTGTGTGGGCTCCTGATCATTCGGCCAAACCCTCAAATCCCCCTCAGACCCCCTTCCGATCACGTTCCCAGTGCATTGATGCCATCTATTTTCCCCTCTAATCACCCCCTGAGACACCCATCAATCACATGCCCATGTTCTCTGCTGCCATGTCCAGATCACGATTTGAGAACATCCTGTGCTTCCTGCACTTCAGTGCCAAATCAACCTGTCATCTAAGAGGCCACCCTGCTTATGACTGGTACCACAAAATTCGCCCCCTCATAGACCACCTGTCATCAAAATTTGCAGATCCTTATACCTCTGAACAGTCATTTTGAGGCATTTGGTTTCCAGACTACTCACGGTTTTGGGCCCCTAAAATGCCAGGGCAGTATAGGAACCCCACAAGTGACCCTATTTTAGAAAGAAGACACCCCAAGGTATTCCGTTAGGTGTATGACGAGTTCATAGAAGATTTTATTTTTTGTCAAAAGTTAGCGGAAATTGATTTTTATTGTTTTTTTCACAAAGTGTCATTTTCCACTAACTTGTGACAAAAATAGAATCTTATATGAACTCACCATACACCTAACGGAATACTTTGGGGTGTCTTCTTTCTAAAATGGGGTCACTTGTGGTGTTCCTATACTGCCTTGGCATTTTAGGGGTCCTAAACCGTGAGGAGTAGTCTAGAAACCAAATGTCGCAAAATGACCTGTGAATAGGACGTTGGGTTCTTAGCACACCTAGGCTGCAAAAAAGTGTCACACATGTGATATCACCGTACTCAGGAGAAGTAGTATAATGTGTTTTGGGGTGTATTTTTACACATACCCATGCAGGGTGTGAGAAATATCTCTGTAAATGGATAATTGTGTGTAAAAAAAAATAAAAAAATTGTCATTTACAGAGATATTTCTCCCACCCAGCATGGGTATGTGTAAAAATACACCACAAAACACATTGTACTACTTCTCCCGAGTACGGCGAGACCACATGTGTGGCACTTTTTTGCACCCTAACTGAGCTAAGGGGCTCAAAGTCCAATGAGTACCTTTAGGATTTCACAGGTCATTTTGAGACATTTGGTTTCAAGACTACTCCTCACGGTTTATGGCCCATAAAATGCCAGGGCAGTATAGGGACCCCACAAGTGACCCCATTTTTGAAAAAAAAGACACCTCAAGGTATTCCGTTAGGTGTATGACGAGTTCATAGTAGATTTTATTTTTTGTCACAAGTTTGCAGAAATTGATTTTTATTGTTTTTTTTAACAAAGTATCAATTTCCGCTAACTTGTGACAAAAAAAATCTTCTATGAACTCACCCTACTCCTAACAGAATATCTTGTGGTGTCTTCTTTCTAAAATGGGGTCACTTGTGGGGTTCTAAAACTGCCCTGGCATTTTAGGGGCCCTAAACCGTGAGGAGTAGTCTTGAAACCAAATGTCTCAAAATGACCTGTGAAATCCTAAAGGTACTTATTGGACTTTGGGCCCCTTAGCGCAGTTAGGGTGCAAAAAAGTGCCACACATGTGGTATTGCTGTACTCAGGAGAAGTAGTATAATGTGTTTTGGTGTGTATTTTTACGCATACCCATGCTGGGTGGGAGAAATATCTCTGTAAATGGACAATTGTATGTAAAAAAAAAAAAAGATTGTCCATTTACAGATATATATCTCCCACCCAGCATGGGTATGTGTAAAAATACACCCCAAAACACATTATACTACTTCTCCTGAGTACGGCAATACCACACGTGTGGCACTTTTTTGCAGCCTAACTGCGCTAAGGGGCCCAAAGTCCAATGAGCACCTTTAGGCTTCACAGGGTGTGCTTACAATTTAGCACCCCCCAAAATGCCAGGACAGTAAACACACCCCACAAATGACCCCATTTTGGAAAGTAGATACTTCAAGGTATTCAGAGAGGGGCATGGTGAGTCTGTGGCCGATTTCATTTTTTTTTTTGTCACAAGTTAGCAGAAATGGAAACTTTTTTTTTGTTTTGTCTCAAAGTGTCATTTTCCGCTAACTTGTGACAAGTTTTTTTTTCTATGAACTCACCATGACTCTCAGTGAATACTTTGGGATGTCTTCTTTCCAAAATGGGGTCATTTGAGGGGTATTTATACTATCCTTGAATTTTAGCACCTCATGAAACCTGACAGGTGCTCAGAGAAGTCAGAGATGCTTCAAAATGGGAAAATTCACTTTTGGCACCATAGTTTGTAAACGCTATAACTTTTACCCAAACCAATAAATATACACTGAATGTTTTTTTTTTTATCAAAGACATGTAGCACAATAAATTTGTACAAAAATGTATACAGAAATTTTACTTTATTTGACAAGTTTTATCACAGAAAGTAAAAAAAATCATTTTTTTGACAAAATTCATGTATTTTTTGATGAATATAATAAAAACTAAAACTCGCAGCAGCAATCAAATAGCACCAAAAAAAGCTGTATTAGTGAGAAGAAAAGGAGGTAAAATTCATTTAGATCATAGGTTGTATGACAGAGCAATAAACCGTTGAAGCTGCAGTGGTCTGAATGAAAAAAAAGGCTCTGGTCCTTAAGGGGCGAAAAGACTGTGGTCCTTAAGTGGTTAAGCAAAACCAATTGAATATACCACTTCCCCTTAAATCATCACCCTTTTACAGTCAGGCTGTAATGATTGGTGTCAGCACGCAGAGAGAATCTGATTATTAGTGATCTGCAGTATCACAAGAATGCAGATATATACCTGATTATTGATGATCTGCAGAATCACCGATAATACAGATATATTACTAACCTCTGGACACCTAAGGGTATGCAAGTGTTCGGTGTAACAGTAGTACTTTGAGTAATGCACCTGCTGGGCAGGTGCTATTAGGCAGTAAAGGAACACTGTTCTTGAGAGCACAGGAACCTTCCAGCAGCCTGAAACTCTCCAAGGGGTGGAGTCAGGCTGGAGACAGGAAGGGCCAGAGAGTGAGTGACACCTGAAGGTGGATGTCACTCTCTGATCTGGAGACTATCTCTTAAGGGGAGAGATAGCTCTCGAGGTTGAACACGCCTGGTCAGTAACACACGGACAGATAAAGTACAAAGACAGAAGGCTGATTCGGTATCCAAGGCAAGCAGGGTCTGGCAACGGAGTATCAGATATGCGAGGTACCGAATCAGAGGACAGAGGAGTTGTCAGGAAAGCAATAAGTCATAACAGATATCAAACAATGCCTAGTCTGGGTGTGAGGTCCGTGGTCTCTCCACCCTGGAACTAGTCTGATGTATAACAAAATGATCGCACAAGTTCCCTAGTCTTGGGTGCGAGGTCCGTGGTCTCAGCACCCTTGAACTAGTCTGATGTATAACACAAATGATAATACAGTTCCCTAGTCTGGGTGTGAGGTCCGTGGTCTCAGCACCCTGGAACTAGTCTGGAGTATAACACAAAGCATAATACAGTTCCCTAGTCTGAGTGCGAGGTCCGTGGTCTCAGCACCCTGGAACTAGTCTGATGTATAGCACAAATGATAATACAGTTCCCTAGTCTGGGTGCGAGGTCCGTGGTCTCAGCACCCTGGAACTAGTCTGGAGTATAAACAGAATAACAGTTCAAGAATCTGGCTCAGTGTGAATTCCCAGGTCCTCCTGGTTCAAACACACTGTAGGATCTGACTAAGGTCTGAGTGCTTCCACGTAGTGTTCACAATGGCAGACAACTTGCAACTGGCCAGCAGTAACTATATATGGAGTAGTGCTCTCCAGCACCACCCTAATTGATCAACCAATAGTATCCTGCTCTGGAGTCAGCTGATCGGCATGATCAGCTGACTCTCTCTGCCCAGTATAAGAATTCAGCCTGTCACACTGTTTTATGTAGGCCTCATAGGTTGACTCTTTTATGCAATAAATCACTGACATATTCATAACAAGGACTCTTTATACACTACAAACACAATACACTTGCAATAGTTAATCAGGAAGCTCTAAGCACTACTGCTGTGTATATTGCAAGTTTTGAAGAGAAAAATTACATACGTTTTATAGCTAAGCTCCTTCTATTTGTTTTATTGTTTAACCTGCTTAACCACAGATACAAATGTATTTACTGTACTTAAATATATGCACCCTGTGGTGGTGTTCTTTAATTGAAAATACTCCTTAAATCTTTAAATAGACAATTAAAAAAAATAGATATATAAGCAAATTCAAATGAACTCTGGCAGGGAAGCAAATCAACAATACTCTTCAAGCTAGTTAGATGAAAAATGTAGCATCTAAAAGATGGAGAAGATCAAACTTAGGTCTGTGAAAATAGCCATGAGCATATTACAAAATAATTAAAGTAACTCTACAATACAATGGTACAATGGAAGGGTTAGTCACTGTCACTCTAAAAATGTACATGTGCTAAAAACGCTAACTATGTACATAAACAGTGCATTGCCAGTGATGACTGTACAGGAAATCACTAACTGAATCCCATTTATCAAGAATAGTATAGCATTTGTCTGCTCAATAACCTTTACAGTGTATGTAGGAGTGTTTTAACCTCTTAACCCAAACTGGATGTTTATATGCATCCAGTTTGAGTCTCTTAAAAACAATCAGACCCATATGCATGTCTTGTCAATCACAGTGGGACTTAGTCATTAGACAACTTAGTCGTCAGTGATAGGCAAACATGAACATATGTTCCTTGAGCCAATTAAAAACCTGGGAATGAATGAACATGACTCCAAGCAGGAGCGATGTTCATTCACAAAAATAAAAGTAAAAGTGTCTCATAAAAAAGTAATTTAAACACTTCCTTGTATCCAGGATAGCCTAATCTGTGTAAAAAATAAATAAATACATAAATAAATATACCCTGGAAACACCTTGTTTGAGCTCCTTCCATCAGGTAGATGTTTTACAGTAGTTCAAGACACATACAAACAGACTGAAAACCAGATTTTCCCCACCTTATGCTTTGAGGAACCCTATTATCTTCCATACACGCATGGCAGCAGGCAATGGGGTCAATTCAGAAAGCATTACCGCATTCAGTAATGCAGAAAACATCCGACTTTACTTTACTTACTTTTTTACTTTACTTTACTTAGGAAAATGTCAATTCATAAAGACTGTTACTGCATGAAAAGCTGAAATTACAGAGCAGTGAGGTAAATTACCGACTTGTGTGGTAAATATCTCAACACATGTCAGTAAATGTCAATTCATAAAGCCTACAATATGAGGTAAAGCCACAAAAATAACGTCTTTTTTGAAGTGCGGAAAATGAGTGTGGAGTCTGTGTGAGGAGACTGTGCTGGGAGCAGTGACTTACAAGCAGAAGCAGTAAGAGCTGTGACTGACAGGAGCAGGGAGCCAATAGAAACAGCCCTTGTCTTCTGCTAGTCTGGATAATAGAATCTAATAAGACCCACAGCCTTTTCAGTCGGGACAAGCTTTTAAACCTGCCAGGCATCTGCAGAGTGAAATCAGAGCAAAACAGGATTCTCCTTAACACCTCTAGCTGTTTGGCTGTTTAACCTCTTCAGTTCCTGTTTGAAGATGTGTAGGAACTAGTGGGGAGAATCACCTAAGCATGGCATGCGTAAACTTTCTTGGAAGGTAATCTAAGCTGTGGCAGTTAAATAGAATGTTAAAAAAGAATAATAGACAGATTCAGAGCAAGCAGAGGCAGTATAACAAAACATGTACATCTAAAGGGATGTCTAGGATGCCTCTTACTATTGTAATGCCCCCACTGCACGGAACAGCTTGTACCAATACAGAGACACTCCACTCTCTTCTGCTGTTATAAACAGGTTTTTGTCAATGGGCTTTGGTAATTTACCGAACTTCTACCACACCTGTGAAAATTTGTATGAATTAGCACACAAAAGTCTAAAATACCGAATGTGGTCTTTACTTTTTTTTTTTGCACAGCCTTTTATGAATGGACCCCAGTGAGAGGGCTTGTAGTGCAATCTGGAAATTTTAAGAATAAGCGGACCCTCAGATGTCCATCTCCTCTCCTCACAGATAAATATGTAAAACTGTATAATCACTTTGAAAACCATACCACTTTATAATACAATTTAAAAGTAAAAGTTTATAGCTAAAAGTATATTCTAAGGGGATGGAGAAAAGATGGTGGAAAGGTAGGACGCGTAGCTCTGAGCTCCTGGCATCTTCACCTCCTGCACTGCAGTTGTGTTCCTCTCCCTGGTGTCCTGCCAGCTTGAAAGACTGCACCAGTTTCCCCTCGCTGTACCATGATAACACCAAAGGAAAACAAGACAAAAGCCCGCTATGCTGATGTAAGATCCCTGGGCAAGATGGTGCCGGCTTGCCACAACTTGTCTGCTCTTGATCCCTGGACTCTAGAGACAGCAGTCAAAAAAACGGTGAGTAGTTCCTCCTCCCATGGTGTACATATTAGTTAAATAATAATTAGTTAAATAATATTCCCCTTCCAAGTCACAGCAACTCAGAGGAAGAAGTAATTTGTGGGTCCAGCAAGCCCCGCATTACCCTTACTTGCCCCATGCACTATATCATTATAGCTATAGCAGCACCTGGTTTTGGCACTTGGCGCAGAGAACCGTGCACCAAAGCCACCGGCTAATTCCCATGGACCACAGGTCACTAAGGCACCACTTCCCAAAGCACTAAAAGCATCCACAGTGGCAGCTAATTCATTCAGCACCAGGCTGTGCCAACGGCCAGCACTACATAGGTGTATGTAAAGGCGTAATTGCAAAAATGTACGCAAAATTTTGCGTAATTATAATTAGCTGATTACAATCATCAATGCTGCATGCCTCTTTGGGCCTAGTGCCCATTATTTAACAGGTTGGCCTTTTTTAATAGTAATATATAATATATGGCAGGCATCCATCAAGATGTCTCAGCCTGTAGCAATGAATGCACCTGGCACCACATCTTAGAAGTAATTTATTTATTAAAACCCAAAAGAGTGAAATGTTATAGCCAATGGGAAAATGTATCCTTGTTTGCTGAAAGTGAGTTTTTCCACTCTAGTTCTCTGAATTATCCTCTAGAAAGGATTCAGTATGGGCTTTACATTCTACTGTTTGCTAGCTATAAACTTTGCCTTGTGTTGCTGCTAAAACTCTAAGACCTATTATAACTGGGTAACGATGTTAAATGTGTTTAGGACATGTTTCCAAGAATGCTGCCCAGTAGGCCTGTATACTATCAGATCTGATCTGAAGTTGTACTTAGTCTTGTCCCTTGACTTTTCAGAGTCTCAAACGGTGGTAGAAAAAAGGTTATGTTGTTTTTTTTTCTTTGTGGTCTGTTTATCCATGGTTAATACTCATTCAGCATTCCCCTGCATGAGCATCATTCTAAAGCAGAAGGAAGTTGGGGAATCGAGAATAACCCCCATACAACATAGCTATTGCTTCGTATATATTTTTAAGCCTATTTCTATCATGGGTGCTTTTCTTGGAAAATGTAAAGGTCATGTAAACTTTGTTTTACCTCCAAGGGATCTTTATACATTTTTCCTCTACCGTAGGTTTAAAGGTTATCAGTTCAAGCAACAGTTGTACATTTTTGTGACAGATAATACTATTCCCAGAGAACTAAATTTCACAGCGTATCATGGCACAAAGTATGTGTACTACTTGAAGACCTGTCCTTTAACTGACTTCACACATTAGAAAGAGGTCAAGGTTTCATTTTTTCAAGTAAAATTAAATAGCTATTCCCTTGTACTTTTCAATGTCAGTATACAAAATCTTATAAAATATGCTACATACATTTAAATTGCAAATATCTATGATACATTTAGGGTTTTGTTTTGTGGCTGTGGTATATAGAAAGGAATACCATCAAAGAAAAAAACAAAATACAGCCTGCCTGTCCGCTACCTGTCTGTGTGTGACAGGTGCACATTGTAATACCCATCACTGCATATATCTACCTGTTGTGTTCAGTGCACCCACCTACATACGTGAGTGAACGCAGTGTGATATACCACTCCGTGCATACCTGTTAACTGCACCTGTGTAACTGCATTTTGTATTAGTCAAGACAGTGCATACCTTTCACTTTATCCCCTCCGATATGGACACAACGGACAAAACAGGTAGAGGCTGGGGTAGAGGCAGACCCAGAGGAAGGCCACTCGGCAGGTCTGTGCGAGGTCGTGTTGATGTGATTTTGTGCGGCCCTGGCCCAAAGTACAGTGCTCAGAATAAGGCATGTCCCATCAACCCCCAAGATTGTCAGGACGTGGTTGACTATTTAACACAGAACACCTGGGGCTTGATTCACAAAAGAGTGCTAACTGTTAGCACGGCCGTTTTCGCGCGAATTTTCGCATTGCGCGCGATCGCGAATTTTCATGCTAAACGATAACGTTTTCGCGCGCAAACGCAAATTTTTCCCGCGAAATCGATATCGTTTTCGCGCGAAAATTCGCATTTGCGCGTGAAACCGTTATTGTTTAGCGCGAAAATTCGCGATCACGCGCAATGCGAAAATTCGCGCGAAAACGGCCGTGCTAACAGTTAGCACCCTTTTGTGAATCAAGCCCCTCATCTTCTGCAGCCACCAACACTACTACAAGCTCCACATCCGCTGCATTTGACACTTTGCATTAGTTAATTGGTGGGGAATTAACTGATTCACAGCCATTATTGTTACAACCAGATGAATGCGCTAAGCAAGTTACACCACCTAATATGTCTAAGTTAGGCGGCGACACTATGGACATAACGTGTGAGGAGGAGGGGGATGAAGTACCTGCTGTTAGTGCATTTTTGGAGGTGTCTGAGGCAAGTGAAGCTGGGCAGGATGATTATGATGTTTATGATGATACGGATCCCACATGGGTTCCTAAGAGACAAGATGACCAAGGGGACAGTTCAGAGGGGGAGTCAGAGAGGAGTAGGGGGAGATGAGATCCTGAAAGAAGCAGGGGGAGCTCATCATCAGAAACAGATGGTGGCAGTGTCCGGCGTCATGTATTGCCACCTATGTACATCCAGCCAACATGCCCTTCAACGTTAGCTGCTGATGCCCCCATAGTGCCATCACCCCAGGGGGGCTCAGCGGTTTGGAAATTTTTTAATGTGTGTGCCTCAGATCAGAGCAATGCCATCTGTTCTCTCTGCCTCCATTGAGCTGTGGAAAGGCCAACACTCACGTAGGGACAAGTGCCTTAAGAAGGCACATGGAGAAAAGGCACAAACTGCAATGGGAAGAGCACCTGAGCAAAAGCAGCACACAGAAGAAAAGCCACCCTCCTTTTCCTCTTCCTCCTTCATGTGCAGCATCTTCAGCCGCTTTCTCCCTTGCACCTTCACAGCCACCCTCCTCCACTCCACCTCTGCCCTTGAATGGCTCCTGCTTCTCTGCCCACAGCAGCCAGGTGTCCGTGAAGGAAATCTTTGAGTGGAAGAAGCCAATTTCTGCCAGTCACACCCTTTCCCAGCATCTGACAGCTGGCGTGGCGGAACTGTTAGCTCGCCAGCTGTTACCATACAAGCTGGTGGACTCTGAGGCCTTCCGTAAATTTGTGGCCATTGGGACAAGCAGTGGAAGATACCAGACCACAATTATTTCTCTGAAAAGGCGATACCCAAACTGTACGGTGAAGTTGAGAGGTAAGTGGTGTCATCTCTGGCACACAGTGTTGGGTCAAGGGTCCACCTGACCACGGATGCCTGGTTTGGCAAGCACGGTCAGGGCAGGTATATTACTTACACAGCCCATTGGGTCAACCTGGTGACCGATGGCAAGCAGGGAGTACAGCGGACCAACTTGTAACACCTCTACGGCTTGCAGGCATGCCTCCTGCCACCTCCTCTCCTCCAGCTACATCCTTTTTCCTGTCCTCCTCCTCCTTGGCTGAGTGGCAGTTCAACTGTACTGGTGCTGCAGTCTCCTCTCCCGCTACACAGCCCCATCTCCCCAGGGCCTATGCTGCATGCCAGGTACGATGGTGTCACGCCATCTTAGACATGTCTTGCCTCAAAGCGGAGAGTCACATTGGACCAGCTCTCCTGGCTGCTCTTAACAAACAGGTGGATCAGTGGATGACCCCGCACCAGCTGGGATGTTCTGGCCCAACAACTGGACACTCATGCGAAATGCAGCCGTTTGAGGAGGTGACCAACCTGGTGAGTTGCAGTGAAGGCACCATCAGCGACTTGATCCTGTACGCTTACTTCCTGGAGCGTGCCATGCGTAGAGTGTTGGATCAAGCTGTGGAGGCTGAACAGGAACAGTTATGGCAGGAACAGTAGTGGGAGCAATTTTCATCAGAATCTGATGATTCCTTAACACATGCAGCAGCACGGGGGGGGGGGGGGGAGGATGAAGAGTCGTGTGGGGAAGAAGAGTCAGACTCAGATGATGAGGAAGGTGTTTCTTTGGAGGAGGAGGAGGCGGCCGCAGAAGAACAACTGCAGCAGGTGTCGCAGGGGGCTTGTGCTGCTTGATGTTCCTGTGGTATTGTTTGTGGCTAGGGGGAGGAGGAGGACTTACCTGACATCACTGAGGAAGAACAAGAGGAGATGGATAGTACTACTGAATAGGTCCTACTGTCTATTGGCCTTGGGGGTGACAGTGTTCTGGCTCGGTAAGCTTTATTGTCCTTAACATTACATTGTGTATTTTCCTATAGGCAAACAGCCCTCCATACTTACTGTTGTCTGCTGACATACTTTTATTAGCAGACAGCATTTATAGGAACATCACATCGGTTATTCATTATTGTTTATGTTCACTTGCTGATGCTTGACACTTTATACTTTTATATTTGTGGAGTTGCATACTGTCATATTTATGTGGAGTTGTACACTTTAATGCCCTCTTTGGCCGATCAGACAGTATACTTGTTTTTAATGTTTGGGATAAGTCCTTAAATAAAACTATATATTTTACACTGATATGTAGCTGTTGTATTTTGATCATGGACTACTTTTCTGGTGTTTAATAGTGTATATAATTGGTCCAGAGACATGGATTTTGTAGTGCTCTGTTTTTTTGTAGTACATTGAGATGGATAGTACGTCTGGATTGCACTTTGTGCAGATGGCGTCTTTTATGCTGTCCAGCCTATTGAAGGACCCCCATATAAAAAACTCAAGGGGAATGAGCTGTACTCGGTGGCCACGCTACTAGACCCTCGGTATAGGCACAAAGTGGCGGACATGTTACCAACTCATCAGAAGGCAGAAAGGATGCAGCACATGCAGAACAAGCTGGCAACTATGCTTCACAATGCGTTTAAGTGTGATGTCACAGCACAACGCAACAAAGGTACCACTGCCAGTAATCCTTCTCCCATGTCCACGCAGGCAAGGACAGGATGCTCCAGCGATCTCATGGTGATGTCGGACATGCGGACATTCTTTAGTCCAATGCCTTGCCTTAGCCCTTCCAGATACACCCTCTACCAATACCTGCATTGGCAGGTAGTTGACTACCTGGCCTTAAGTGTGGATGAGGACACTGTGAGCAGCGATGAACCCTTGGACTACTGGGTGCGCAGGCTTGACCTGTGGCCAGAGCTGTCCCAATTTGCCATCCAACTTCTGTCTTGCCCTGCCTCAAGCGTCTTGTCAGAAAGGACCTTCAGCACAGCTGGAGGCATTGTCAC
This sequence comes from Hyperolius riggenbachi, assembly GCF_040937935.1. Taxonomy (NCBI): domain Eukaryota; kingdom Metazoa; phylum Chordata; class Amphibia; order Anura; family Hyperoliidae; genus Hyperolius; species Hyperolius riggenbachi. The sequence continues at coordinate 204,241,431 of NC_090646.1, read as the reverse complement.
GGAAAAGAGAAGTCGCAAAAGTGTTCAGTACCTCACCTTTATCAAAATGAATGAGGCATGGATCTCGGAGGCCTACTGCCCACCCCAAGACTAAGTCAGTCCCCACACACAGCACCTCTGCCTGCACACCGTGTGATTGGCTGCCTGCCCTAAGACTAACTCACTCCCCACACAGCATCTCTGCCCGCAGGCCGCTTGACTGCCTTCTCCCCCACCACCAACAGGGTCCAGGACTCCAGGCAGATTCCTGAATTTTTAAGGCCGCTGCTAGCAGCGGCCGCTATAATGATTTTTCTGGTGCGTGTACATGCCTGCCTAATTTTTCTGGCTGCAGTGCAGCTGCAACAACAAAACAAAAGGCATTTACATGTGCCAATTCCCCTTTGTGATTATTACCTTGCTGCGGTGAAGGGGCTTACATATTACAATGAAGCAATGACCGCTATATGAGTGTCTCGGGGGGTGGCACACCAAAGATAATAAGGTTGTTGCTTCATTGTGGACAGACCAAATTTGATCAGCTGGACAGTCACTGTTTTTCTATCATTGAGCTACCACAGCCTGGCGACCATATGTGCTTGAAAACCGCCATGGCCTGCACTCTGGCCATGGTGCGCACCAGTCCAGCACAGCTGTTTGCAGTGCGTTACACAGTGCGTTTGGTGTGTCAGTGTGAAGCCGTACTCTAATTACACTCCCTGATTGATGTATACACACTTTAGGCCTGAAATTTAGCATTCAATGTGATTTCTGCCCTTAAAACGCTGCTTTGCGTCCAACCTAGAATTTTCCCCAGGAGTTTTGGAGTGTGTCCCACTCCGCCATGCCCCCCTCCAGCTGTTAGACCCCTTGAAACATCTTTTCCATCACTTTTGTGGCCAGCATACATTTTTCTAATTTTCAAAGTTCGCCTCCTTATTGAAGTCTATTGCGGTTCACGAAAGTTTGCGCAAACCGAACTTTCGTGGAAGTTCGCAAACCCAGTTCGCGAACCGAAAATCGGAGGTTCAGGCCATCTCTAGCGACAGACCCCTCCTCTTCCACCTGTTTAATTCCTTAACGCCCTGCTGCCTTTGAAGCATGAATCCCTAACAGTTCTTCAGACAACCTCACCTTGAAGGTTTTCACCTTGAGTATATATCCCGATTCCTGAAATTGTTCTTCAGGACCTTCCATCTTCCACAACATTTTTAATGTGTACCTGCCTCTGGTATTATAGCTGAGACCTGGGGTGCTTATGTGGAATATGGGAGCCCTCTTTAGTTAGGGGACCACCATATGTCTTGTCCCTTCCAAGTAAATTGGTATAGAGGGACACTTTTGACCCTAAAAAAAAAATAAGATCAGTTAACTTTATTTGGGAAAAAACATACTTCTGAATTTTTAAGTTTCTCGTCTGTGACTTCTCTCTTCTTATACGTCTCACTTTTTTCTTCTCCCTAAATTCATGATTAAAGTATCATCTCTGGTGATCATCACTACCCATCATTTTGTTGGTACCTGCCCTCACAGCACCAACCCCCCCCCCCCCCAACTAAGCTGGGAAATCCTGGACTTGTGCTTCTCGACTTGCAATGCTGCTTAACATACGCCATTCTGTTGCACTTTGCCCTGACTCCAAATTTTGTATGATACTATGAGCCCCGACAAAGCATCTTTGAAGCTCTTGCTGGGTTTCCCTATTGGTCCTGACCATGGACCAATGTGGACCCATGCAGGAGCTTCAAAGTTGCTTTACTTGGGCTCACAGTATTACAAAGTGATAGGAGTCAAGGCAGGGAGAAATTGGTTGTTAAACAGTGCTGCAGGGTGAGCTGTCATGGGGCCAGGGGTGCCAAACTTAGCTGGGGATCTGGTGCTACGGGGAAGGGACTGAAAGGGAGCTCTGGCAGTCTCCTTAGCAAAGATGACTCCCAGATGCAGTAGAAGACGCATGTTAGGGATTTTCAACCGGTTCCTTAGCCAGTTTAAGTTGACACTCATGTATGATGGGAAGCATCACATATCAAAAATAAACACTAGATTGTAGACAATGTAGGAAGCAGTTTACAGCTTGACCATACAACTGACAAATACCTTAGCCAAGGGAGAACAATACACTAAACCTATAACTGATCTTGGTATGGTGGAGAGATGTTAACATGTGTACACGTGACGTGAATGACGGTGCTTGAAGGTACCCCTACCTGTGTGTGAGAACCTATACTTATAAGTTTATCTATATGCAAGCTCATCTTGGACCATAAAATAGTTCTTATAAAAACATATGTCAAAGCACACAATGATGAAAAACATATGTCAAAGCACACATTAGAACAAATTTGAGCTGATTATGGCATCTAGAAACTAACTTCCATTGTTATGCTGGGATTACACAATAAGATTTTTCATCATATTTACTGTCCGATCGATCGTTTTCTATTAACTTCTTTGAGAAATCGATCAGAAAGACGATCGAAAATCAGATCTGACATGTCGGAAATTATCTATCGAAACCATCTATCTGCCAAGAAATCTCATGGTGTATTCCCAGCATTAGCCCATTTCACTACAAAAATTATAGTTTAGCATTCTGTGTAGTGGAAATAGTAGCGTACTTCCACTATACAGAATGCAGCATATTAAAGCAAAATAAGATCAGATAAATATCCCTATGTGATAAACTGCATTCTATATGTATAAGCCCCTGCTAAATGTAGATGGAAAGAAAGAAATATACTGTAACTGATTTTATTACTAAAGATATATGTACCAGTAAACTAGATAAGGTAATTTAACAAATTATATTAACACTGTGTCCTGAATGGTAAAAATGTTGTAAAGTGATGATTAAACCTCCTTAATCAAATTTGGTAGACAGGATAACATTATTCTGGAAGAGCAAACAAGGCAATATGTGCCCGGAAATCCATATTCATAATTAACTTCATTTTTGTGTGAACAAACTTAAAATGAATACAGGACAATAAATAGTTTAGTATAAGTGTTTACAAAAACAGAAAGCCCATAACAGTTATTAGAAAATATGAAGTTAATGTGTAAAGGAATGCAATTGCAGCATCATTCATTGCAATGCAATGGGTCCATGCTGTTGCCATATTATCACTGTATTAAACTAAATCTTAACATAATAGACCAACAGAGCTAATACATTATATTAGCAGCAGATACAATTAATTTAAAACAACAATATCTACACATGTGGACTTAAAATAAAATCTGACTTATTATTTTGAGTAATTGCCTTTTGAATATTATAATTGTAGATTATGAAAATATACAGAATTTACGCTAGATATTTACTATTGCTTTCATTTAAGGAATGACTTAGAAAACTTTAAGTTGTAAAAATACGACAAGAACATTAATATAAGATATTTAAAAATAAAAAATATTAACTATATTTTTAAAACGTGTTAAAAAATATCAGTACAAACCATTTTGTAATGCAATGTTTTTAATAATTACCTGCCAAAACTTTTCAACAATTGAAACAATTTAAATCACAATTAAGCTCCCTTGAAACCATGGAAAATAACTACCATTTAATGCAAAGGACTTCCCATAATTCCCTATTTGTGTGATTGAGATTAAATGGTATAGTCTTGGAGCATATGTGGTTTGTTAAATAAAACCACTGAATCTCATAGATGAATAAAATCTGGCAAAGGACAGTACCTTCTCACAACTGTTACTGACTGAAACCATAACAGAGATATGAAGTAACTTGCTGTAATCCTTATATGAAGGAGCTTGATGTATTCCCGTACTTCTGAGCGACACATCTCTCAATGGGCTTGATTCACTAAACTGTGATAACTGATATCATGGTTGCACTCGCATTTTGCGCGCAATATGGTTTTCGTGCGCAATCGCAAATTTTCCTTGCATGAAAACTGTTATGCGCAATTTTTTTCCCGTGCAAAAACACGTTATGCACAAAATGCTAGCGCGACCGTTATATCAGTTATCACGGTTTAATGAATCAAGCCCCATAAACGATAATGATGAGGACACGCTGATGCAGTGTGGTACTACTGCTTCCTGGTCACATGGACTCTGGCTTCCTCCCAGTGGTCCTGTATGTTCCAATACCCGTTATCACCTCTAAGCACCAGGGGGCCGGCTGTCACTCCTGACTAGTGTTGGGCGAACACCTAGATGTTCGGGTTCGCGAACGTTCGCCGAACATCGCCGCGATGTTCGGGTGTTCGTGCCAAACTCCGAACATAATGGAAGTCAATGGGGACCCGAACTTTCATGCTTTGTAAAGCTTCCTTACATGCTACATACCCCAAATTAGCAGGGTATGTGCACCTTGGGAGTGGGTACAAGAGGAAAAAAATATTTGAAAAAGAGCTTATAGTTTTTGAGAAAATTGATTGTAAAGTTTCAAAGGAAAAACTGTCTTTTAAATGTGGAAAATGTCATGTTTCTTTGCACAGGTAACATGCTTTTTTTCGCCATGCAGTCATAAATGTAATACAGAGAAGAGGTTCCAGGAAAAGGGACCGGTAACGCTAACCCAGCACCAGCAGCAGCAGACGTGATGGAACAGGAGGAGGCGCAGGAGGAGAAGGCCACGCTTTGTGAGACACAACAACCCAGGCCTTGCATGAGGACAAGAAGCGTGCGGATAGCATGCTTTGTACCGCCATGCAGTCATAAATGTAATAAAGATAAGTGGTTCAATAAACAGGGACCACGCGGCAACGCTAACCCAGCAGCAGCAGACGTGATGGAACAGGAGGAGGCGCAGGAGGAGAAGGCCACGCTTTGTGAGACACAACAACCCAGGCCTTGCATGAGGACAAAAAGCGTGCGGATATAGCAGCAATGCTTTTTGCCGCCATGTAGTCATAAATGTAATACAGATGAGAGGTTCAATAAACAGGGACCGGAAACGCTACACCATCCCAGATGTTCATTGGTCATGTTACTTGTTTGGGGTCCTGGAGTGTTGCATAGTCATTTCCAATCCAGGATTGATTCATTTTAATTTGAGTCAGACGGTCTGCATTTTCTGTGGAGAGGCGGATACGCCGATCTGTGACGATGCCTCCGGCAGCACTGAAACAGCGTTCCGACATAACGCTGGCTGCCGGGCAAGCCAGCACCTCTATTGCGTACATTGCCAGTTCGTGCCAGGTGTCTAGCTTCGATACCCAATAGTTGAAGGGTGCAGATGGATTGTTCGACACAGCTACGTCATCTGACATGTAGTCCTTGACCATCCTCTCCAGGCGATCGGTGTTGGAGGTGGATCTGCACGCTTGCTGTTCAGTGGGCTGCTGCTGCATGGGTGTCAGAAAATTTTCCCACTCCAAGGACACTGCCGATACCATTCCCTTTTGGGCACTAGTTGCGGCGTGCGTTGTTTGCTGCCCTCCTGGTCGTCCTGGGTTTGCGGAAGTCAGTCTGTCGGCGTACAACTGGCTAGAGGAGGGGGAGAATGTCAATCTCCTCTCTAAAGTCTCCACAAGGGCCTGCTGGTATTCTTCCATTTTGATCTGTCTGACTCTTTCTTCAAGCAGTTTTGGAACATTGTGTTTGTACCGTGGATCCAGAAGGGTATAAACCCAGTAATTGGTGTTGTCCAAATTGCGCACAATGCGTGGGTCACGTTCAATGCAGTCTAGCATGAATTGAGCCATGTGTGCCAGAGTCCTACCAGAATCCTCATCATCCTCTTGTGAGCGTTGTGATAGTTGTTGTGATGCATCATAGTCGTCACCTTCCTCCTGGTCTGCTTCTGCTGACCATTCGCGCTGAATTGTGAAAGTCCAACGTGCACCGCTCTGGCCCTCGTCAGTGGTGGCATGAAATTCCTGCTCCAACTCCAGCTGTTCCTCCTCCTCTTCTTCGTCATAGCTGCTGGGGCCAGCGTTTCCTGAGGCAGATGGCCTGATGTTGGTACCATCACGCTAATCGTTTTCTCCTTCAGATTCCCCCAGTTGCATCATGACAGCTGTTTCCTTGATTTTCAACATTGACTTCTTCAGTAAACACAGCAGTGGTATGGTAATGCTGACTGAAGAGTTGTCACTGCTCACAAGCAACGTGGATTGCTCAAAATTTTGGAGGACTTGGCAGAGGTCCAACATGTTGGCCCAATCGGATCCACAGAAGCTTGGCAGCTGTCCGGATGCGCCTCGGTACTGCACCGTCATGTACTGGACCACTGCATTCTTCTGCTCACAAAAGCGGGCTAGCATGTGCAGCGTAGAATTCCAGCGCGTAGGGACATCACACAGCAAGCGATGGTGGGGGAGACTGAAGCGCTCCTGCATCTTGGCGAGTGCCCCCGAAGCAGTACTGGAATTTCTACAATGTTTGGCCACTCGACGCACCTTCAACAGAAGATCGGCCACGCCTGGGTATGTCCTCAGGAACCGCTGAACTACTAGGTTCATCACGTGCGCCAGGCAAGGGATGTGTGTCAGCTTAGCCAACCTTAAAGCGCGAATGAGATTACTCCCATTATCACACACAACCATGCCCGGTTTCAGGTCCAGCGGTGCCAGCCACAACTCCGTCTGTTCCTTTATTCCCTTCCAAATTTCCTCCCCTGTGTGCTGCTTATCGCCAAGGCAGATCAGCTTTAGCAACGCTTGCTGACGCATGCCAACAGCTGTGCTGCACTGCTTCCACGATCCTACTGCTGCTGGGTTAGCGTTTCCGGATGAGGTACAGCTTTGAGATGCGTTGGAGGAGAAGGAGTCAGAGAGGTAGGTGCTGCTGTTGTTATCCAGTGGGAGGGACGGCGGTGCAGCTGTTTGTGGCGTGGGCAACACCCGCGCCGTAGCAGGTGAGGAATCGCTGCCAGGCTCCACAAGGTTCACCCAGTGCGCGGTAAGGGAGATGTATCGACCCTGGCCGAACGCACTCGTCCAGGTGTCAGTGGTGAGGTGAACCTTGCAGGCAACGGCATTCTTCAAGCTTCGGGTTATTTTGCTGACCACGTGCTCATGCAACTCAGGCACTGCAGAGCGTGCAAAGTGGTAGCGGCTGGGAACCACGTAACGTGGGATGGCCACTGACATCATGCCCTTGAAGCTGTTTGTCTCCACCACTCGATATGGCAGCATTTCGCAGGCCAGAAGCTTGGCTATGCTGGCTGTTACTGCCACGGCCCGGGGGTCATTTGCTGGCAATTTCCTCTTGCGCTCAAACATCTCCGACACAGACAACTGAACCGTAGCGCTGCACACGGAAGGGCTGTTGGTTGTTGTGTTTGATGAAGACTGGGAGACCTCAAGAGCACTACTCCGGAAAGTGACAGTGTCAGCGTCGTCTGATGTTTGTGAATGTTGTGAACCATGCAATGGCTGGGCTACCGCTGCTGCTGAGGCGGGTCTGGTGGTGAGTCTGGTGAACCCAAGGGAGGCAGTGTTGCTGGTACCCTGTCCTGCTGAGTTTGCCCACAGAGTGGGATGTTTGGATAGCATGTGGCGGCTCATGCTGGTGGTGGAGAGGTTGTTAATACTTTTCCCCCTGCTCAGGCGGGTCTTGCACACCTTGCAAATCGCCATGGTAACATCCTCAGTGCAGTCTTCAAAGAAAGCCCAGACTTTGGAGCACCTGCCTTGCTGGCGATTTCTGTTTGCTCCTCTTTTGCCTCTCACTTGAACTTCCACGCTTGTGGTGCCTGAAATTGCGCGCTGCCTACCTTGTGGCACAAGGCGAACTCGTGCAGCAGTGGGTTCTTCAACAGACTCATCTGTGCTGCTGCTACGACGGCGATGTTCTCATTCACAAACAAAATCTGGGTCTCTGTCCACATTGTCCATACCCTCCTCTTCCATCTCCTCAAACTCGTCATATGTCATTGTGGGGGGCCGCCGCCGTGGAGTAGAGCTCCCCAGAACAACCTCTGCGCAGCTCACTCCAACGTCGTCTTCCAGATCTTGTCGGCCGACCTCCTGCAATTGCAACCCCTCCTGCCCAACTTGCTCTGGGATTTGGGTTTCCGAGTCCTCCTCGGACTCGCCTTGTATTTCAGTGCCCGGTGCATTTCCCACAGTTAATGGTTGTGAATCCGGGCACAACATTTCTGGCTGTTCCTCCATTGACCTTTGAAAGGTGGAAGTTTGTTGGGCTGGGAATAGCTCCTGCGAATACCCCATTGTGTCCTGAGGTAATTCATCGGACTGGTTATCTGGCAGTTGTGTGCGTGGTGTCGCTGCCAGTTGTGTCAGCTTTGTGCCCACTGGCTCCTTGTAACTGGCTGAGTACTCGGACCTCGTGCGTGATGTGCTGGTGCTGCTTAACCCACTGCTGGACGCTTGAGAGGTCATCCAAGTAATTATCTGGTCCTGTTCTTTTGGATTTGTGAGGGTTGTTGTCCTGGACAACATGGGCGGTATTGAGTGGGTTTTCTTGGGTGCTCCCCTGTGGCCTGTACGTGAACCGTCAGGGGAAACACCTTTTCCCTTGCCCCTCCCTCTTTCACCGGATTTCTTCCTCATTTCACTTATCCTTACAGTACACGCTGACTGGCAGCAGTACAGTGGCAGTACAGAAATGCTATACAGAACCACTATTCCCAGCAGCGACACAGAGCACAATGCTATACAGTGGCGGGTGAGCGGTGCACCACTATTCCCAGCAGCGACACAGAGCACAATGCTATACAGTGGCGGGTGAGCGGTGTACCACTATTCCCAGCAGCGACACAGAGCACAATGCTATACAGTGGCGGGTGAGCGGTGTACCACTATTCCCAGCAGCGACACAGAGCACAATGCTATACAGTGGCGGGTGAGCGGTGTACTACTATTCCCAGCAGACACAGAGTGGCAGTAAACAGAATGCTATATAGTGTGGCTGAGCGAGGTACACAGAGTGGCAGTAAACAGAATGCTATATAGTGTGGCTGAGCGAGCCGTGTACTACTATTCCCAGCAGACACAGAACAGTAAACAGAATGCTATATAGTGTGGCTGAGCGGTGTACCACTATTCCCAGCAGCGACACAGAGCACAATGCTATACAGTGGCGGGTGAGCGGTGTACTACTATTCCCAGAAGACACAGAGTGGCAGTAAACAGAATGCTATATAGTGTGGCTGAGCGAGGTACACAGAGTGGCAGTAAACAGAATGCTATATAGTGTGGCTGAGCGAGCCGTGTACTACTATTCCCAGCAGACACAGAACAGTAAACAGAATGCTATATAGTGTGGCTGAGCGGTGTACCACTATTCCCAGCAGCGACACACAGCACAATGCTATACAGTGGCAGGTGAGCGGTGTACCACTATTCCCAGCAGCGACACAGAGCACAATGCTATACAGTGGCGGGTGAGCGGTGTACCACTATTCCCAGCAGCGACACAGAGCACAATGCTATACAGTGGCGGGTGAGCGGTGTACCACTATTCCCAGCAGCGACACAGAGCACAATGCTATACAGTGGCGGGTGAGCGGTGTACTACTATTCCCAGAAGACACAGAGTGGCAGTAAACAGAATGCTATATAGTGTGGCTGAGCGAGGTACACAGAGTGGCAGTAAACAGAATGCTATATAGTGTGGCTGAGCGAGCCGTGTACTACTATTCCCAGCAGACACAGAACAGTAAACAGAATGCTATATAGTGTGGCTGAGCGGTGTGCCACTATTCCCAGCAGCGACACAGAGCACAATGCTATACAGTGGCGGGTGAGCGGTGTACCACTATTCCCAGCAGCGACACAGAGCACAATGCTATACAGTGGCGGGTGAGCGGTGTACCACTATTCCCAGCAGCGACACACAGCACAATGCTATACAGTGGCAGGTGAGCGGTGTACCACTATTCCCAGCAGCGACACAGAGCACAATGCTATACAGTGGCGGGTGAGCGGTGTACCACTATTCCCAGCAGCGACACAGAGCACAATGCTATACAGTGGCGGGTGAGCGGTGTACCACTATTCCCAGCAGCGACACAGAGCACAATGCTATACAGTGGCGGGTGAGCGGTGTACTACTATTCCCAGAAGACACAGAGTGGCAGTAAACAGAATGCTATATAGTGTGGCTGAGCGAGGTACACAGAGTGGCAGTAAACAGAATGTTATATAGTGTGGCTGAGCGAGCCGTGTACTACTATTCCCAGCAGACACAGAACAGTAAACAGAATGCTATATAGTGTGGCTGAGCGGTGTACCACTATTCCCAGCAGCGACACAGAGCACAATGCTATACAGTGGCGGGTGAGCGGTGTACCACTATTCCCAGCAGCGACACAGAGCACAATGCTATACAGTGGCGGGTGAGCGGTGTACTACTATTCCCAGCAGACACAGAGTGGCAGTAAACAGAATGCTATATAGTTTGGCTGAGCGAGCGGTGTACTACTATTCCCAGCAGACACAGAACAGTAAACAGAATGCTATATAGTGTGGCTGAGCGAGGTACACAGAGTGGCAGTAAACAGAATGCTATATAGTGTGGCTGAGCGAGCGGTGTACTACTATTCCCAGCAGACACAGAACAGTAAACAGAATGCTATATAGTGTGGCTGAGCGAGGTACACAGAGTGGCAGTAAACAGAATGCTATATAGTGTGGCTGAGCGAGCGGTGTACTACTATTCCCAGCAGACACAGAACAGTAAACAGAATGCTATATAGTGTGGCTGAGCGAGCGGTGTACTACTATTCCCAGCAGACACAGAACAGTAAACAGAATGCTATATAGTGTGGCTGAGCGAGGTACACAGAGTGGCAGTAAACAGAATGCTATATAGTGTGGCTGAGCGAGCGGTGTACTACTATTCCCAGCAGACACAGAACAGTAAACAGAATGCTATATAGTGTGGCTGAGCGAGGTACACAGAGTGGCAGTAAACAGAATGCTGAGCGAGCGGTGTACTACTATTCCCAGCAGCGACACAATGACTGGGGGGACCCTGGCTAGCGTGGCTGGAGCGCGAACTACCCTGCCTGCCTACCCAAAGCTAAACCCACAGACAAATGGCGGAAATATGACGTGGTTCGGGTATTTATTTACCCGAACCACGTGACAGTTCGGCCAATCAGAGCGCGTTCGGGTCCGAACCACGTGACCCGTTCGGCCAATCACAGCGCTAGCCGAACGTTCGGGGAACGTTCGGCCATGCGCTCTTAGTTCGGCCATGTGGCCAAACGGTTTGGCCGAACACCATCAGGTGTTCGGCCGAACTCGAACATCACCCGAACAGGGTGATGTTCTGCAGAACCCGAACAGTGGCGAACACTGTTCGCCCAACACTACTCCTGACGTCTAGATGACAAAAGGGGAACAATAGGGCACACTGTGATTCGGAAAAAAACCTGTGCAGTGGGACACACTTAAAATCCTCTTGTTTATTTTCATACTAGCTGGATGCCCGGCATTGCTCAGGTATGTGTTTGGCCAGTGTTGGCTCCGCCCACTTTTCCTAACCCTAACACACAATTACTCAATTACCTAATGACCATGTTTGTAAGCGTAGCAGTCTTTGGCATCAATAATTTGCATTGAAATAAAATAAATCTGATTGGATGTAGCTCCACTCCTTTTCTGAATTTAAACCCCAATCACCCAATGGCCAACTGTACCAGGTACAGGTGATTAACAGTGCAAGAGGCTTGTGCCATTAACAGTGCAAGAATGGCAGCAATTAAATATTCCCTTTAAAAATCAATAGGTGGATTTTTATTGGCTTTTGTAGACTCCACCCACGTTTCTGAATACTGATCCCAGTCACCCAGTGACCAACTGTGCAAAGTTTGAAAACCCTACCATTAACAGTGTAAGAATGGCTGCAGTTTACATTTTCACAATGAAATTTGTATTTTTCTCCACCCACTGATTTCCTGACATTGTTTGGGTAAGTATTTGCCTGGTGTTGGTTCCGCCTACTTTTTCTAACCCTAACACACAATTACTCAATGACCAAGCTTGTGAGCTTTGCGGTCTTCAATAATTTGCATTGAGATTAAACAAATCTGATTGGCTGTTTGTGGCTCCACCCCTTTGTCTGAATTTGAACCCCAGTCACCCAATGACCAACTGTACCAGGTTTAAGGCTGGTGCCATTAACAGTGCAAGTATGGTAGCAATTACATATTCCCATAGAAAATCAATAGGTGAATTTTGATTGTAGGTTCCACCCACTTTTCTGAATATTAATCTCAGTTACCCAGTGACCAATTATGCAAAGTTTGAGAACCCTACCATTAACAGTGTAAGAATTGCTGCAGTTTACATTTTCTCAGTGAAATTTGTATTTGTCTCCGCCTACTGATTACCCGGCATTGCCCGATTATGTATTTGCCTGGTGTTGGCTGCTCCCACTTTTCCTAACCCTAACACACAATTACTCAATAACTCAATGGCCAAGTTTGTGAGCTTTGCAATATTTGGCATCAATAGCTTGCATTAAAATGAAACAAATCAGATTGGCTGTTTGTGGCTCCACCCCCTTTTATTAATGTAAACCCCAGTCACCCAATGACCGACTGTACCAGGTTTGAGGCTTGCACCATTAACAGTGCAAGAATGGCAGCAATGAAATATTCCCCTTAAAAATTAATAGGTGAATTTTGATTGGCTTTTGTAGGCTCCACCCACTTTTCTGAATATTAATCCCAGTCACCCAGTATTTAACTGTGCAAAGTTTGAGAACCCTACCATTAACAGTGTAAGAATGGCTTCAGTTTACATTTTCCCAGTGAAATTTGTATTTTGTCTCCACCCAATGATGACCTGGTTGTTGCCCAGTTATGCATCTGGCTGGTGCTGGCTGCGACCACTTTTCCTAACCCTAACACACAATTAATCAATTACTCAATTACCAAGTTTGTGAGATTTGCAGTGTTTGGCATCAATAATTTGCATTGGAATGAAACAAATCTGATTGGCTGTTTGTAGTGCCACCCCCTTTCTCAATCTGAACCCTAGTCACCCAATGATCAACTTTACCAGGTTTGAGGCTTGTGCTATTAACAGTGCAAGAATGGCAGCAATGTAAATATTCCCCTTGAAAATCAATAGGTGTATTTTGATTGGCTTTTACAGGCTCCACCCACTTTTCTGAATATTAATTCTAGTCACCCAGCGCCAGACTGTCCAATGTTTGAGAACCCTACCATTAACAGTGTAAGAATAGCTGCAGTTTACATTTTCCCAGTTAATTTGTATTTGTCTCTGCCCACTTTTTGGTTATGGGAATAAAAAGTATCCTATACTTTATTCCAGGTAATGTACTATGTGTGTGCCAAATTTCATTCAAATCCGTTCAGCCATTTTTGCGTGATCGAGTAACAAACATCCAAACATCCAAACTTTCCCATTTATAATACTAGCTGGTCGCCCAGCGTTGCCCGGGTATGTAATTGGATTTTTCTAATCCTAACACACAATTACTCAAGGAGCTTTTTGGAAATTGGAAAATTGGAAATTGGAAAAACGGAAACCATGAAAATGGAAATTGGAAAACAGAAAATGGAAATTAGAAATGGGCATTGGTGGAGATCAGAATTTCCGCAGAATTGGAAATGGGTATTTTGGACCCTTCCTTCCTACTAGTGACAAAACCACAGTATACCTCAGCTTGGGTTTAAAAGAGCTCTGTAGAGTTCCACCTATGTTTCAGTAATAAATAGTGACAGGGCAGCAAGACATTTTAATTTTGAAAACAAGCCGACTGTCTGTTAATCTTTTTCAGGTGATAGGGAAATATCTATAGGTAAAGGCCACCCCAGTGGATTGTAATCTGCTATTATCTGTGCTCTCAAGCCCCATCTACATGGAGCTACATCAGAGCGATCCGGCGGCTCGATTAGCCGCTGGATCGCCTCTTCCGCATCCCCGCTCATGCGTCGCATTCGATCCGCCATCGTCTCCGCCCGGCGCCGCTTATCTTCCGCTCGATTCCCTGCCATTGTCCCTTCATGGGGAACAAGCAGGGAAGTGGCGGTGGCGAGATCCGACCTTTCGGAGCCTCATCTACGCGTGTAGATGAGGCTTTACAGATCCAAATGTATTTAAACAAAAAAAAAACACAGAAAAAAGTATAGGGAGGATTTCTCAGGTACATAGATAGATAGATAGATAGATAGATAGATAGATAGATAGATAGATAGATAGATAGATAGATAGATAGATAGATAGAAAGGTTTCCATGAATTCATGACTTTTTATATGCATTTATAAGTGATATGCGTAGATATGCACAGCAGTCAGTGGCGGGAATGAAAGCAACTCTTTAAAGATAATTTAATGACATTTCAGGAATTAATATGACCCCCAGTTTCCCACATCTACCATGTGTATTGTGTAGGTATTGATTTCTGGGTCCAGATTCCAGAATCTTTATCACAAACAAATAAAGTCTGTCCTTGCCATCAGCACTGTTACATGCACTATAACTGCCAGCTCTTTCTGTGAAGCACTGATTATTCTTTAAACAGAGGTGACATGCAAAAGCAAGAGGTTTTTTTTTGGTTTTGTTTGGGGGGGGGGGTAGGCTGGTGGTCATACATAAAAACAGGAGAAATTCCCTCCCACCTTGTTATTTGTATGTACCTGTACAGAGCTGTAGCCCACAAATCAAACAACTATTTCAAGAGCGTTCTCTACTGTTCCCGTCATAGGAGGAAAATTATTAGCAGGCTTCCTTTATAGTAAGCATAGCCTACTTCTACAGAAAAAGAAAGAAAACAAAAACAAAATCAAAGAAAATGTTTTTAAGCTGAGATGTACTGTATGTGGAAGCACAGGTTTAACTGCAGCGGTAGCTATTTTATCCTACGTATACTGTATATGGAGTGGAAATTTATATAAATAGTATTCAGCCTGAGAAGTTGGTAAAGGCACACCTGCCCTAGCAGCGGCAGCACATGTTATTTTAAGTTCCATTATTTGAAAATTTAAAGAAATAGATTCCTGCCTGTAGCCCTCTTTCTAATAAAGGCTGTAGATGATTCAGAAGACATTACCTAGTAAGTTGATATCTGCAAAATAAATACATAAATAATACAATTCTTTCAAAACTGTGGTAATCATACCCTTCATTAAAAAAGTATCTATATATATAATAGAGTAAGTGCCTCAACCTTCAAACAAGAAGAAGAAGTAGCGCCCTGCCCCCAGGGCCGGTCCAAGCAAGAAGAAGGGGCTGGTCCAAGCAAGAAGAAGAAGTAGTGGCATATCAAACCAAGGGCAAAGAGGGATAATTTGCATATTCAGTAGCAGTGCATTGTGGGTAAGCACAAATGTTCACTTATAGCGGAATTATTGCAGATTTGCTTCTGTTTTAAGAAGGAAAATTACACTAAGCTTTGTTTTTTTTTTTGTAGGAGGGATTTTTGGTCTATTTTATCTCCCTATACATTCTTAGTAGTTTGGGTCACCCTGAGCTGCTTGGTTTCTCTGTTGTACTGGTCCAAACCCAATCTCATACAGCTTTATCAATCCCTGCTATGTACTGATGAGAACCAATGGTCTGAAATAGGCTGTCACATGTGAGTTTGATATGGCTGTGTAAAACTTAAAGCTGTAAGCTTGCTTGGCTTACTAAGAGTGAAAAGGAATAATTTGCATATTCAGTAGTGGTGCATTGTTGGTTGTCACAAATGTTCACTTATACCTGAATTATTGCAGATTTTCTTCTGTTTTGAAGGACTTCCGAGGCCAAAATCTGCCCCCAAAACGTAAAAAAAGTTAACTACTTGTATGACTTTGTAAGGCACGGAGAACGCAGTCCGCGCCCTCCGTGTCGTTCTGCCTAGTCCTCTCTGCTCAATAGCCCCCCGAAAGACTGCGACCCCACGGTCCGGGTCGGTATCTGCAGCCTGCATAAAGATGGTCGCCGGAGCTGGCCACGGCTGCGCAGTCCGCATAGCCGCTACTGCGGCTGTGCAGCTCTAGGGCCAACCCTCCGATCCATGCTGCCTGTTACGTGTATCGGGGGTTGCAGATACCGACCCGGACCGTGGGGTCACAGCCTTTCGGGGGGCTATTGAGCAGAGGGGACCAGGCGGAATGGCATGGAAAGCACGGACGGTGTCCTCCTTGCCTTACAAAGTCATGCAGGTAGTTAACTTTTTTTTATGATTTGGGGGCAGATTTTGGCCTCAGAAGTCCTTTAAGAAGGCAAATTACACCAAGCTTTGATTTTTTTTAGTAGGAGGTCTTTTTGGTCCCTTTTATCCACCTGTACATTCCGAGTGGTTTGGGTCACCCTGAGCTGCTTGGTTACTCTGTTGTGCTGGTCCAAGCACTATCTCATACAGCTATATCAATCTCTGCCATGTACTGATGAGGAACAAAAGTCTGAAACAGGCTGTCACATGTGGGTTTGATATAGCTGTGTAAAATTTAAAGCAATAGGCTTGCTATACACCAGTGGTTTTGGATGCTTGCTTGGCTAACCAAGGGGAAAAAGGAATTATTTACATATTTAGTAGCAGTGCATTGTGGGTGACCACAAATGTTCACTTATAGCTGAATAATTGCATATTTCTTTCTGTTTTAGGAAGGCAAATTACACCAAGCTTTGCTTTTTTCAGTAGGAGGTCTTTTTGGTCCCTCTTATCCCCCTATACATTACGAGTGGTTTGGGTCACCCTGAGCTGCTTGGTTACTCTGTTGTACTGGTCCAAGCCCTATCTCATACAGCCATGTCAATCCCTGCCATGTACTGATGAGGACCAAAAGTCTGAAACAGGCTGTCTACATGTGGGTTTGAAATGACTGTGTAAAATTTAAAGCTATATGCTTGCTTTACACCAGCGGCTCTGGATGCTTATTTGGCTTACCAAGGGGGAAAAGGGGTAATTTGCATATTTAGTAGCAGTGCATTGTGGGTAACCACAAATGTTCACTTATAGCTGAATTATTGCAGATTTCCTTCTGTTTTAAAAAGGCAAATTATACCAATACAGTGTGCGGCATTGCAGGAAGTGACGACAGTGGAACGCACGATGGAATACAGTAGAGGTGAGTCATCCCAGCCCACTGCCTCTTACTAATAGGGGCGGCTTCTACTGTGCTTAAGCAGGAGGGGGAGTGCACATGGGGGACCAACACCCCCCCCCCCCCCCACCGCTTTGCCCAATACCCCATTCCTGCCCTCTACCCTCTTATGCGGCGTATGCTACGCTGCGGGTCGGCTAGTATATTTAAATTGCAGTTGCTGCACATTGCGGGGAAGATAAAGAGACAACAACAGAAATGGCCATTGCAGTCATCATTCGTTTCCAAACGTTAACAAGAAAACACATACACTCCAAATTACTATATGAACAATCTACTTACAGAAGTGAAGAAAATATTATTTCATTTACCTTTGCCCCTCAATGATTCTCTGGGCTTGATTCACAAAGCCTTGATAACAGTTATCACGGCTGTGAAAAAGTGCTTTGCACACGTTTTAGCAGGTTTTCACACAAAAAAAAACGGTTATCGTGTGCAAAAATTCGCGTTCGCACCATAACGCGGATTTCCACACGTTAATGTTCACACGATAACTCAAATTTATTGCGCGAACACAGAAAATTAACGTAAGAAAAATTTGCGTTCTCGCGCGAATGCGAATTTTTGCGCCCAATAACCATTTTCACGCTAAATTTTGCGTAAAGCACTTTTCACAGTGTGATAACATATATCACTGCTTTGTGAATCAAGCCCTCTGTGCCATATGCAATTCCCACATTTTCCAGTGATACGCACCCCCAGGCCTGAAGGACACCACCTATTATCAGGATATACCTATTAATTGCATAAACAGTAAATTTAAAAAATTATATGCCCCCCCTCCAAGCCTCTTCAACCCATTTTTCAGGCTGGTAAAGCCAAAATGCGGAGCCCAGACAGTGTGAGCTATACCAGCCTGCATGGTCTATGACATGGAGACTCTTGAAAAGATGGGCTACCCTCTACACCAAAGCTCTTGTCCATACCATGGTGCATGCCAGGGAGGGGGGTTACTGTGGCATCTGGGGATTCCCCCACAGTTAAATATGTATAGGAGTACTGAAGTGTCATTTACCCATTTCCACATAGAGATAAAAAAAAGGAAAATTATGCCCAGCTGATTTTGTTTTAGCAAGTTAGAAACCAAGGGCCTTATTACAGCTCATAAAAAATTGCTTACTGTCATGTTGAAATAGATATTTGCGGAAACACACCATGGCAATGGTAAGTTTACAGCAGTTAAGTACAGTTCTCTATATTATATGAGAAAAGACTTTGTATCTGACTGCCATTTCTTTAAAAGCTAATATAAGGAGCAAAGTAGGCCCTATCAAAGTATGGTCTCATTCTATGGAGTCCCACATTTTTTTTTATTGTATTTTAGATACAACAGAAACAGTTAAATATCGATATACTAGTAAGTGGAAAAACATAACTATTTTGCAAACACGGTTTAATTTTCTGCAATAGTGAATATTATGCCTAAATATAAGGTATAATACTACGAATGTGCAAAGATCAAATGTTAGGCTGCATTTTTTGTATTCATTTGTATTCAGAATAGCTGAACAGTGCAAGGCTGAAGACTGAATGGTTTTATTTTTTTCCTATAGATGGCAGCAGAATACTTAACCCCGAGCTGTACTATTCTGTAGTAAAGTTCACAACAAACTTCAAGTACAACAAACTAAGCCAGAAGCACACATAGGGAAAATACTAGGGATGTTAAGGGATTCTGCAAAGCTGCGAACAAAACGATTTTACCATGTTGTCCTCAAATCCACATAAAAGGCCATTGTTCAAATGTTTCCATCTTTATAAAATAATAATAATAATAATAATAATAATAATAATAGTAATAATAATAATAATAATAATAATAATAACATGGTCAACAGACATCTGGTAAGTTTTCCAGGCCATTATGTTGCATATGGGAGCTAGTGCTGTCCTCTAGTGGCTAAAACAAACCACCAAAATATTTCCTTTTCTTACCTTATCCCAATCGTTTTGCCCTGTTTAGTTCTTCTTCAACTGGACTGAGGCATATTCTAGTAACATTTAAGACCAAATTACCTCTTTATACTTTGCAATCATTGAACACCTGCTAGCTCTGCTGATGCCAAATTCACTTTTCTGATATTGATCACAGACACAGATTTCAGATCTCATGTGAAAATTGGTCTCACCAAGACTCATGTTATGCCTTATACATTTGCTTTCTGGACACATGCTGGAAGGAAGTGAACATTTTTTCTTCTGTATGGCAATTTTTTAATTATTATTATTATTATTAGCAGTAGTAGTAATATTAGTAGTAGTGTAATGATCTGCTAGTGTGTGAGGGCACTTGCAGACAGACAGTTATTAAACGTTCCCAGGAAAGGGAAGTGTCTACAGACAGTGTCAGTAGAAGGTAGTACTAACACTGAATACAGGCACAGAGAATAGTCAAACAAATCGGGTCAGCAACAGATCAGACAGATAAGGTTCAAAATCAGCAGCAGAGCAAAGGTTCAGCAGAGGAAAACTTCTGTGAAAAGAAGGCATAGGGATGTAGGCGTTTAGGTTGACCAGCGTACTGAGACAAAACAGCACCTACGCCTATTTCTGAGGCGTCAACCTCTACAACAAAGGGGCGGAGTACATCGGCATGTTTTAGAATAGGAGCCGAACAAAAAGCTTCTTTGAGAGTCTGGAACGCCACAGAAGCTTTTGAGAACCAAGTGGAGGGGTTAGCACCCTTCTTGGTCATGTCAGTCAGGGGAGCTACTATGGAAGAAAAGTTGTGAATTAACGTGCGATAGTAATTCGCAAAACCCAAAAACTTCTGAAGAGGTTTAAGACCACAGGGTTGGGACCATTCCAGAACTTCTGCAACTTTTTTTCTGATCCATAGTCTCGAATCGGAAATAATGTATAAAGAAAGGGAATCTCTTTAACCTCAAAGAGATTTCTCCAATTTAGCATAAAGTGAATTCTCCCTAAGTTTTTGCAGAACTTATCTCACATGCTGGCGATGTATATGCAGGGACTCAGAGAAAATGAGAATATCGTCAAGATAGACAATGACAAATCTACCGAGCACCTCCCTGAATATCTTCACAAAGTCCTGGAATACAGCTGGTGCATTACATAACTCAAAGGGCATGACTAAATACTCATAGTGACCATCCTGAGTATTAAAGGCGGTCTTTCACTCGTCCCCCTGTCTGATCCTAATTAGATTATAGGCCCCTCTCAGATCTAACTTAGAGAAGATGTGTGCTCCAGCAACTTGGGAAAACAAATCCTCTATGAGAGGTAACGGGTATCTGTTTTTTACAGTGATGTTATTCAAACCCCTATAATCTATACAAGGTCTGAGACCACCATCCTTTTTCTGAACAAAAAATAAGCCTGCTCCTGCCGGAGAGCTAGAGGGACGGATGAAGCCTTTCTCCAAATTCTCCTTGATATTCTCTTGCATTGCCTTTTTCTCAGGACCAGACAGAGGGTAAATATGACCCCTAGGAGGCATAGTACAGGGTCATAAATATATGGGGAAATCGAAAGTGCGATGAGGAGGAAGTTTATTTGCTGATTGAGGAGAAAATACATCAGAATATTGTTCATATTGCATAGGTACACCTTCTACAGGTAAATTGACAGAACGTAATGGCAAGTTTTGCAGACAATTTTTCTGACAAAAAGAGGACCAGGACGTGAGTTGTCCTGTACTCCAATCAAACTGGGGAGAATGTTTTTGTAGCCACCGAAGGCCTAAAACAACAGAACATGAAGACATTTTGAGTACATAAAATTGTATCTCCTCGACATGGATCAGACCAATACGGCAAGAGAGCAGTGCCGTTTGGGAGAGTGGTTGTCTCTCCTGTAAAGAAGAATCATCAATTCCTGTGACATACAATTTTCTCTCCATGGGTATTAAATGAATACCCCAATCACAAACAAGACTGAAATCGATGAGGTTCCCTGCTGCTCCAGAGTCTACGAAGGTTTGTGAGGAAAACTCAGAATCCTTCATTAAGACCTTAATGGGTAACAGCAATTTATCAAACTTTCGTGGTGACAGAAGATCGCCTAGGGGTGCACCCCTGACAGAACCTAGGCAGAGGAGTTTTCTGACTTTTTAATACAATTCTGAACAACATGCCCTTTTCCCCACAATATAAGCATAAACCCTCCTGTCTTCTTCTCTGCCTTTCTACTTCTGAAAGTTTAGTATGACCTATCTGCATAGGTTTGTCACCTTGTGTACTAGGTGTACTGGAAACAGGCACAACAGGACGAGAAAATGGCCGAGATCTTCTTTGTTGGTGATAGCGGACTCTGCAGTCAATTTTAATAGCAAGAGAGATTGCCTCGTCCATTTTTCGGGGCTCAGGATGACCAATTAACAACTCAGAAATCTTGTCAGACAAAACCATAAGAAATTGGTCAAGCAGAGCATAATTCTCCCACCTAGAGGCACTAGCCCATTTTCTGAATTCCGCTGCTTATTCCTCCGCAGTATTACATCCCTGATGGAGGTTACGGAGCTTCCTAACAGCAGTGGCGGCAACGTCAGGATCGTCATAAATTATTGCCATAGCACCGAAAAAATCTTTGACAGATTTTAGTGCTTCGTGTTCTGGTGGTAAATTGTATGCCCAGGTCTGTGAATCACCCTGCAAGAGTGTTTTGATTAGGGTAACCTTTTGATGCTCATTGCCTGAAGAATTAGGTCTGATTTTGAAGTAAGACTGGCAGCGACTCCTGAAATTGCGGAAATCGCTCCTATGTACAGAGAACTTCTCAGGCAACAGCATTTTGGGCTCAGATACCAGTTGTACTGGTGGAGCAGGTTGACCTGGCTGTTGCGGCTGCAGTCCGCGAACAGCCTGAGACAAACTGTCCAATTGCCGCTGATGGTTGGTTAAGGTATTACTCAGGTTACCAACCGCAAGTGTAAGGGCTTGAACTTGTTTGCAAAGTTCTTCCATATTAATGTTATGGTCTGCTCTAATGTAACGATCTGCTAGTGTGTGAGGGCACTAGCAAACAGACAGTTATTAGACGTTCCCAGGAAAGGGAAGTGTCTACAGACAGTGTCAGTAGAAGGCAGTACTAAGACTGAATACAGGTACAGAGAATAGTCAAACAAATCGGGTCAGCAACAGATCAGACAGATAAGGTACAAAATCGGCAGGCAATATCTAAGTGAGTAATCAGGCAGAGGTCGGCAACAGATCAGATTGGCAAAGGTACAGAATCAGCAGGCAAAGAGAAGTCAGAGAAACAGGCAGAAGTCAAACACAAGTAATCAATATAATAATAAGCTGATCTAGTATGGAATCCCCGGGGTCGTGCCAGTTCAAGCCACACACGGACTGACTAAGGTCTGAAGCCTTCACTGCGAAGTGTTAGCTAGAGCAGACAGTGATCAAGTGTCAAAGCAGCGCTTAAGAAGCCCGGGTAAGCAGGAGAACACACCCCCAAACCACTTGGCCAATCCGGATCAGGAGTTGGACACATGCGTGTCAGCTGACCGGCTGTCAGCTGACACACTTCCTGAGTGAATAAGAGGAGCGACGCTGACAGCGCGTGCGTCCACCCTCCTTGACTCTATGTGTAGGAAGCCCAGCCGGAGCGCCGCTGACGTCATCCCCATCCATACGAGCAGACGACCCGGAAGTCGCGGACACGCTGCTGGCAGCTGCAGCGTTGGTAAGATCCGCAGACAAGTAGTAGTTGTAACATAACATGGGGATCGTTCTAGTGAGGTAAACATAATGGATTTCTCCATGGTGATTAGTGATGCTCATTCCAATTAATTTTTCAATTAATTTTTGCATTTCCGATTGGAAATCGCATTTTCTACATGAGATTGTGGAACTCATACTACGGTGCCGATTTTATCAGAAACAGTGGAAATTTCTGCGAAAATCCGCTACACTGATATTTGGTAATTGTAAGCCAATCAGAAGACTCGGAATGAATAAGAGAATTAGAATTAGAGAATGAGGATTTGTAGTACTGTAAGTGGTAGGCGGAAATTTCCATGGAAATTGGTGGAAAGAGGAAATCTGCAGAAATGGGAATACAGTTGGTATACCGCAGAATATCGTCAAAATAAAGCGGTAGCGGGAATCGGCATTTGCGGCATTTCCGTGGAATCAGAAATTGGCATTTCCGACCATCCCTAATGGTGATAGCAAGAGAAAGACAATTAAGCAATAAAATAGGTCATTTTTCCAAACCCAAGAAGGAGGATTTTGGCAGAAACTTTATTTTAATGCTGATGAACGGAACATGCACTTAGGCCAATAACATTATTTTATGTGTTTTTTTTATGTTGTTTTTTTCTGGACCTGCTGGAACTAACTACAACTCCCGCAAGTGTTAGCTGGAGAAAAAAAAGATAGAGAAAAACTTTGAATTCCTGTTAAAAGTAATCAGCAGCAGGCAATCATGGTATGCCAGTGAGCAGTTGTAAGGAAATAAAAATAAATAAAAAATTAATCTTGAAAGATGTAAAGAGGAAAAAACTGAAGCACAGCATCTCCTCTGCAGAAAACATTTTTAGCATCAATTAACAATAAGCACATACTAAGGTAACTATATAAGAAACTATATATAAGAAACTACATGAAATATGAAAATTAAAAAAAAAATGGAATTTCATACTAGCAATAAGTTTGTAAAATAGGGACAGGAATTCTAAAGACTAGAAAATCTGGTTAACTGCAACAAGAAGACATACTTGCTGAGACATTTCCCCCCAAAAATAGGCTAATTGATAAAGTGGTCAACAGCATGATTGAGTCTCTAGGGTGTAAATAGTGTAAACAGGAGAGAAAGGAGAGAAATATGGAGGCTGCCATCTTCATTCCCTCAAAAACAATGCCAACTTTAACCACTCTGTGACCGCCTAACGCAGAGAGAGTGGCTCTCTCGCTCCTCGATCACACCATATGGAGTGATCTCACGAGGAGCGAGATTTTCAGGGAAGGAGCACTCGAGTGTGTGTTCTCTGCAATTTATACTCACAAGTCTGGGTTACCACATAGGCAACCACTGAGACAGCAGGTGGGGAGAATTATCACCTGACCCCACTCAGGTTAAAATGTCGCTCTCTATAGAAAGAAAAATTGGGGATATACCCCTCCACCGACCGTGGACTAAGTAATCGGATAAACAGGGATAATAGAGGCGCCAGACAAGTATAAAATAGATGAAAAACCGTCTAAAAGGAGGGAAATGGGTGGATTCACCTCCCCCAGGTGCATAAATGACCAGGCTAATTCAGCCGTTAGATATACAACTGTGTTTATTTAAAACAATTCTCCAATAATGATGCAACGCGTTTCACGGGCCAACATCCCGCTTCATCAGGCAATAGAACAAGGAGAACACTGATCTAGGTCAGTAGACAGCCAGAGCGCCACCTGATGTTGATCCAGGGATTTTATCTGATTGCCATCTGGAGTCGAGAAGGAATTTTTTCCCTTTTGGGGCTAATTGTAAGGGTTTTTCGCCTTCCTCTGGATCAACAGGGATATGTGAGGGAGTAGGCTGGTGTTGGTGTTGTACTTTGTTCTCTGGTTGAACTCGATGGACATATGTCTTTCTTCAACCCAGCTAACTATGTAACTATGTATATTTTAAGTTTTACAATTTTTCACCATAGTGCCCCTGTAACCCTTTGTGGAAATGGATAAGGGCAGGTTTCCACTACAAAGTGATGCAAATGCGGCTACGTAGCCGCATCGCATCACTTCCGCCACCAGCCGCATCACTTCCGCATCTCCCGATGCAGAAGTGTATTGAAGGAGATGGGACGTGGCTGCGGGCGCATGCGACCGTGCGAGAATCTGCAGCGCTCCACACAACATACACGCAATGGAAACTCTTCCATTGCTTTGCATGTGTTTCAGGACACCTGCGGTGCGATGCGACTATGTAGCCGCATCGCACCGCTACTAGTGGAAACGGGCCCTAAGGGGTACTTCAGTTATAAACATCTGATATGCATGCTTTTTCATTGGTAAGTGGCTAAAAGTAGAGGCAGCGGATCAGCAGGACAGCCAGGAAACTTATATTGTTTAAAGGAAATAAATATGTCAGCCTCCATACCCCTTTCACTACCGGTTGCTATAAGGTATGTTTTTATATTTGCGGTGGCTTTTCTGATTGGGTTTATGAATCCAATAAGATGAAGCTGTGAACCAAATCTCAACATTCATATGTAACGATCGGTGTAACACAGAGCGGATCTGATTACCGGTGATCTGCAGTATCACCGAAAATACAGATATATACCCGATTATTGATGATCTGCAGTATCACCGATAATCAGATATATCTCTAACCTCTAGACACCTGAGTAATATGAGAGTTTGGTGCAACAGTAATACTTTGAGGAGGATACCCGTAAAGGGGGGTACAGGGCAGTAAGAGATACTGCTCAGAGAACAGATTCCTTCCAATGGCCTGATGCTCCCCAAGGGGCGGAGCCAGGATGAGAGTGGGAAGGACCAGAGTGTGAGTGACACCAATGGTGAAGTGTCACTGACAGGTCTGTGAACTATCTCCAAAAGGGGAAGATAGTTCTCGAGGTCGGACAGGCCAGGTCGGCAAAAGACAGACAGATCAGGTACAGAGACAGGAGACAGATACGAAATCTAAAGACAAGCAGGGTTCAGCAACATCGGCTATAGCGAGGTACCAAATCAGAGATCAAGAGAGTGGTCAGGAAAGCAGAAAGTCATAACAGATAATAACAATGCCTAGTCTTAGGTGTGAGCTCCGTGATCATCAACACCCTGGAAATAGTCTGATATATAACAGAGTGATAATACAGTTCCCTAGTCTTGGGTGTGAGTTCCTTGATCATCAACACCCTGGAACTAGTCTGAAGTATAACAGAATGGTAATACAGTTCCCTAGTCTTGGGTGTGAGTTCCTTGATCATCAACACCCTGGAACTAGTCTGAAGTATAACAGAATGATAATACAGTTCCCTAGTCTTGGGTGTGAGTTCCTTGATCATCAACACCCTGAAACTAGTCTGAATAACAACACAGAAAATATCACAGATTCTGACAAGGTCTGAGTGCTACCACGTAGTGATCGCAACGCCAGACACCAGAGAAATGAGCCAGCACCCAGTATATATACAACACAAGCGCTTTGCTGCGCCTCCCCTAAGTGCTGGACCAATGAAACCTGATAGAATTGTCAGCTGATCGGCTGAATCAGCTGATCCCCTTCTGACTGTCATAAAGGCTCTGCCTCTCAGCGCGCGTGCGTGTCCTTCTGAACCTGTGTGGACTATCAGTCCCAGCCACACCAGACATGTGTTGTAATGTATCTGCTGGTTTGAACGCGGGGCCAGCCGCACCGCTGTCAGAGCATGCAGCGGTTTCCCCACGTTCAGCCTTACTGCTAGGGGTAGGCCCATGGGTGCAAACCGCCGCATCGGACGCGGAATCCGCCGCCTTGTTCACTGGGTTTCTCCACGCTCTGTCAAGCTAGTGGATACAGGCCCATGTGCGCAAGCTGCCATGTTGGACGCGGAATTAGCCGCCTTACTCTGAGTACTCGCGGCGGCTTTTCCGCGTTTTCTCACATCATATTATCTATCAACTGATGTACTCTATGTATACCATAAAAAGTTGTTCTTTGGGGGTAAAAAAAAGAAAGAAAATGCAAAAGCTAAGGGAATAATAACAATTCATTTAAACCTAGCCCAATATCACTGCTTATAGTATAATGAGCTGCCAGCTTTTGCTACTAAAAATGCATTTTATTCCTTGTACACTAGATATTTTGGGATATATACAGTTTTATATTTTATGTGAAAAGTAAACACCCTGTACCATTGATATGTAAATGATGTATGTTAAATTTTAGGTTTAGCTTCACAATGCTAGATTTACGGTATATTGTATCTCACTTTTTAAACCCAAGCATGCATAATAAAATAAATACAGTAAAACACAGAAATCCCTTGTCACATGAATATGCACTTTTCAACGATACGCTTTTAGCTGCTATTTGATTGCCTGTTCATAGGCATCACTTTCTAAAATGTATGCTGAGTGAAATGTTCCCTTTCAGCAACATACATTTTAAAATAAAGTCAACTGCCTTTTCATTTGTTGGGGGTGTATTGGCCAGGCCAGATGCTCACTATTTATGTCCAATTTTATAATATGAAACAATGCAATACAATAGCATTTGTAAAGTGCTTTTCTCCCACTCAAAGTGCATAGACATGTCTCATATCACTCCAGGGTTGCAGGCTAGATTTTGTTACAGAGGAAATAGTCTGTGCTCATAACTGCCAGATTAAACAGGTGGCTTTTAAGTTTGGACTTAAATTCTTCCAGGGATGAAGATGCCCTGATTGGGTGTGTGAGGGAGTTTGTAGGGGCAGCATGAATGAAAGTTCTGTCTCCACAGGTATGGAGGTGGAATCTGAGGATGACCAAGTTATTAGACAGCTGTTAATCCTGCCATTGACTAAATATTACTTTAGCACTTATTTTTTTTTGTGTCTATTGCCCACCACAGTAAAATGTAATGCCATTTCATTTGACTGTGACATTTTCACTCAGGGCTACAAACTGTAGTGACTTTTAAGTTTCCACACAGTTGCACTCGCCACCACTTGTATATAGGCAAAAGGGGGCAATTGCCACAGGGTCCCCGCATCAAAAGGGGACTACAGAGGTCAGCACAGAGGAAGTGCGTTAAGCATCCACTAATCTCTCCTCCACTCCTGCAGCGATCATCAAGCAAAATATTTACAGAATCGTAAGTCTTTGCAATTTTATAAACCTTAGGAAATAAATGTTTGATATGAGTTGTGTAAATATGGCCATTTTCTTTCACCATTACACTTGTGATGATTCCACATTTTCACACATGAGAAAATAAGCCCGAAAATATATCACCAGACAAAAACACATTTTCTCAAAATTAATTGAAATTAATGAGCATGAGAAAACACCTTTTGAAGGAAAATGCGTTTCTTGTACAAATCTTATATTTTAGTGAATCTATGTTGAATTAGGTGAAAATTTGAATGCCAGAATTATACCTACTATTTGATTGCTTTATAGTAATGTTCAATATGTGAATATACAGGTCAGGAATCAAAATGTAATTTTTGTACTATGAAGAGGATGTTACCATGAAACCACCAATATTTTTTAAAAGGCTGTAGTTTTTGACAAAAATGTAGAAGAAATACCAATTAGATCTGACCTAAGTTTCAGTACACAACAGCTTTGTAATATGTTTATTATTCCAGAACCAATCAAATCAACATCCAGAGAAAATCATTATCTTTCAACTATGTAAAATATTTGACTGACAAAATAAACATTTAATAAAGCATATGTAAAGGTTTGCTATGTAAATATGCTTGCATTAAACAATTACCACAGTATTAATCACTTAATAATGTCAATGGCATTTCTAATATACTGACCTGTAATCCATCACATATGAAAATCTTTATTTTTAATATTTACTTTTAATGTATAATAAATAGTATTGACTGCCACCATAATCAGATTAAAAATATAGACAAGTTGTTAAATAATTAGTCTTTCATTTTAATCGTTAAATAATTCAGGGTTGATGCTGCTAAATTATCACTTTTATGTATCATGTTTTCATGCTACAACAGTTGTTCACATGTGAATAATAATTGAGAGGTGTGACAGGCTTTAGTTCTGAAATTGCTTTTTTTTCAGATGTTCGCTTTTGAGTGTACTTTTTTTTGCATACAACTGAATCACTTTTTAAAATAAATCTTAGGTTATTTAGAAGAAAGACTCTGAGCTCGATGTATTAGAAGCAACCACATAAAGACATTATGAAAAGCCCACTAGAGCCCCCAATGAAAAGGTGGACAGTGATTTAAGTCAGAAAATTGGCTTCAGGTTAAAGGCACAAAGCCAAGTTTTGGAGGAATCTCTTCAGCTCCACTGGACTAATTAAATATAATTGTCGTGAACTAGGAAAGTATTAGTTTACTAAAAGGATCACTTTCCCTGTGGCAGATCATATCTATTTAGCGAGAGTGCACTGCAGGTAATGATTTGGTTAAACCCATCCACTATCCATTAAGGCTTGTGTAGCAAGTCAAGAAGAACTCCTCCCACTACCATCTGAAAGTGTGAGTGGAGGTAAGTGCAGGTACATGTAACATACCTACCTGTATATAGGCAATTTCTCGCTTCACTTGCTTGATGTAATAGATAGCGGAGATGCCGCCGCAGCGGTGAGCGGCATGGTGGCTGTCTCCGCGTCCCAGCCGGCGGCCTTCACCGCGCAGTTACATGGTGGAGTTTTGCCTGGTCCGTCAGTTGCACATAGACTGAGGGCTACGCGCGCGCGTGCCAGGCGACAGGACCTTTATGCGAATAGAAGGGGAGTCAGCTGATCGGCCGGTCAGCTGACTCCAGCAGTGCTCCTGATTGGTTGAGTGGCTGGGGCGGCGCTGTGGGGTGCTCTCAGTATATATAGGACCTGCCTGTCAGTAGCTCCTCGTCTGCTGTTGCAAATGCTACGTGTTAGCACTCAGACCTTAGTCAGATCCCAAAGTGTGCTAGAACCAGCAGGAGCTTGGGATCCACACTTAGTCAGATTCTGTTGATAGCTAAAGTACTAATTGAAATGTATTATTTGTTATGACCTTCTGCTAGCATTGGCTACTCTTCTGCTTACTGATTCTGTGCTTCTGCCTATCTGATCCTGTTGCCGACTCAGCCTGAACACTACTCTGATTTAAGCCTTCTTCCTTTGTACCGTATCTGTCCGTTTGTTGCCGAATCTGCTTGACTGACTCTCCTGCCCTCACCAGTGAGCCTAGTCCCTGATGAGGGATTCTCAGTACAGTCTTAATCACCTGCTCCTCAGGTGACTAGTAACTATGGTACTGTCCTCATCACCTGCTCCTCAGGTGATTAGGGGTTGCAGTACAGTCTTGATCTCCTGCCCCTCAGGTGATCACCTGCTGCAGTACAGTCTGAATCACCAGCTCCACGGGTGATGAGTATACGTTGTCTTGCTGTGCTCCACCCGCTCCTCGGGTGAACTGATTACTAGTTTATCTGCATCTCTGGCTTGCTGGAGTGCTGATCCCTGTGTTCTATAGAGATATCTCCCTCTACCAGCTTCTCTGGGGGAGTTGGTATCTCTATCTGTATTACTGTTGAACCAAACACCTATCTTTACATCTGGTTGTACTGTGTCTCACTATACTCGCATTATTGGTGATTCTGCAGATCACCACATAATCAGGTATAGTATCTGTATTATTGGTGATACTGCAGATCACCAATAATACAGAAAATCTGTTCTTGCTGACACCAATCGTTACACTTGAATACGGTCTCCAGACCTTTACATGTGTGTGCACTGTATTTTGTATTTGTAATTTTAGGGTGGTCTATTTGGAATCTCTAGCATGGGCTGTTTATGGAGCCTATAGTTGGCTAACTAAATGGATTCAAGGGACATTGCAGACAAAAACTGAAAAACAGGCACAGTCACCTACCAGAATATGGTCTTCAAGTAAGTAGATCCAGCAATGTGAGCAAAATCTTTAAGTTCAGTCTCACAGCGCATCATCATCAGCCCAAATCTTGCTCAATGTGAGTCTGTGCGACTAAAAGCCAATAACGTCATGTAGCTATGGTAGGCAAGAATGAAGATTTTCTATATAAGTGATCATAAAATGGACTGAAAAAGTTGCTAAGTATGGATCTCTTTTAATCTTTGACACTGCAAACCATTATACATGGCAGTTTAGCAGGTAAACACTGTCAATTATAATTGGTCATCTTCACAGAGCTCTGTGGGGAAGAGAAACAAGAAGCTTTCCCCAGAATGCAAGCACAAAAACAATCAGTTAAGAAAAACTGTATTATATGACAACTGGCAAAATTCAAGTCTGTACAACCCATGGTAAAGCACATTCAATAGTATGAAATACACATTTATTTTCATAAAATAACTGGTTTCAATTAGTCTAAGCATTAATGAAAGCTGCTTTTTCGGCTAATATGCTGGAAGAAATAAATAAGTCTGGACCGGGACATCTGGCGAACTTCGCCAGTTTGTCGACGTTCTAAATTTAAATACTGAAAATTTGCGGTTCACGATGTAAGTGGATTCCAGGAGAATTTCTTTTTGGGATATTTACGTCAATATTGACGATCAGGGTCATTTGTCTACGAGCTTGTACAGGAAGGAGACGGCCACTAACGCCCTATTAAGGGCTGATAGTTTTCACCCTGGACATACTGTCAGGGGGATCCCTGTGGGCCAGTACCTCCGGGTTAGGAGGAATTGCTCCTCCTCTGACACCTTTGAGGATGAAGCTATGAATTTAAGGTCACGTTTTAGGGATCGGGGGTATCCTGATCGCTTATTGCGTCAGGCTTATCAGAGAGCACGCAGGGCTGATCGTGGTGCATTATTATCAGTGAACAGGTCCCGGAGAGATGAGGCGAGTGACACACGCTTATGTGTGTGCTATTCGGCTCAATCTAAAGAGATTACTCGAGTTTTGCAGCGTCACTGGTATATTCTTACCAACGACCCCAAAATTGAGCCATTTGTGACATCTGAACCTAAGATCACGTTTAGACGCGCACCGTCCCTCCGTGACCTGGTCGTTAGGAGCCATTTTAAAGCACTGCGGTTACACGTCCCCATTGTATCGTAACCGGCACCTACAGCTGTGGTGGCTGCACTGTTTGTCGGTTCTTGTTCATCGGTAGGGAAGTTATTCTCCCCGGTAGACACCACTGGCGTCTACAACATTATGTAAATTGTAATACCCAATTTGTGGTGTATCTCCTCATGTGCCAATGTGGTGCTTTCTACTTTGGCAAGACAGGTCGTGATTTCAAATCTAGAATTGGTGAACATATTGCAAACATTAAAAGCATTGCATCCACCACACCGGTTGCGAGACATTTTAGATCAGAACACGGGGGCGACCCTCGGGGTATACGGTTTGTTGGCCTTGACCGTGTACATACTACTATCAGAGGTGGCAATTATGACCGATTGCTGTTGCAAAAAGAGTCCAGATGGATTTTTGAATTAGGGGCCACCGAATATCCTGGCCTTAATGAAACGATTAGCTTTGCAGCCTTTTTACCTAATTAAGGTTTTTCGCTCCCGTATACATACCCTAGATCCTCTTTTCTTCAGAGTTCCCCCCCCCCTTTTCTCTTTTCCCCCTCACTTCTGCCTGCTTTTGGCTTTAATATACGGGCCCCTTAGATATATACATTTATATCTCTGATTTGCCGGCTGTGTTTGCTTTCCGCCTGTGTTCCCCTGTTCTCCCTTCCTCGACATCGCCGCGCAGCGGGCTTTTGTTTTTGTTTTTGTTTTTTGTTTATTTTTAACGGTTTGTGCTATGTTAGCACACCTTTTTGGACACATTTCTGCATTTATGCAGCTCTACAGTGTCCATATTTGAGCGTATATGTGAATGTGCCATGCTGCTCAGAATTATTCCTTAGTTATAGTGTATGAGAAATTTGATTATTTTGTGTGTATATTCTGTGTATGTTACTGTCACTTGATTATTTATTTTGCCCCCACGTTCGGCCCTGCCCTCTCTCTCCCTCCGCTCTGTTTGGCCACTCAGGCTATTCCATCCTGCTTGTGTTGCCGAGATCGTGTTTTCGGCACGGTGATTGGCCATGAGCGGGGGGCGGGGTCGGGTGACGCATATGACGAGTATGAAGTGATGCATGCGGACACTCACGTGTCCGTTCATGCGTCTCTCATAAAGGGCTGGACGTGGGGAGGACGCTTTGGTCACGTCTCCCTTCGAAAAAGCCGGTAGACCCAGCGAAACATGTCAGGGCTGCTGGCGTGCTGCTAGCACCTTCCTGCCCTGCGACCTTCCGCCTGCATGCCTTCCACCCCCACTCTCTGCTGGCCTGATGGGTGCTCCGCCCTCGGATGCTCACTGGATCAATAACAGCACAGCCTGCAGCCTCCATGTTAGGCAGATTGCTGCCACAACAGCCAACTGCACGGATCATTTTTTAAGCAGTGCCCAGCAGCACTTGTGTACGGACAGTTTGTAATTGGATCTCTGGATACTCCCCAAGCCGTGTGCCTTAATCGAGGGGTTGAGAGACCTGAAATACCTGTCAGCCAGAAGCTAACTGGACTCCATCTCGCTGCACCGGGATTGGGTACAGTATACCATCACGCTTTGCTCATGTGCCTATATGCTTATATGCTCTCACTGCTAACCTTCCTCAAACTGACTTGGGCATTGCTTGCTAACTGCAACAAACTGAACTGCTTGCTTCTGTGCTGTTTCAATCCGGATTTTGCATATTTAATTGGAACATTGACAGTGTGCTATTTGTTATAGTCGCTTGGAGGACAATTTACATAGGATCATTCCCAGGCCCACGTTATTAGCACGTTATTAGCAGATTCTGGGATCCACGATCAAAATAGGTGATCCTAGGTAGTGGTGTGGTTGTATGGTTGGATGTATGCGGTATGCTGAATGGGGTCCCATGGCAATACGAATCGGTGCTTGTTTTAAAACTTGCTTTATTATGACATTAATAAATTTTGTACTTTTTCACTATATATAGTTGGTTAGTATTTTGTGACTTATGCTCCCCAAACCCCCCTTTTCCTTTACTTTTACGTTTTAAGTTTAAAGGCAACCGAAAACCACCATTTTTTATGGACCTCCCTATAAGGAATGTTCTTTGTTTCCCACTTATGGACCAGAGCAGTTTTGACAGTTCAGCTATGTCCTTATTTAATCAGAAATAACTTTATCCCTACTTATGACACAAAAATGAAATATATATTGTTTTTTTCAAGACAAACTAGGCTTTCATTGTATGCCATTTTTTCCCTCGAACAATTTTGTTTTCTATGAATTTTAATGGGAAAACAAAGAAAAAAGTAGAAAAAACACATTATTTCTCAGTTTTACCAATTCCAGTTTAAAAATAAAAAGTGCTACTGTAGATAAAAACACAAATTTTGTTTGGCTATTGTTACCGCTTATCACAAAACTTAGAATATGTTCCTGTCACAATTTATGGTGAAGATATTTGTTTCTGAAATAATGCTACAAAGTGTATTTTTCACTATGAACTTGGAAAATAAAAGTATTTTTGACGGTAAAAATCAATCTAATTAGCTCAGGAAACATATATTTCTGTTCACCAATTAGTGCAGCATCAGATAGTGCCAGAAATGTGCACAGGAGCAAGCCCAATCCTACACAGCACTGCTTCTGCTACATGATGTATAGCTACTGACTTGTGGCTTAGAGGAAGTCACAGAGGATGTAGATAGAGTTGGGCCGAACCTCCGATTTTAGGTTCGCGAACTTTGGAATGCGAACTTTGGAAAAAAAAAATTCTGCTGGCCACAAAAGTGATGGAAAAGATGATTCAAGGGGTCTAACACCTGGAGGGGGGCATGGTGGAGTGGGATACATGCCAAAAGTCCCCGGGAAAAATCTGGATTTGACGCAAAGCAGCATTTTAAGGGCAGAAATCACATTGAATGCTAAATGACAGGCCTAAAGTGCTTTAAAACATCTTGCATGTGTATACATCAATCAGGTAGTGTAATTAAGGTACTGCTTCACACTGACACACCAAACTCACTGTGTAACGCACCGCAAACAGCTGTTTGTGTAGTGAAGGCCGTGCTGGACTGGTGCGCACCATGGCGAGAGTGCAGGTTTCGGTGGCTTTACAGCCCATATGGTCGCCTGGCTGATGTAGCTGAATGACAGAACAGTGACTGTCCAGCTGATCAAATTTGGTCTGACCACAATGAAGCAACGACCTTATTATCTTTTGTGTGCCCCCCGAGACACTCATCTAGGCACCGGTCATTGCTTCATTGTGATACGCAAGCCCCTTCACCACGGCAAGGTAATGATCACGAAGGGGAATTGGCGCATGTACATGCCTTTTCTTTTGTTGTTGCAGCTGCCCGCAGTGCAGCCAGGAAAATTAGGCAGTCATGTACACACACCAGAAAGATTATTACAGCGGCCGCTGCTAGCAGCGGCCGAAAAAATTCAGCAATCCGCCTGGAGTCCCGGACCCTGTTGGTGGTGGCGGAGAAGGTAGTCAAGCGGCCTGCAGGCAGACATGCTGTGTGGAGGGACTGGGAGCGACTTAATCTTCTTGGGGCAGGCCAGGCAGCCAGTCACACGGCGTGCAGGCAGAGATGCTGTGTGTGCTGGGACTGACTTAGTCTTGGGGCGGGCAGCAGCCCTCCGGGATCCATGCCTCATTCATTTTGATAAAGGTGAGGTACTTAACACTTTTGTGACTTAGGCGACTTCTCTTCTCAGTGACAATGCCTCCAGCTGCGCTGAAGGTCCTTTCTGACAGGTCGCTTGCGGCAGGGCAGGAGAGAAGTTGGATGGCAAATTGAGACAGCTCTGGCCAGAGGTCAAGCCTGCGCACCCAGTAGTTCAAGGGTTCCTCATCGCTGTTCACAGCAGTGTCTACATCCACACTTAAGGCCAGGTAGTCGGCTACCTGACGTTCTAGGCGTTGGTGGAGGGTGGATCTGGAAGGGCTACAGCGAGGCATTGGACTAAAGAACGTCCGCATATCCGACATCACCATGAGATCGCTGGAGCGTCCTGTCTTTGACTGCGTGGACACGGGAGGAGGATTAGTGGCAGTGGTACCTTACTGGCGTTGTGCTGTCACATCACCCTTAAAGGCATTGTAAAGCATAGTTGACAGCTGGTTCTGCATGTGCTGCATCCTTTCCACCTTCAGGTGAGTTGGTAACAGGTCCGCCACTTTGTGCCTGTGCCGAGGGTCTAGTAGTGTGGCCACCCAGTACAGCTCATTCCCCTTGAGGTTTTTTATACGGGGGTTCCTCAACAGGCAGGACAGCATAAAAGACACCATCTGCACAAAGTCGGATCCAGTACCCTCCATCTCCTCTTGCTCTTCCTCAGTGACGTCACGTAAGTCAACCTCCTCCCCCCAGCCGCGAACAATACCACGGGAAGGTTGAGCAGCACAAGCCCCCTGCAACGCCTGCTGCGGGTGTTCTCCTGCCGCCGTCCCCTCCTCCTCCTCCCCCAAAGAAACACCTTGCTCATCATCCTCTGAGTCTGACTCGTCTTCTGCACACGACTTCTCTTCTTCCTCCTCCTCCCCCCTCTGTGCTGCCGCAGGTGTTGAGGAAACAGCTGGGTCTGATGAAAATTGGTCCCATGCCGTAACGGTTCCTGGTCACGCTCATTCGCAGCTTCATCCGCCACTCTACGCACAGCACGTTCCAAGAAGTAAGCATAGGGAATTAAGTCGCTGATGGTGCCCTCACTGCGGCTCACCAGGTTGGTCACCTCCTCAAACGGCCGCATGAGCCTGCATGCATTTTTCATCAGTGTCCAGTTGTCGGGCCAGAACATCCCCATCTTCCCAGACTGTTTCATTCTACTGTAGTTGTAGAGGTACTGGGTGACAGCTTTCTTCTGTTCTAGCAGGCGGGAGAACATGAGCAGGGTCGAATTCCAGCGAGTCGGGCTATCGCAAATCAGGCATCTCACCGGCATGTTGTTTTTCCGCTGAATTTCCGCAAAGCGTGCCATGGCTGTGTAAGACCGCATCAAATGCCCACAGAACTTCCTGGCCTGCTTCAGGACATCTGCTAAGCCAGGGTACTTTGCCACAAATCTTTGAAAAACTAGATTCATGACATGTGCCATGCAGGGTATTTGTGTCAGCTTCCCCATATGCAAAGCGGCAAGCAGATTGCTGCCGTTGTCGCACACCACGTTGCCTATCTCCAGGTGGTGCGGGGTCAGCCACTCATCCACCTGTTTCTTAAGAGCAGCCAGGAGAGCTGCTCCAGTGTGACTCTCCGCTTTGAGACAAGACATGTCTAAGATGGCGTGACACCGTCGTACCTGGCATGCAGCATAGGCCCTGCGGAGCTGGGGCTGTGTAGCTGGAGAGGAGAACTGCCACTCAGCCAAGGAGGAGGAGGACAGCGAAGAGCATGTAGCAGGAGGAGAGGAGGTGGCAGGAGGCCTGCCTGCAAGCCGTGGAGGTGTCACAATTTGGTCCGCTGCGCCCTGCTTGCCATCGTTCACCACCAGGTTGACCCAATGGGCTGTGTACGTAATGTAGCGGCCCTGCCCGTGCTTGGCAGACCAGGCATCCGTGGTCAGGTGGACCCTTGACCCAACGCTCTTCGCAAGAGATGACACCACTTGCCTCTCAACTTCACGGTGCAGTTCGGGTATGGCCTTTCTCGAAAAATAAGTGCGGCCTGGTATCTTCCACTGCGGTGTTCCGATGGCCACAAATTTACGGAAGGCCTCAGAGTCCACCAGCCGGTATGGTAACAGCTGGCGAGCTAACAGTTCCGCCACGCCAGCTGTCAGACGCCGGGCAAGTGGGTGACTGGCCGAAATTGGCTTCTTCCACTCAAACATTTCCTTCACGGACACCTGACTGCTGCTGTAGGCAGAAGAGCAGGAAGCGCTCAAGGGCAGAGGCGGAGTGGAGGAGGGTGCCTGTGAAGGTGGAAGGGAGAAAGCGGCAG
This sequence comes from Hyperolius riggenbachi, assembly GCF_040937935.1. Lineage (NCBI taxonomy): Eukaryota > Metazoa > Chordata > Amphibia > Anura > Hyperoliidae > Hyperolius > Hyperolius riggenbachi. The sequence continues at coordinate 204,203,899 of NC_090646.1, read as the reverse complement.
AAGCAGATGATGCACCTGAAGGAGGAAGAGCAGAAGGAGGGTGACTTTTCTTTTGTGTGCTGCTGCTGCTTTTGCTCAGGTGGCCATCCCATTGCTGTTTGTGCCTTTTCTCCAGGTGCCTTCGTAAGGCACTTGTCCCTACGTGAGTGTTGGCCTTTCCACGGCTCAATTTTTGTTGGCAGAGCGAACAGATGGCTTTGGTCTGATCTGAGGCACACACATTAAAAAATTTCCACACCGCTGAGCCACCCTGGGATGTGGGCACTATGGGGACCTCAGCAGCTGATGCTGAAGGGCAAGTTGGCTGGCTGTACATAGGTGGCGATACATGGTGCCGGACACTGCCACCAGCTGTTTCTGACGAAGAGCTGCCCCAGCTTCTTTCAGCAACTTCTCTCCTCCTGCTAATCTCTGACTTCCCCTCTGAACTGTCTCCCTCTTCATCTCCTCTATTGGGAACATACAGAGGATCCCTATCATCGTCATCATCGTAATCATCCTGCCCAGCTTCGCTTGCCTCAGAAAAATCCAAACATGCACCATCAGTAGGTCCTTCATCCTCCTTACACGTTACATCCATAGTGTTGCCGCGTAACTCAGACATATGAGCTGGTGAAAATTCATCTGGCTGTAACAACAATGGCTGTGCATCAGTGATTTCAACACTAAATCATTCTTGCGAAGTGTCCAATGCAGCGAAAGTGGTGCTAGTAGTAGCGCTGGTGGCTGAGCAAGATGAGGTGTTCTGTGTCGCTAAATACTCAACCACGTCCTGACAATCTTGGGAGGTGATGGGACGTGCCTTCTTCCGAGCACTGTACTGTGGGCCAGGTCCACACGAAATTACATTTACACGACCTCGCGCAGACCTGCCGGGTGGCCTTCCTCTGGCTCTGGCACTACCTCTTCCTCTACCTGTTTTGTCCATATCGGGTATGCACGGAGTGGTATATCACACTGCGTGCACTCACATAGGTAGGTGGGTTCACTTAACTGCACAGGTATGCGCACTGATGCGGTGGGTTCACTGAACAGAACAGGTATACAGTGGCGGGTTCACTGAACACAACAGGTATGCAGTGGCGGGTTCACTGAACAGGTATAAAGTGGCGGGTTCACTGAACAGAACAGGTATACAGTGGCGGGTTCACTGAACAGGTATACAGTGGCGGGTTCACTGAACAGAACAGGTATGCAGTGGCAGGTTCACTGAACACAACAGGTATGCAGTGCCGGGTTCACTGAACAGGTATACAGTGGCGGGTTCACTGAACACAACAGGTATGCAGTGGCGGGTTCACTGAACAGGTATACAGTGGTGGGTCCACTGAACAGAACAGGTATGCAGTGGCAGGTTCACTGAACACAACAGGTATGCAGTGGCGGGTTCACTGAACAGGTATACAGTGGCGGGTTCACTGAAAAGAACAGGTATACAGTGGTGGGTCCACTGAACAGAACAGGTATGCAGTGGCGGGTTCACAGAACAGGTATGCAGTGGCAGGTTCACTGAACACAACAGGTATGCAGTGGCGGGTTCACTGAACAGGTATACAGTGGCGGGTCCACTGAACAGAACAGGTATGCAGTGGCAGGTTCACTGAACACAACAGGTATGCAGTGGCGGGTTCACTGAACAGGTATACAGTGGCGGGTCCACTGAACAGAACAGGTATGCAGTGGCGGGTTCACTGAACACAACAGGTATGCAGTGGTGGGTTCACTGAACAGGTATGCAGTGGTGGGTTCACAGAACAGGTATGCAGTGGTGGGTTCACAGAACAGGTATGCAGTGGCAGGTTCACTGAACAGGTATGCAGTGGTGGGTTCACTGAACAGGTATGCAGTGGTGGGTTCACTGAACAGGTATGCAGTGGTGGGTTCACAGTACAGGTATGCAGTGGCGGGTTCACAGAACAGGTATGCAGTGGCGGGTTCACAGAACAGGTATGCAGTGGCAGGTTCACTGAACACAACAGGTATGCAGTGGCGGGTTCACTGAACAGGTATACAGTGGCGGGTCCACTGAACAGAACAGGTATGCAGTGGCAGGTTCACTAAACACAACAGGTATGCAGTGGCGGGTTCACTGAACAAGTATACAGTGGCGGGTCCACTGAACAGAACAGGTATGCAGTGGCGGGTTCACTGAACAGGTATGCAGTGGTGGGTTCACTGAACAGGTATGCAGTGGTTACAATGTAACAACTTTGTTACATTGTAACTACGCCGCACCCGACGTCACTCGCCGCTCAGCCGCCGCATACCCGTCTGCGCTGCACGGACCCGACAGAGCTCTGAGCTATATAGCAAATCAGAAGGAACCCTATTGGTCTGCTAAGGACCAATGGGGCTCCTTGGAGCCCAAATTCAAAGATGCTTAGAGAGCTCTGAGCTATATAGCTCAGAGCTCTGTCGGGTCCGTGCAGCGCAGCCGGGTATGCGGCGGCTGAGCGGCGAGTGACGTCGGGTGCGGCGTAGTTACAATGTAACAAAGTTGTTACATTGTAATAACTTTGTTACATTGTAACTGATAGAACATTTCCGAGGCTATTTCGAGGGATCATTTATTTAAAGGGACAGGTAAGTATTAATGGTTAATTAAGAATATTAAAGGACTTTTTTCGTGGTTATGTTTTTAGTTCAATTAAAATACTTTTTCTAAGTGTTTGTGTGTTTATTTACTTTTAACTCTTAAAGGAAATGTGTAAGGGGTATAAGTACCTCTATACTCATTTCTCCTGGGAGGGGGGTGGGCATCTGGGGGACCCCTTTTTAAAGGGGACTCCCAGATTCCACCATGAACCCCCCCCCCCCCCAGGAAATCGCGGCCTCCACCTCCACCGCCCATCGGAGGTGGAGAAGAGCCCCTTGTCCTTGGATTGGACAAGGGCTCGGAGGGGGAGGGGAAAGCTTGGCTGCCCCTCCCCTTCCGAGACCCCCCAATCCATGGACCATGCGGGCTGGTATAGTCAGGGTGCGGAGCCCCACGCGGCAGGTGCTCCGCATTCTGGCTATCCCAGCCTGCATGGGGGACAAGGGGTTAAAGAGGTCTGGGAGGGGGGACCCCACATCGTTTTTTTTTTATATTTCCCACACTCAGAACGAAGTAAGTAAAACTCTTCCCACTTGGGGGAATCTTTGAAAATAATACACTATTGTTACCTGTGCAAAAAAAACTGACATTTTCGCATTGAAAAGACATTTTTGCCCTTGAAACTTAAAAATCGATTTTCTCAAAAACTATAAGGTCTTTTTGAAAAAAAAATTTCCTCTTATTCCCACAGATCCCCTTAATATACCCTGGGAATTTGGTGTTCCTAAACTTTAAGCAGGCTTTGCTATTAACCGTTAAAGTCGGCGGGTTTTTAAATGTATACATTTTTACTTTGAAACTTTAACATCGATTTTCTCAAAAACTATAAGGTCTTTTTGAAAAAAAAATTTCCTCTTATTCCTCCTGATCTCCTTAATTTATTCTCCAAATTTGAGGCTCTTGGCATTTAAGGGGGCTTTGCTATTAACCCTTAAAGTCGGCGGCTTTTTTACATTATACGGAGCGTTACGGTTTAACGCGAAATTACGGTAGCGTTTAATGCGAAATTATGGCATGAACGAAACGCGAAATTACGAGTTGAAAATTACGCTTATGGTATTTTCAATTACGATTTTAATGGCAATCACGCTACTGTAATTTCGCATCGTAATCGCAAATTTTGCATGCGTAATTATAGTAATGCGAAATTACGAAAATTTCGCCTCAACTCTAGATGCACACAACCGTTCACAGAAACCACAGTTTATAACTTCCCAGCAGTATTGTGGGCACACTCACACAATGCATTCTGGGAGATGTAGCCCATGAATGTGAGTACAGAGATGCATCCACATCCATGGACTACATCTTCTGGCAGACGTGCACTCACAACACTGGGCAAGTTACCAACTGCAGTTGGTGCGGCCAGTCAGATGTAAAAGATTGTGTATATGGATGGGGGAAAAGAGAAGCAGCACCCTGTAGATAAGTAATAATGTCCCCCCAACCCCCAACCCCACACTTAATTAAGAGGTTCACTCAAAAATTGTATTTTCGGTTGCCTTTAAACTTAATTGTCTCTTCCAGCCTAGCCTAGAGCCCAGATTCAAACTTGAATTAGCACATTTAATCAATGCTTAGACTAATCTAAACATGTTATTATATAAAAATGAAGGTGTATTTAAAACTAAATAGATATTTGAAGTTTGAATGTGCTTTACCATGGGCCATATAGAATTTTTGCCAGTAGTCAAATGATCTTAACTGATTGTTTTTATGCTTGCATTCATTTGAAAGCCAATTGTTTCTCCTCCCTAGACAGCTCTGTAAAACTGACCAATTATGGTCAATTAAGGATCTCCCTTGTGGGGAGGTTCATTTAAAAAAACAATTTTCAGTGGTGCTTGGTTCCCTTTAAGAACAGTCTGGTTAAGAATTCTCCTTAGCAGTGTTGAATTGGAGATGGCACAAATTATGAACATAGAAAACTTTTCCTCCTTACTTAACTTTATTACTAAATACTAGCCGACCCGCGGCATAGCATACGCCGCATAACAGGGTAGAGAGCAGGAAGGGGGTATTGGGCACAGCGGTGGGGAGGGGGGTTAGTCCCCCATGTGCACTCCCCCTCCTGCTTAAGCACAGTAGAAGCCGCCACTATAAGTAAGAGGCAGCGGGCCGGGATGACTCACCTCTACTGTATTCCATCGTGCGTTCCACTGTCGTCACTTCCTGCAATGCTGCACACTGTATTGGTATAATTTGCCTTTTTAAAACAGAAGGAAATCTGCAATAATTCAGCTATAAGTGAACATTTGTGGTTACCCACAATGCACTGCTACTAAATATGCAAATTACCCATTTTCCCCCTTGGTAAGCCAAATAAGCATCCAGAGCCGCTGGTGTATAGTAAGCATATAGCTTTAAATTTTACACAGTCATTGCAAACCCACATGTAGACAGCCTGTTTCAGACTTTTGGTCCTCATCAGTACATGGCAGGGATTGACACGGCTGTATGAGATAGGGCTTGGACCAGTACAACAGAGTAACCAAGCAGCTCAGGGTGACCCAAACCACTCGTAATGTATAGGGGGATAAGAGGGACCAAAAAGACCTCCTACTGAAAAAAGCAAAGCTTGGTGTAATTTGCCTTCCTAAAACAGAAAGAAATATGCAATTTATTCAGCTATAAGTGAACATGTGTGGTCACCCACAATGCACTGCTACTAAATATGTAAATAATTCCTTTTTCCCCTTGGTTAGCCAAGCAAGCATCCAGAACCACTGGTGTATAGCGAGCCTATTGCTTTAAATTTTACACAGCCATATCAAACCCACACGTGACAGCCTGTTTCAGACTTTTGTTCCTCTTCAGTACATGGAAGAGATTGATACAGCTGTATGAGATAGGGCTTGGACCAGCACAACAGAGTAACCAAGCAGCTCAGGGTGACCCAAACCACTCGGAATGTATAGGTGGATAAAAGGGACCAAAAAGACCTCCTACTAAAGAAACCAAAGCTTGGTGTAATTTGCCTTCTTAACCACTTGCCGACCGCCTACTTCATATTGGCGGCGGCAAAGTGGCAGCCCCAGGACCACGTAACGCAGAATGGCGTCAGGTCCTGGGGCACTCTTTGGCCGGGGATCGCGCGCTGGGATGCACGCGCATCCGCCGGCAATAGGCTCCGCCCACCCGCGACGTCAACCCGCCGGCCAATCGGAAGCGCCGGCGGGTTGTTAACCCGACGATCGCCGGATAGGAAGCGTATAATACGCTTTGTAATGTTTACAAAGTGTATTATACAGGCTGCCTCCTGCCCTGGTGGTCCCAGTGTCCGAGGGACCACCAGGGCAGGCTGCAGCCACCCTAGTCTGCACCCAAACACACTGATCTGCCCCCCCCCTGCCCCCTGATCGCCCACAGTACCCCTCAGACCCCCCCCTGCCCACCCCCCAGACCACCGTTTGCACACAATCACCCCCCTAATCACCCATCAATCACTCCCTGTCACTATCTGTCAACGCTATTTTTTTTTAGTCCCTAAACTGCCCCCTGCTCCCTCCTGATCACCCCCCCCACCCCTCAGATTCTCCCCAGACCCCCCCAGACCCTCCCCCCCTGTGTACTGTATGCATCTATCCCCCCTGATCACCTGTCAATCACCTGTCAATCACCCGTCAATCACCCGTCAATCAGCCCCTAACCTGCCCCTTGCGGGCAATCTGATCACCCACCTACACCAATAGATCGCCCGCAGATCCGACATCAGATCACCTTCCAAATCCATTGTTTACATCTATTCTCTCCTCTAAACACCCACTAATTACCCATCAATCACCCATCAATCACCCCCTATCACCACCTGTCACTGTTACCCATCAGATTACACCCTTGCGGGCACCCAATCACCCGCCCACACGCACAGATTGCCCTCAAACCCCCCCTTATCGATTCGCCAGTGCATTATTTACATCCGTTCTTCCCTGTAATAACCCACTGATCACCTGTCAATCACCCCCTGTCACTGCCACCCATCAATCACCCCCTGTCACTGCCACCCATCAATCAGCCCCTAACCTGCCCCTTGCGGGCAATCTGATCACCCACCCACACCAATAGATCGCCCGCAGATCCGACATCAGATCACCTCCCAAATCCATTGTTTACATCTCTTCTCTCCTCTAAACACCCACTAATTACCCATCAATCACCCCCTATCACCACCTGTCACTGTTACCCATCAGATTATACCCTAATCTGCCCCTTGCGGGCACCCAATCACCCGCCCACACGCTCAGATTTCCCTCAGACCCCCCCTTATCAATTCACCAGTGCAATATTTACATCTGTTATTCCCTGTAATAACCCACTGATCACCTGTCAATCACCCATCAATCACCCCCTGTCACTGCCACCCATCAATCACCCCCTGTCACTGCCACCCATCAATCAGCCCCTAACCTGCCCCTTGCAGGCAATCTGATCACCCACCCACACCAATAGATCGCCCGCAGATCCGACATCAGATCACCTCCCAAGTGCAGTGTTTACATCTCTTCTCTCCTCTAAACACCCACTAATTACCCATCAATCACCCCCTATCACCACCTGTCACTGTTACCCATCACATTAGACCCTAATCTGCCCCTTGCGGGCACCCAATCACCCGCCCACACCTCAGAACGCCCTCAGACCCCAGCCCTGATCACCTCGCTAGTGCATTGCTTGCATCTATTTCCCCCCTCTAATCACACCTTGAGACACCCATAAATCACCTCCTGTCACCCCCTAGCACACCTACCCATCAGATCAGGCCCTAATTTGCCCCGTGTGGGCTCCTGATCACTCGGCCAAACCCTCAGATCCCCCTCAGACCCCCTTCCGATCACCTCCCCAGTGCATTGATTGCATCTATTTTCCCCTCTAACCGCCCCCTGAGACACCCATCAATCACCTCCTGTCACCCCCCTAGCACTCCTATCCATCAGATCAGGCCCAATACATCCTGTCATCTAAGAGGCCACCCTGCTTATGACCGTTTCCACAAAATGTGCCCCCTCATAGACCACCTGTCATCAAAATTTGCAGATGCTTATACCCCTGAACAGTCATTTTGAGAAATTTGGTTTCCAGACTACTCACAGTTTTGGGCCCGTAAAATGCCAGGGCAGTATAGGAACCCCACAAGTGACCCCATTTTAGAAAGAAGACACCCCAAGGTATTCTGTTAGGTGTATGACGAGTTCATAGAAGATTTTATTTTTTGTCAAAAGTTAGCGGAAATTTGATTTTTATTGTTTTTTTCACAAAGTGTCATTTTTCACTAACTTGTGACAAAAAATAAAATCTTCTATGAACTCACCATACCCCTAACGGAATACCTTGGGGTGTCTTCTTTCTAAAATGGGGTCACTTGTGGGGTTCCTATACTGCCCTGGCATTTTAGGGGCCCTAAACCGTGGGGAGTAGTCTAGAAAACAAATGCCTCAAAATGACCTGTGAATAGGACGTTGGGCCCCTTAGCGCACCTAGGCTGCAAAAAAGTGTCACACGTGTAGTATCGCCATACTCAGGAGAAGTAGTATAATGTGTTTTGTGGTGTATTTTTACACATACCCATGCTAGGTGGGAGAAATCTCTCTGTAAATGGACAATTGTGTGTAAAAAAAATTAAAAATGTGTCATTTACAGAGATATTTCTCCCACTCAGCATGGTTATATGTAAAAATACACCACAAAACACATTATACTACTTCTTCTGAGTACGGCAATACCACATGTGTGACACTTTTTTGCAGCCTAACTGTGCTAAGGGGCCCAAAGTCCAATGAGTACCTTTAGGATTTCACAGGTCATTTTGAGACATTTGGGTTCAAGACTACTCCTCACGGTTTAGGGCCACTAAAATGCCAGGGCAGTATTGGAACCCCACAAATGACCCCATTCTAGAAAGAAGACACCCCAAGGTATTCCGTTAGGAGTATGGTGAGTTCATAGAAGATTTTATTTTTTGTCACAAGTTAGCGGAAATTGATATGTATTGTTTTTTTTTCACAAAGTGTCATTTTCCGCTAACTTGTGACAAAAAAAAAATCTTCTATGAACTCACCATACCCCTAACGGAATACCTTGGGGTGTTTTCTTTCTAAAATGGGGTCACTTGTGGGGTTCCTATACTGCCCTGGCATTTTAGGGGCCCTAAACCATGAGGAGTAGTCTAGAATCCAAATGCCTCAAAATAACCTGTGAATAGGACTTTAGGCCCCTTAGCGCACCTAGATTGCAAAAAAGTGTCACACATGTGGTATCGCCGTACTCAGAAGAAGTAGTATAATGTGTTTTGGGGTGTATTTTTATACATACCCATGCTGGGTGGGAGAAATCTCTCTGTAAATGGACAATTGTGTGTAAAAAAAATCAAATAATTGTCATTTACAGAGATATTTCTCCCACCTAGCATCTGTATGTGTAAAAATACACCCCAAAACACATTATACTACTTCTCCTAAGTACGGCGGTACCACATGTGTGGCACTTTTTTGCACCCTAAGTGCGCTAAGGGGCCCAAAGTCCAATGAGTACCTTTAGGATTTCACAGGTCATTTTGCGACATTTGGTTTCAAGACTACTCCTCACGGTTTAGGGCCCCTGAAATGCCAGGGCAGTATAGGAACCCCACAAATGACCCCATTTTAGAAAGAAGACACCCCAAGGTATTCCGTTAGGAGTATGGTGAGTTCATAGAAGATTTTATTTTTGTCACAAGTTAGCGGAAAATTACACTTTGTGAAAAAAAACAATTAAAATCAATTTCCGCTAACTTGTGACAAAAAAAAAAATCTTCTATGAACTCACCATACTCCTAATGGAATACCTTGGGGTGTCTTCTTTCTAAAATGGGGTAATTTGTAGGATTCCTATACTGTCTTGGCATTTTAGGGGCCCTAAACCGTGAGGAGCAGTCTTGAAACAAAATTTCTCAAAATGACCTGTGAAATCCTAAAGGTACTCATTGGACTTTGGGCCCTTTAGCGCAGTTAGGGTGCAAAAAAGTGCCACACATGTGGTATCGCCGTACTCAGGAGAAGTAGTATAATGTGTTTTGGGGTGTATTCTTCCACATACCCATGCTGAGTGGGAGAAATATCTCTATAAATTGACAATTGTGTGTAAAAAAAATAAAAAAACTGTCATTTACGGAGATATTTCTCCCACCCAGCATGGGTATGTGTAAAAATACACCCCAAAACACATTATACTACTTCTCCTGAGTACGGCAATACCACATGTGTGGCACTTTTTTGCAGCCTAACTGCGCTAAGGGGCCCAAAGTCCAATGAGCATCTTTAGGCTTTACAGGGGTGCTTACAATTAGGCACCCCCTAAAATGCCAGGACAGTGAACACACCCCACAAATGACCCCATTTTGGAAAGTAGACACTTCAAGGTATTCAGAGAGGAGCATAGTGAGTCCGTGGCAGATTTCATTTTTTTTGTCGCAAGTTAGAAGAAATGGAAACTTTTTTTTTTTTGTTACAAAGTGTCATTTTCCGCTAACTTGTGACAAAAAATAAAATCTTCTATGAACTCACCATGCCTCTCACTGAATACTTTGGGATGTCTTCTTTCCAAAATGGGGTCATTTGGGGGGTATTTGTACTATCCTGGAATTTTAGCCCCTCATGAAACCTGACAGGTGCGCAGAAAAGTCAGAGATGCTTGAAAATGGGAAAATTCACTTTTGGCACCATAGTTTGTAAACGCTATAACTTTTACCCAATCCAATAAATATACACTGAATGTTTTTTTTTTATCAAAGACATGTAGCAGAATAACTTTCGCGCTCAAATGTATAGGAAATTTTACTTTATTTGAAAAATGTCAGCACAGAAAGTTAAAAAAGTCATTTTTTTGACAAAATTCATGTCTTTTTTGATGAATATAATAAAAAGTAAAACTCGCAGCAGCAATCAAATAGCACCGAAAGAAAGCTGTATTAGTGACAAGAAAAGGAGGTAAAATTCATTTAGGTGGTAGGTTGTATGACTGAGCAATAAACCGTGAAAGCTGCAGTGGTCCGAATGGAAAAAAAGGCTCTGGTCCTTAAGGGGTTTTATGACTGCAGTCCTTAAGTGGTTAAAGGACTTCCGAGGCCAAAATCTGCCCCCAAATCATAAAAAAAGTTAACTACCTGCATGACTTTGTAAGGCAAGGAGGACACCGTCCGTGCTTTCCATGCCGTTCCGCCTGGTCCCCTCTGCTCAATAGCCCCCCGAAAGGCTGTGACCCCACGGTCCGGGTCGGTATCTGCAACCCCCGATACACGTAAAAGGCAGCGTGGATCGGAGGGTTGGCCCTAGAGCTGCGCAGCCGCAGTAGCGGCTATGCGGACTGCGCAGCCGTGGCCAGCTCCGGCGGCCATCTTTATGCAGGCTGCAGATACCGACCCGGACCGTGGGGTCGCAGTCTTTCAGGGGGCTATTGAGCAGAGGGGACCAGGCAGAACGACATGGAGGGCGCGGACGGCGTCCTCCGTGCCTTACAAAGTCATGCAGGTAGTTAACTTTTTTTACGTTTTGTGGGCAGATTTTGGCCTCGGAAGTCCTTCAAAACAGAAGAAAATCTGCAATAATTCAGCTATAAGCGAACATTTGTGACAACCAACAATGCACCACTACTACATATGCAAATTATTCCTTTTTACCCTTAGTAAGCCAAGCAAGCTTATAGCTTTAAGTTTTACACAGTCATATCAAACCCACATGTGACAGCCTATTTCTGACCATTGGTTTTCATCAGTACATAGCAGGGATTGATAAAGCTGTATGAGATTGGGTTTGGACCAGTACAACAGAGTAACCAAGCAGCTCAGGGTGACCCAAACTACTAAGAATGTATAGGGGGATAAAATAGACTAAAAATCCCTCCTACTAAAAAAAAACAAAGCTTAGTGTAATTTTCCTTCTTAAAACAGAAGCAAATCTGCAATAATTCGCTAAGTGAACATGTGTGGTTACCCACAATGTACTGCTACTGAATATGCAAATTTTCCCTCTTTGCCCTTGATTTGCTATGACACTACTTCTTCTTCTTGCTTGGACCAGCCCCTTCTTCTCGCTTGGACCGGCCCTGGGGGCAGGGCGCTACTTCTTCTTCTTGTTTGAAGGTTGAGGCACTTACTCTATTATATATATAGATTTTGATAGCACAGTTAAAGGGACACTGTAGGGGGTCGGGGGAAAATGAGTTGAACTTACCCGGGGCTTCTAATGGTCCCCCGCAGACATCCTGTGCCTGCGCAGCCACTCACTGATGCTCCAGCCCCGCCTCTGGTTCACTTCTGGAATTTCAGACTTTAAAGTCTGAAAACCACTGCACATGCGTTGCCGTGTCCTCGATCCCGCTGATGTCACCAGGAGCATACTGTGCAAGCCCAGTATGGTCTGTGCCTGCGCAGTAGGCTCCTGGTGACAACAGTGGGATCGAGGACACTGCAACACAGGCGCAGTGGTTTTCAGACTTTAAAGTCTGAAATTTCAGAAGTCAACCGGAGGCGGGGCCGGAGCATCGGTGAGTGGCTGCGCGGGCACAGAATGTCTACGGGGGACCATTAGAAGCGGCGGGTAAGTTCAACTCATTTTCCCCCGACCCCCCTACAGTGTCCCTTTAAGGGATGTCATGGAAATACATAGCTATAAATAATAGCAGATGCCTTTATTTTATCGAGTCTGAATGAAGATTATGTGCACCTTCTGTCTTTGCTAATATTGCATTTATTCCGTAGGTCATACATACAGAGTGTAGCCCAAGTAGCCATATATAAATCACCTATATAGAAAGTTTATAGGCCACTGTGGGAGTGGAGGTGGGCAGCGGGGGACAGAATATATATCAGCGTATAGCAGGCTTAGCTTTTGTGGTATATCTCTCTGATGGGCTAGCCTTGCTAAGTAAAGTCAGAAAATTTCTCCAGCGTTACCTTAAAGTGAACCTCCGGACTAAAAATCGACTCAGCAGCGCTGAAAAGGCTTTGTGTTTTTTTAACAGTTTCACAGCATCAGAACTTTGTTTCTCTTATACAAGCCTCATTTTTAGCTGCACAGAAGAAAACTGCCCAGGCTTTTTTCCCCTGATGCTGTGCAAAGCATGATGGGATTTTTGATTTTGTTGTTCTTGTTCTGCTGTTTTGGTGCAATTTTTTTTTTTCATTTTGAATTTGACATTTGAAGCCTAGCGTGTACAGCTGGGAGGTGTAATCAGGACACAGGATAGTTGGAACTGTGTCTCCTGCTCCTTGTCACCTCCTTTCAACCAAAAAGATGGCTGCCCCATGACAAAGATGGCAGCCCCCATGAATCACAAACATTTGCCTGTTCTTTTAAAACAGGGTGGGTAAGAGATTATATTACCTATCTATTCTAATTAACATAACTAATGTAACTTGATGACAGTATGTTTGTTTAGGCTGAAGTTCCCCTTTAATATAAACATAACCTTGTAAAGGGAACAGACAGCTAACTGCAGAAAATGACATTAAGGGTTACTCTAACCAACAATCTAACTGATTAAAGAAGAACTCTGCTTATAATCATACAATCTTGAAATTCACTCAAATAATTTGCAGAACATTTTAAAACATACAAAATCAACCTAAAGCAAGATGGAGATAATTTCTCTGTATTAATATGGAAAATCCACTGGAGCAGGCACCACCAATGTAAATTATAGTCTCTTTATTTTTCCATAAATTTAAAAGCAGTAACACAACGACAGACCGCTGTTTCGAGCTGTCATGCTCTTTGTCAAGTTGTAACAACTGCAATAATAATTATTATTGCAGTCGTTACAACCTGACAAAGCGCATGACAGCTCGAAACAGCGGTCTGCCGTTGTGTTACTGCTTTTAAATTTATGGAGAAATAAAGAGACTATAATTTACATTGGTGGTGCCTGCTCCAGTGGATTTTCTATGTGACAGCTCCAGTGGTGTGGAACACTGTAATCTTGGGCACACCACTTTCTCCTTACATGGGTACAGTTCCACACCTCCTTAGTGTTTGCTTCTATATTTACATGAGATTTTCTGACAGGAGAACGTGATGGCCGTTTTGTGTCCTTTGGACACTTGGTCTCGCTGCATTCCACTGATACCTTTTTTTTTACTTAATCTCCCTGGCGTTATGATCATTTCCGGATTTAGCGTCTAAAAGCTGTGAAATTTTTTAACAAGCCTTTGTACCCTAAAAACAAGAAACAAAAAAAAAATATATATATATATACACATAGAGATCTGCAGCAGCTCCTGCACTCAGGACTCACTCAGGCACAGGATTTCCAGTCTGAGCTGCAGGCTTCTGTCCCATGCCTGTCTTGGGATTACTGCTAAGGAGGTTAAAGAAAATCAATACACTTGTGCGCACTGTTTTCATTATTCTTTCTGGTATCTCTTATTTTATATTCTCATCAAACTTAAGGCTGTACTCACAAAAGTTCAGTAAAATGTATGTATGCAAATGGCATATAGTTAACTCCCTATAAAACTGCCGGTGTAACACTCACAATGTTATTTGTGTAACAGTTACTATCCAAGTACGTTGTGCATATAACATCTCTTGTGCACACCTTTGTAAAAACAGTCCTTAGTGGCTTGCCAATGTATTCTGAAACCACTGTGGAAAACATAACAACTATATAAATGAATAATGATAACATTCTCTGTATATATACATACACACAACACACACTGAAAAATAGAGAGGTTACAAAGTGGGATTCATCCTGACTGCAAAAAGTTTTCAACTGCAACTGTTTGGAGGTTATAATTTTCCAATAAGAAAACTGTCAAGAGGAAAATGTGAAGCAAAGATGTAAATCTCTGTCGAGGATGGTATTTTGTTATCAAAGAAATACTGATCCCTAGTGACATCAAACTGCCGTTGCTTAAAAATAAGTAAATCAAATAAAATCTATGTTTCACTTGCACAGTTTAACTTTATTTGTTCAGAAATAGCAGTACACAGAAGGGAGGTATATCATTATGTTTAGACATCACAGAGCTGAATGTAGAACCATTATTTTAATCAGAGCCACTTCTTCTATAATGAATGCATGAATTGCTGCATAATGTTGGAGGGAGATTTGTGTTTCCAAGGCAGATGGTAAAGAAATGATAGATACTTACCTTAGAGGGAAGCCTCTAGATCAGGCATGGGCAAACTTGGCCCTCCAGCTGTTACGGAACTACAAGTCCCACAATGCATTTGCCTTTATGAGTCATGACTGTGTGCAATGCATTGTGGGACTTGTAGTTCCTTAACAGCTGGAGGGCCAAGTTTGCCCATGCCTGCTCTAGATCCTCCAGAGGCTTCCCAGGAAATCCTTGCCCCCACCATTGCCATTTGTGGACCCCCAGGACATATCCGACAAGGGCTTGTTGGATATGTTAATGTGGCTGCACTCCCCACCATGTAAAAGTGTGGCCATACTTTGCCTGTGCAAGTACGGCCATGCCTGTGTAGTAAGCCGGAGCTCCTCGTTCATGAACGGCTCCATGCTACTGCACAGGCACGGCTGTACTCATGCAGGTGCAGCACCGCCATGCGCATGCACAAACAGGAGTGTGGTCGCAAACTTCCAAATTGTCCCGAACACAGGCAGTGGTCTCGTGGTGTAAATGGGAAGCCAAAGACTTTTCTATTGGTAGTATATGGGAAGCCAAAGACTTTTCTATTGGTAGTTGTTTTTTTTTTTTAACAACCACCTTATAGGCTCCTTAGGAGCTAGTGTAAACTCAGAGAAACTTGTTTAGCAGACATGCACCTTTGAGGTATTCTCCAGCAGTCATCTGACAAATAATCATTGATGGGATTCTATCTTCCTGGTTGTGGAATAATTAAAGGGAAAATAAAAGTGGTTTATGCATAAACTATTAAAGGAAAATACTATAGATTCACATATTTTTTTCAATTGACACAGAAATTGTTTGGGGAGTGCTGCTAAGTACTGGTGTATACATTTTAGTAGCAACTTCTTTGTTTACTGTTATCAAAATACATTCAAACTTTACTGACGCCAAAACTGACGGCTGACTGAGCCATGAGGAGAGGGAAAATTCCCCTCACACTTGATCAGTTAACTCTGTGTGTAGCTCTGTGTGTGACAGAGAAGAGAGCTCCCAACAGCTGCAGCTTCTGTGTCCTGTGTTTCTGACTGACCTGTCTGAAGAGAGCAGAGGAAATGTAACTAATTGTCACAGCTTTTTCATACTGTTTTTGCTTTCAGAGTTTGATATGTTTGATATTTGCTTTCTGTAGTCTGAAATGCAACTCTGGCTGTGCATTGAAGCCGACACCCCTTCTGCAATTGATTTGTCCCAATATAGCTAAATCCTACCCTTAATAAATTACAGCTTTTGCCTCTGATATCTGAACATGAAAAGTAGGAAAATATTTACACAGCTACTTAGACATTATTTGCACACTGTCATTTTAGAACACTTGGGTATCGATAGTATTCCTTTAAACATCCTTCTTAAATAGTGTAAAAAGTTTTTTTTTTTTTAAATAAATGGTTTAATCAATACAACATGTAATGTAAATAGTGACGTATGAAGGACTGGGAGGCTAATCCATTTGTTAGGGGTGTTTTTTTTTTTTACTTACGTTTCACAACCATAACTCCTGCCTAAGTAGTTTTCAGTGGTATAACCCACTTCTAGCTGGAATCACAGTTATAGCCCTAACGGCTGAGCTCAGCTGAGCTGCTGAATATGTGTATACATTGTTGCTAGGCAACCAGATGCCGTACAGAGACTCGTTTCTGAAGAGTCATAACCTGCTGGGAGAATGAATCAGTCCCATCTACACCATATGATTCTTTGTCAGATTCGATTCAATTTGATTTGATTCAATCTGACATGTCTAATTCATGATTCGATTCAATTTGATTCAAACTGAATTGAATCATGAATCGGACATGTCAGATTGAATCAAATTAAATCAAATCAATGAATCAAATCAAATTGAATCGAATCTGACAAAGAATCATATAGTGTAGATGGGACTGATCCTCCCAGCAGCTTATGACTCTTCACAAACGAGTCTCTGCACCCGGGGTCTGGTTGCCTAACAACAATGTAAACACATATTCAGCAGCTCAGCGGAGCTAAGCAGTTTAGGGGTATAATGGAGATTTTTGCTAGAAGTGGGTTATACCACTGAAAACTACTTAGGCAGGAGTTATGTTTATGAAAAGTAAAAAAAAAAAAACACCCCTAGCAAATGGATTAGCCTCCCAGCCGTCATCCGTCACTATTTACATTACATGTTGTATTGATTAAACCATTCATTTTTTTTAAAAAAACTTTTACACTATTTTAGAAGGATGTTTAATAGTTTATGCATAAACCACTTTTTATTTTTTTCCTCATTCGCGGAAGAACC
The DNA here is from genome assembly GCF_040937935.1 of Hyperolius riggenbachi. Classification (NCBI taxonomy): domain Eukaryota; kingdom Metazoa; phylum Chordata; class Amphibia; order Anura; family Hyperoliidae; genus Hyperolius; species Hyperolius riggenbachi. The sequence continues at coordinate 204,186,916 of NC_090646.1, read as the reverse complement.
CCTTTAAGTACATTTCTTCCCTTTGCACTATTCTCTGGCTCTGTTCCATCAGCCCTATCAAGCACTTTATACATAATCTAGATCACTAATCAATTACTTCTAGTTCAAAAGGTTTTGATAAATGAAATAATGAACTGAAACACTTTTTGTGGTTTAGAATGTTTTTATATACAGTTTTGTATTTTGTATATATGTAGCCACAAATTCTTGTGCATTCTACTGGCCTATGTTAACAATAAAGAAAGAAACTTAGAAAGGGAACAAAAGAAGGAAGGAAGGGATGAACGTGGGAAGAACAGGAAAGGGAGGGAAGGAAAGAAGGAAGGAAGGAAGGGGGAAAGGAAGGAAGGAAAATAGAAAGGAAGGAAGGAAGGAAGGAAGGGGGGAAGGAAGGAAGGAAGAGAAGGAAAGGGAGGGAAGGAAAGAAGGAAGGAAGGGGGGAAGGGAGGGAACGAGGAAGGAAGGAAGGTCTATAGAATGGAAGGAAGGAAGGAAGAAAGGAAGGAAGGAAGGAAGGAAGGAAGGAAGGAAGGAAGGAAGGAAAACATAAAAGATCAGTTTTCTATTCAAAATTTAGCTAGCTGCAAACTAGCCCAATTAGTTTTTAAGCTCTGCAGATTAATTCCCTTATCACTGAGAATGGTATCCATAGTTTTACTGTGCATTTCACCACAGACCTTATTTTAATCTTAATTGCTAGATCTGCATGTGTGGCATTTAAAATGACATACTTTTCCAATCTTATGATTTTACTCTGATTAAATGCATAAACATTGCAGTCTGTAACTTGGTTGCCTTCTAGCCAAGTAAATCTCTTTTTAGTCATAGAAGGCATACATACTCTGTATCAAACATTGTACCCCTGCTAGAAGTAAAAACATATTTTATAACTATCATCCTCATGTGCTCTATTTTCATCTTCATACTCTGACATGAACAAGCTAATAAGAGTTCTTTTCTGTTTCATCTGAAAATGTGCATGACCTAAGATTCTCTTCAAAAGCAAAAGGACATTGAATCCACTGAAGACTAGAAAGTTTCATAAGTGGTTAGCAAGGTAACTAATGTGTGAAATGTAGGTCGGAATCAAAGGTTCTTATGTTACATGGAAGCTGACAGCTGACTTTTTTCTACTTTTTGAGGAAATTAGAGAAATGTAGCCATCCATTTGCTCCACATGCTCATTATCGGTTATACAGATATATTTCTTTCCCTATGACATTTAAAGATAGGTGTGTTTAGTGACATTGTGGCTTCAGGTGCTTCTTGGCTTATCCCAATACCTGGAATTAATTAATGAAGTACAAAACATCTGGATCATCCATATTTTGAATCATAGGCCACCGATTAATGAAACCAATTTCGGCTCGAAATTGGTCACATTGTCAGTCGGGCATGCACTTGGCGGCACGCCACAGATTTTCATCTGATTCCGATTATAATAATCAAATTGGATAATTGATCGATCGCCAAGTCGCCTGATGTGTGGCCACCTTTACAGGGCCATTCAGTAAGATCTTTGTCCCTTAGTACTGTTTTACACTAGATGCAATTTGCTGCATGTTGCATTCTGTCTCCAACTGCATGCAAGTTGCAAAATGCAAGGAAATCTTCAAAGTAAAGAAAATCATGGAACTCTTTTTATAGTACTATGGGGATCTGAATGCAGTCCAATTTTGCCCAACAGCAAATGTACTACATTTCTTCTGTATTTCTCCTTGTGTCCATAGCAGTAGGAGAAAATTGGAAAATGAAATAGCAGAAAAATCACTGGAAATTTGTGAAAAACTGCATTGCAATTGCGTTTTACTATTTGCAGTATATAAATGTTCTTATTATTCTGCAATTGTTGTAGCTGGGATACTTAGGATTAGGCTTCAGATCATTTATACATTTGACCTGAATATTGGTTAATCGGGAGGATGTTTCGAATAAAGCCAATCATTATCAGTGTTTGACTGTGGGATGGGAGAGTAAGATGGGATTATTGCAGGCTTGCCCATATTACTATAGCATCCCTGTGCTTACCTGGTCCACCAATCGGTGCCAGTGATTAGCTGAGATGTCTTTTCACCATTTTGTTTGTGACCAGCATTCTGTTGTATGCTTTCAGATCACCTGATCTATGATCTTGAACAAACCCTAGCTGTATATAAAGAAGCTGTGAGCTGGATGTTCCAAGGTCTGATATTCCTGCAGATAGGGGTAGTTCTGTGATAGGAGAATTGAATATGAATGTTTTCACTGCTATTGTGTGTAATTAGCAGGGCCGGATTTACCATAAGACACTGTACAGGCACCTGATGATGGAAAGGCAGCTCACTCCCCTCCCCAGTGCCTCCCTCCTCCCTATGCAGAGTCCCGAGCACAGTGTAAATGAGAGGTTACTCCCCCAGCTCTCTGCATTCCACTGGAAAGATCTTACTTCAGTCGGGGGCACCTCTAGCTACTTAATACTAAAGGTAACTCTGGCTACCTAATGCAAAGGGACACCTGTAGCTATGACAGGCAAGGGAAGTAAGAAAGAAGCGACAATTGGGCCAGCCAATGGTACGGCAGGAGTTTGTAGGTGCATGGAGGGTGAAGCCTAGGGTGCCAGGACATCTGTGCCTATATACTAATGTGATGTAAATAAGGGCTTGGTAGTTAGTGAATGTTAATTCTTCAGTCAAAGCATGTTTTTGTCCTAAAATGCATATGATACTTTTAATTAGCAATTTAGAATTATGACTCTTAGAGTGTTACACACATGCAGACACACATGCAGCCTACTGCCCCATCTACATCACCCCACAGCCTTCAGGATTGTGCTTTGTGACACTCGTGATGGTGAAACGTTAGATAGGGCCTATTTCCACTAGTTCTGCATCAGTTCTGCATCAGTTTTTCTGGATCCAGATCTCTGGTTGTGGCTATTTAGGGCCTGTTTCCACTACATGTAGATTCTGGATGCAGAAAAGCAGAGTCCAATGAATGCCTGTTTCCACTAAACGTGATTTTTCTGATGCAGAAACATTATGCATGTTGCAGATTTCTGCATCATGCATCTGTTTCCCATACAATGAAGATGTTAGTGGAAACAACACTATAGACATTCATTGGAGTCAGTTTTTCTACATCCAGGAACCTGTGTAGTGTCTTCAACCATTAAAGATACAGTTGTGAGCAGCAGTGCAGGAGCAACTTTGATTTTTCTTCACCTAACATGAAGGATTAGTCTTGGCCACATCCAGAAATCTGGATGCAGACAAACTTAGTGTTTAGGTAACATACATATCAGTGTTTAGAAATATTTATATATTACATATTTATTGTTTATATTTATATATTTCTATTTTTTTGTTGTCAGTAACATAATATTGCAAGTGTGGATACTACAGTTAACACACAGGCACTTTGTACAGTGGGAGACATGGCAGCGCTTTCAAACAGAAGTTATACCTGAATGATCTATCTGGATGGATGTGCAGAGCTCCAGGAACTGGACTATATTACACACCTAGCATTCAAAACAGGCAAATACACCCTCCTCTGCCTGTTTTGAGTACTAGGTGTGTAATTTAACACCCTCCTTTGCCTGTTTTGAGTGCTAGGTTTGTAATATAGTCCAGTTCCTGGAGCTCTGCACATCCATGCAGATAGATCATTCTGGTATAACTTCTGTTTGAAAGTAGTGTTGGGCGAACAGTGTTCGCCACTGTTCGGGTTCTGCAGAACATCACCCTGTTCGGGTGATGTTCGAGTTCGGCCGAACACCTGACGGTGCTCGGCCAAACCGTTCGGCCATATGGCCGAACTAAGAGCGCATGGCCGAACGTTCCCCGAACGTTCGGCTAGCGCTGTGATTGGCCGAACGGGTCACGTGGTTCGGACCCGAACGCGCTCTGATTGGCCGAACTGTCACGTGGTTCGGGTAAATAAATACCCGAACCACGTCATATCTCCGCCATTTGTCTGTGGGTTTAGCTTTGGGTAGGCAGGCAGGGTAGTTCGCGCTCCAGCCACGCTAGCCAGGGTCCCCCCCAGTCATTGTGTGTCACTGCTGGGAACAGTAGTACACCGCTCGTTCAGCCACACTATATAGCATTCTGTGTACTGTTCTGTGTCTGCTGGGAACAGTGGTACACCGCTCGTTCAGCCACACTATATAGCATTCTGTGTACTGTTCTGTGTCTGCTGGGAACAGTGGTACACCGCTCGTTCAGCCACACTATATAGCATTCTGTGTACTGTTCTGTGTCTGCTGGGAACAGTAGTACACCGCTCGTTCAGCCACACTATATAGCATTCTGTGTACTGTTCTGTGTCTGCTGGGAACAGTAGTACACCGCTCGTTCAGCCACACTATATAGCATTCTGTGTACTGTTCTGTGTCTGCTGGGAACAGTAGTACACCGCTCGTTCAGCCACACTATATAGCATTCTGTGTACTGTTCTGTGTCTGCTGGGAATAGTGGTACACCGCTCGTTCAGCCACACTATATAGCATTCTGTGTACTGTTCTGTGTCTGCTGGGAACAGTAGTACACCGCTCGTTCAGCCACACTATATAGCATTCTGTGTACTGTTCTGTGTCTGCTGGGAACAGTAGTACACCGCTCGTTCAGCCACACTATATAGCATTCTGTGTACTGTTCTGTGTCTGCTGGGAACAGTAGTACACCGCTCGTTCAGCCACACTATATAGCATTCTGTGTACTGTTCTGTGTCTGCTGGGAACAGTAGTACACCGCTCGTTCAGCCACACTATATAGCATTCTGTGTACTGTTCTGTGTCTGCTGGGAATAGTGGTACACCGCTCGTTCAGCCACACTATATAGCATTCTGTGTACTGTTCTGTGTCTGCTGGGAACAGTAGTACACCGCTCGTTCAGCCACACTATATAGCATTCTGTGTACTGTTCTGTGTCTGCTGGGAACAGTAGTACACCGCTCGTTCAGCCACACTATATAGCATTCTGTGTACTGTTCTGTGTCTGCTGGGAATAGTGGTACACCGCTCGTTCAGCCACACTATATAGCATTCTGTGTACTGTTCTGTGTCTGCTGGGAACAGTGGTACACCGCTCGTTCAGCCACACTATATAGCATTCTGTGTACTGTTCTGTGTCTGCTGGGAACAGTGGTACACCGCTCGTTCAGCCACACTATATAGCATTCTGTGTACTGTTCTGTGTCTGCTGGGAACAGTAGTACACCGCTCGTTCAGCCACACTATATAGCATTCTGTGTACTGTTCTGTGTCTGCTGGGAACAGTAGTACACCGCTCGTTCAGCCACACTATATAGCATTCTGTGTACTGTTCTGTGTCTGCTGGGAACAGTAGTACACCGCTCGTTCAGCCACACTATATAGCATTCTGTGTACTGTTCTGTGTCTGCTGGGAATAGTGGTACACCGCTCGTTCAGCCACACTATATAGCATTCTGTGTACTGTTCTGTGTCTGCTGGGAATAGTGGTACACCGCTCGTTCGCCACTGTATAGCATTGTGCTCTGTGTCGCTGCTGGGAATAGTGGTACACCGCTCACCCGTCACTGTATAGCATTGTGCTCTGTGTCGCTGCTGGGAATAGTGGTACACCGCTCACCCGTCACTGTATAGCATTGTGCTCTGTGTCGCTGCTGGGAATAGTGGTACTGTATAGCATTTCTGTACTGCCACTGTACTGCTGCCAGTCAGCGTGTACTGTAAGGATAAGTGAAATGAGGAAGAAATCCGGTGAAAGAGGGAGGGGCAAGGGAAGAGGTGTTTCCCCTGACGGTTCACGTACAGGCCACAGGGGAGCACCCAAGAAAACCCACTCAATACCGCCCATGTTGTCCAGGACAACAACCCTCACAAATCCAAAAGAACAGGACCAGATAATTACTTGGATGACCTCTCAAGCGTCCAGCAGTGGGTTAAGCAGCACCAGCACATCACGCACGAGGTCCGAGTCCTCAGCCAGTTACAAGGAGCCAGTGGGCACAAAGCTGACACAACCGGCAGCGACACCACGCACACAACTGCCAGATAACCAGTCCGATGAATTACCTCAGGACACAATGGGGTATTCGCAGGAGCTATTCCCAGCCCAACAAACTTCCACCTTTCAAAGGTCAATGGAGGAACAGCCAGAAATGTTGTGCCTGGATTCACAACCGTTAACTGTGGGAAATGCACCGCGCACTGAAATACAAGGCGAGTCCGAAGAGGACTCGGAAACCCAAATCCCAGAGCAATTTGGGCAGGAGGGGTTGCAATTGCAGGAGGTCGGCCGACAAGATCTGGAAGACGACGTTGGAGTGTGCTGCGCAGAGGTTGTTGTGGGGAGCTCTACTCCACGGCGGTGGCCCACAATGACATATGACGAGTTTGAGGAGATGGAAGAGGAGGGTATGGACAATGTGGACAGAGACCCAGATTTTGTTTGTGAACGAGAACATCGCCGTCGTAGCAGCAGCACAGATGAGTCTGTTGAAGAACACACTGCTGCACGAGTTCGCCTTGTGCCACAAGGTAGGCGGCGCGCAATTTCAGGCACCACAAGCGTGGAAGTTCAAGTGAAAGGCAAAAGAGGAGCAAACAGAAATCGCCAGCAAGGAGGCAGGTGCTCCAAAGTCTGGGCTTTCTTTGAAGACTGCACTGAGGATGTTACCATGGCGATTTGCAAGGTGTGCAAGACCCGCCTGAGCAGGGGGAAAAATATTAACAACCTCTCCACCACCAGCATGAGCCGTCACATGCTATCCAAACATCCCACTCTTTGGGCAAACGCGTCAGGACAGGGTACCAGAAACAACACTGCCTCCCTTGGGTTCACCAGACTCACCACCAGACCCGCCTCAGCAGCAGCAGTAGCCCAGCCATTGCGTGGTTCACAACATTCACAAACATCAGACGACGCTGACACTGTCACTTTCCGGAGTAGTGCTCTTGAGGTCTCCCAGTGTTCATCAAACACAACAACCAACAGCCCTTCCGTGTGCAGCGCTACGGTTCAGTTGTCTGTGTCGGAGATGTTTGAGCGCAAGAGGAAATTGCCAGCAAATGACCCCCGGGCCGTGGCAGTAACAGCCAGCATAGCCAAGCTTCTGGCCTGCGAAATGCTGCCATATCGATTGGTGGAGACAAACAGCTTCAAGGGCATGATGTCAGTGGCCATCCCACGTTACGTGGTTCCCAGCCGCTACCACTTTGCGCGCTCTGCAGTGCCTGAGTTGCATGAGCACGTGGTCAGCAAAATAACCCGAAGCTTGAAGAATGCCGTTGCCTGCAAGGTTCACCTCACCACTGACACCTGGACGAGTGCGTTCGGCCAGGGTCGATACATCTCCCTTACCGCGCACTGGGTGAACCTTGTGGAGCCTGGCAGCGATTCCTCACCTGCTACGGCACGGGTGTTGCCCACGCCACAAACAGCTGCACCGCCGTCCCTCCCACTGGATAACAGCAGCACCTACCTCTCTGACTCCTTCTCCTCCAACGCATCTCAAAGCTGTACCTCATCCGGAAACGCTAACCCAGCAGCAGTAGGATCGTGGAAGCAGTGCAGCACAGCTGTTGGCATGCGTCAGCAAGCGTTGCTGAAGCTAATCTGCCTTGGGGATAAGCAGCACACAGGGGAGGAAATTTGGAGGGGAATAAAGGAACAGACGGATTTGTGGCTGGCACCGCTGGACCTGAAACCGGGCATGGTTGTGTGTGATAATGGGAGTAATCTCATTCGCGCTTTAAGGTTGGCTAAGCTGACACACATCCCTTGCCTGGCGCACGTGATGAACCTAGTAGTTCAGCGGTTCCTGAGGACATACCCAGGCGTGCCCGATCTGCTGTTGAAGGTGCGTCGAGTGTCCAAACATTGTAGAAATTCCAGTACTGCTTCGGGGGCACTCGCCAAGATGCAGGAGCGCTTCAATCTCCCCCACCATCGCTTGCTGTGTGATGTCCCTACGCGCTGGAATTCTACGCTGCACATGCTAGCCCGCTTTTGCGAGCAGAAGAGTGCAGTGGTCCAGTACATGACGGCGCAGTACCGAGGCGCATCCGGCCAGCTGCCAAGCTTCTGTGGATCCGATTGGGCCAACATGTTGGACCTCTGCCAAGTCCTCCAAAATTTTGAGCAATCCACGTTGCTTGTGAGCAGTGACAACTCTTCAGTCAGCATTACCATACCACTGCTGTGTTTACTGAAGAGGTCGATGTTAAAAATCAAGGAAACAGCTGTCATGATGCAACTGGGGGAATCTGAAGGAGAAAACGATCAGCGTGATGGTACCAACATCAGGCCATCCGCCTCAGGGAACGCTGGCCCCAGCAGCTATGACGAAGAAGAGGAGGAGGAACAGCTGGAGTTGGAGCAGGAATTTCATGCCACCACTGACGAGGGCCAGAGCGGTGCACGTTGGACTTCCACAATTCAACGCGAATGGTCAGCAGAAGCAGACCAGGAGGAAGGTGACGACTATGATGCATCACAACAACTATCACAACGCTCACAAGAGGATGATGAGGATTCTGGTAGGACTCTGGCACACATGGCTCAATTCATGCTAGACTGCATTGAACGTGACCCACGCATTGTGCGCATTCTGGACAACACCAATTACTGGGTTTATACCCTTCTGGATCCACGGTACAAACACAATGTTCCAAAACTGCTTGAAGAAAGAGTCAGACAGGTCAAAATGGAAGAATACCAGCAGGCCCTTGTGGAGACTTTAGAGAGGAGATTGACATCCTCCCCCTCCTCTAGCCAGTTGTACGCAGACAGACTGACTTCCGCAAACCCAGGACGACCAGGAGGGCAGCAAACAACGCAAGCCGCAGCTAGTACCCAAAAGGGAATGGTATCGGCAGTGTCCTTGGAGTGGGAAAATTTTCTGACACCCATGCAGCCGCAGCCCACTGAACAGCAAGCGTGCAGATCCACCTCCAACACCGATCGCCTGGAGAAGATGGTCAAGGACTACATGTCAGATGGCGTAGCTGTGTCGAACCATCCATCTGCACCCTTCAACTATTGGGTATCGAAGCTAGACACCTGGCACGAACTGGCAATGTACGCAATAGAGGTGCTGGCTTGCCCGGCAGCCAGCGTTATGTCGGAACGCTGTTTCAGTGCTGCCGGAGGCATCGTCACAGATCGGCGTATCCGCCTCTCTACAGAAAATGCAGACCGTCTGACTCAAATTAAAATGAATCAATCCTGGATTGGAAATGACTACGCAACACTCCAGGACCCCAACCAAGTAACATGACCAATGAACATCTGGGATGGTGTTGCGTTTCCGGGCCCTGTTTATTGAACCTCTCATCTGTATTACATTTATGACTGCATGGCGGCAAAAAGCATTGCTGCTATATCCGCACGCTTTTTGTCCACATGCAAGGCCTGGGTTGTTGTGTCTCACAAAGCGTGGCCTTCTCCTCCTGCGCCTGCTCCTGTTCCATCACGTCTGCTGCTGCTGGGTTAGCGTTGCCGCGTGGTCCCTGTTTATTGAACCACTTATCTTTATTACATTTATGACTGCATGGCGGTACAAAGCATGCTATCCGCACGCTTCTTGCCCTCATGCAAGGCCTGGGTTGTTGTGTCTCACAAAGCGTGGCCTTCTCCTCCTGCGCCTGCTCCTGTTCCATCACGTCTGCTGCTGCTGGGTTAGCGTTGCCGCGTGGTCCCTGTTTATTGAACCACTTATCTTTATTACATTTATGACTGCATGGCGGTACAAAGCATGCTATCCGCACGCTTCTTGCCCTCATGCAAGGCCTGGGTTGTTGTGTCTCACAAAGCGTGGCCTTCTCCTCCTGCGCCTCCTCCTGTTCCATCACGTCTGCTGCTGCTGGGTTAGCGTTGCCGCGTGGTCCCTGTTTATTGAACCACTTATCTTTATTACATTTATGACTGCATGGCGGTACAAAGCATGCTATCCGCACGCTTCTTGCCCTCATGCAAGGCCTGGGTTGTTGTGTCTCACAAAGCGTGGCCTTCTCCTCCTGCGCCTGCTCCTGTTCCATCACGTCTGCTGCTGCTGGGTTAGCGTTGCCGCGTGGTCCCTGTTTATTGAACCACTTATCTTTATTACATTTATGACTGCATGGCGGTACAAAGCATGCTATCCGCACGCTTCTTGCCCTCATGCAAGGCCTGGGTTGTTGTGTCTCACAAAGCGTGGCCTTCTCCTCCTGCGCCTCCTCCTGTTCCATCACGTCTGCTGCTGCTGGGTTAGCGTTGCCGCGTGGTCCCTGTTTATTGAACCACTTATCTTTATTACATTTATGACTGCATGGCGGTACAAAGCATGCTATCCGCACGCTTCTTGCCCTCATGCAAGGCCTGGGTTGTTGTGTCTCACAAAGCGTGGCCTTCTCCTCCTGCGCCTGCTCCTGTTCCATCACGTCTGCTGCTGCTGGGTTAGCGTTGCCGCGTGGTCCCTGTTTATTGAACCACTTATCTTTATTACATTTATGACTGCATGGCGGTACAAAGCCTGCTATCCGCACGCTTCTTGCCCTCATGCAAGGCCGGGGTTGTTGTGTCTCACAAAGCGTGGCCTTCTTCTCCTCCTGCGCCACCCTCCTCCTGTTCCATCACGTGTGCTGCTGCTGGGTTAGCGTTACTGGTCCCTTTTCCTGGAACCTCTTATATGTATTACATTTATGACTGCATGCCGACAAAAAACATGTTACCTGTGCAAAGAAAACAGACATTTCCCGCATTTAAAAGACAGTTTTCCCTTTGAAACTTTAAAATCGATTTTCTCAAAAACTATAAGCTCTTTTTGCTAATTTTTTTTTCCTCTTGTACCCACTCCCAAGGTGCACATACCCTGTAAATTTGGGGTATGTAGCATGCAAGGAGGCTTTACAAACCACAAAAGTTCGGGTCCCCATTGACTTCCATTATGTTCGGAGTTCGGGTCGAACACCCGAACATCGCGGCCATGTTCGGCCTGTTCGGCCCGAACCCGAACATCTAGATGTTCGCCCAACACTATTTGAAAGCGCTGCCATGTCTCCCGCTGTACAAATTGCACGTTAGTATACTAGTGGCTAGCTGCATTCATTGCTTCAAATCTACATTAACATTTTTATATCAGAATTAGTACTTCATGTACACTGAAGTGCTTCTGTTTTGCATTCAAGGCATGTATTTAGCCCCAGTGGGGCTCTGCATGTTAGTTTTCATTTCCGGTGCAGCCTTGAGTTCTGTCATTTGTCTGTCTGTCAACACACAGGCACTGACATACATGATACATGTTTGTGTTTTTTTTTTTTACAGAAATATGTACATTTTTTATTGTGCAGGTGTGCACATAACTCCATCTTGTGTGAGTGTCATGCACACACACATACACATGTGCACACACACTGTAGACCACATATGTAGGACTGCAGGGGAAGGCTTCTAAAGCAATTAAAAACTTAAATTAGTGGTGTAGCAATAGGGGAAGCAGAGGTTGTGACTGCACTGGGGGCCCTTGGATTAGAGGGGCCCGTTAGGGGTCCTCCCTTTAACCGCAGCATTAGCTCTTCAAAGATATTATGCTGGTATGATCACTTCTATAAATGCTTTGAATAGTGGTAATCATTAAACTCCTCTGCTTACAACTCTTATTCTGTGGTTGTCCTTGGCAGGTTTTGGTGCACACCACAATGGTTATGTATAGAATGCTTGAATGCTTGAGGGGCCCATTGTAAAACTTACACTGGGCCTCATAACTCCTTAGCTATGCCACTGACTTATACTATGCAAGTCACTGCAACATAAACACAGAAGTGACTGAAAATAAACTTCGCTAAATCTCATATGAAAAAGAGACATTGGTTCCACTTATTGCAATGCATGTTATGCAGGAATGTCACACTTAGGATGAGTCTTGTGTCCTTGTACTTCCAGTGACTTAATGCTAGCGACATATGTATGTATGTATGCATGTATGTATGATGTTTGTTACTTAAAGTGGGAAAAAATAACATTTTTTAATATATATTACGCAAAAAATTATCTGCATACTTGGCCTGCCTCTTACAGGAGCACTTCAATCAATATGGTGGTGGACAGCAAAGAATGTCTATAGCAAGGCGATTTGTATCATCAGTAACTGACAATTGTATTGATGTGTTTTATTATGATATCTTGATATATTGATGGGGAAATACTTCTGTTCTTTCCACTCAACATTGACTTCAACTCTGAACATTCTAATTGTAGCACTAGTAAAAGATGCAATAGCATCTATTGCATAGTCCATTTGAGATCTTAAAGCATCCTTGCTCAAGCAATAGAGGAATGTTTTGGTGAAATGTCTGGAGAACATCAAAATTTGCATCTTAAAAGGGTAAATTGAGTGAGAGTGAGTATCTGCAAGCTATATCAGTCTGTGACGGAAGTCAGTAATACATGTAGTATAAACATAAAGGTGTTATAAGATATTGTGTATACGTGTGTGGACAATCTGAATGCTTGCATGCAGGAGTGAAATAAGATATGGTGCCAGTAATCAAATGGCTAAACAAAAGAGTTGTTGCAATATTCATGATCGCCAGCATTGCAGACTTATTTATCGTGCTTCCAGTCATCGATTTTCCATGCAAAGTTTTACCCGCATGAATTGTTTATTATGCCTTCTTCATTGATTATTACTGTGTGATAGGTCTGATTTACTATGTATTGTGTTTGGAACAAAATTTTATCTGTTAGATCCAACTATGAGTTTAGTAAACTGTAAAAAGATTTATGTACCGCATTAGCCAAACAAATTATGTAGGTAGAAAAAAACTAAATTTTGTAAAAAATAATACCGGTGCCTTTTAATGGCTAAATAATTTAACTTTATCAGTTAGCCATTAAAATGTATTACTTTTCTACCGTATACTGTTACAGATGTTTAATTTCTATATGTACTTAGAGGGTGGTTTTTTTCTTGCAGCCATTCAATCCAATATGACATTGATACTCTGAAGTGCTTGCAGATCTTAATATGTATATTTATCATGCTCACAGTCATGTATCTTCTATTTATATATTACTAGCTGGTCGCCCGGCGTTGCCCGGGTATGTAATTGGCTAGTGTTAGCTCTGTCCACTTTTTCTAATCCTAACACACAATTACCTAGTTTGTGAGCTTTGCGGTCTTTGGCATCAATAATTGGCTGTGGCTCCACTACTTTGAAAATCAATAGGTGAATTTTGATTAGCTTTTGTAGGCTCTGAATATTAATCCCAGTCACCCACTGTGCAAAGTTTAAGAACCCTGCCATTGACAGACAGTGTAAAAATGGCTGCAGTTTACATTCCGGCAGTTAAATTTTTATTTTTCTCCACCCACTGATGTCCTGATGTTTCCCGGGTATGTATTTGGCTGCTGTTGGCTGTGGCCACGTTTTCTAACCCTAATACACAATTGTCAATGGTCAATGACCAAGTTTGTGAGATTTGTGGTCTTTGGCATGAATAATTTTCATTGAAATGAAACACATCTGATTCGCTGTTTGTAGCCCCACCACTTTTCTAAATATTTAACCCCAGTCACCCAATGATCAACTGTACCAGGTTTGAGGCTTGTGCCATTAACAGTGCAAAAATGACAGCAATTAAATATTTGCCTTGAAAATCAATAGGTGAATTGTGATTGGTTTTTGTAGGCTCCACCCACTTTTCTGAATATTAATCCCAGTCACCCAGTGACCAACTGTGCAAAGTTTTAGAACCCCACAATTAATAGTGTAAGAATGGCTGCAGTTTACATTTTCCCAGTGAAATTTGTGTTTGTCTCCGCCCACTGAAGACTCGGCATTGCCCAGGTATGTATTTGGCTGGTGTTAGCTCCGCCCACTTTTTCTAACCCAAACACAAAATTACTTAATGACCAAGTTTGTGAGCTTTGAGGTCTTTGGCATCAATAATTTGCATTGAAATACAATAAATCTGATTGGCTGTGGCTCCACCCCTTTTCTGAATTTGAACCCCATTAACAGTGCAAGAATGGCATCAATTAAATATTCCCCTTAAAGATTAATAGGTGGATTTTGATTGGCTTTTGTAGGCTCCACCCACTTTTCTGAATATTAATCTCAGTCACCCAGTGACCAACTGTGCAAAATTTGAGAACCCTATCATTAATAGTGTAAGAATTGCTGTGAAATTTGTATTTGTCTCCGCCTACTGTTGACCCAGCATTGCCCGATTATGTATTTGGCTGGTGTTGGCTGCGCCCACTTTTCCTTACCCTAACACACAATTACTCAATTACTCAATGACCAAGTTTGTGAGCTTTGCGGTCTTTGGCATCAATAACCTGCATTAAAATGAAACAAATCAGATTGGCTGTTTGGGGCTCCACCCCCTTATATAAATGTAAACCCCAGTCACGCAATGATCAACTGTACCAGGTTTGAGGCTTGTGCCATTAACAGTGCAAGAATGGCAGCAATGAAATATTCCCCTGAAAAATCAATAGGTAATTTTTGATTGTTTTTTGTAGGCTCCACCCACTTTTCTGAACATTAACCCCAGTCACCCAGTAACCAACTATGCAAAGTTTGAGAGCCCTACCATTAACAGTGTAAGAATGGCTGCTGTTTACATTTTCCCAGTAAAATTTGTATTTGTCTCCGCCCACTTATGACCCAGCGTTGCCCACTTATGTATTTGGCTGGTGTTGGCTGTGCCCACTTCCCTAACCCTAACACACAATTAATCAATTACTCAATTACCAAGTTTGTGAGCTTTGCGGTGTTTGGCAACAATAATTTGCATTGGAATGAAACAAATCTGATTGGCTATTTGTGGCTCCACCCCCTTTCTGAAATTGAATCCCAGTCACCCAATGATCAACTATACCAGGTTTGAGGCTTGTGCCATTAACAGTGCAAGAATGGCAGAAATGTAAATATTCCCCTTGAAAATCATTAGCTGAATTTTGATTGGCTTTTATAGGCTCCAACCACTTTTCTGAATAATAACCCTAGTCACCCAACGACCAACTGTGCAAAGTTTGAGAACCCTACCATTAACAGTGTAAGAAAAACAAAAGTTTGCTTTCTTAAAATAGAAAGAATTTGCAATAATTCAGGTTGGAGTGAGCTTGAAATGTCTCCCAGTGCATCACTGCTGAAAATGCTAATTAACCATTGTTACCCTTAGAAGCTAAACACACCTCCAGAACCGCTGGAATGCAATGCTGTGTCAGCTTGTTAAATTGTACAGAGCCATAATAATCCAACATGCATACAGACTGTTTTGAATTGTTTGATCCTTATCAGTGCATAGCATAGATTAATTTTGCTCTATGCAGTAGGGCTTGTAACACCGAGAGGGACATGCTACCCAGCAAGGTCATGGTGACCCAGAACTCATTGGAGTGTGTAAGGGACTACAATGGTCCTAAAAGCCCCCTTACTAAAATGATAAGAAAAACAAACGTTTGCTTTCTTAAAACAGAAAGAATTTGCGATAATTCAGGTTGGAGTGAGCTTGAGATGTCTCCCAGTGCATCACTGCTGGATATATGCAAATTAACCATTCTACCCTTAGAAGCTAAACACACCTCCAGTGTAACAGTGTATGGCTGCAGTTTACATTTTCCAGTGAAATTTGTATTTGTCTCTTTTTGGTTATGGGAATAAAAAGTATCCTATACTTTATTCCAGGTAATGTACTATGTGTGTGCCAAATTTCATTCAAATCCGTTCAGCCGTTTTTGCGTGATCGAGTAACAAACATCCAAACATCCAAACATCCAAACATCCGAACTTTCCCATTTATTATATTAGTAGGATTATTATTATTATTTATTTATTTTTTAAGTGATTATGATGGCTTTGCAGGCTTACTTGACAGTACATTGTGTCTGAAATGATTTATCAAGACCTACTATGTTCCCGCTCCTCTGATGGACTATTGTTTTTCTGTAGATATGATTGTAATGGCATGTTTGTTCTACTACTGAATACTACTATGATATTATCCTGAGTGTCCAAGCATGCATGCACAGTACCTTTTATCACCTTTATGTTTTATACTATTGTTTCTCACCTTTTTTGATATGTACCTCTTTTAAAATCATGTGCTCACCGAGGGGGCGTGGCTTACGCGGCATGGCGGCAGGACGTTTCTCTGAGTAGCTCCTGTGCCTCCTCACCTAAATCCCCCTTCAAGTGCAGCCGACAGACCTACGATCGGGGAGAAACAACCCTCCCACGGTGCAAGCTTACAGTACTCCTCCGGAACCGAGCTCAGCCACCGGGGCAGACCAGATCCTCCAGTCCCACTGACACTACCAGTGCGCAAGGTAGGCCACAATCACTCCGCATCCCGGCTCCCCGGGACAAACTAAGCCACCTTCCGAGCACAAATTAAGGCCAGCGGGGTCTGAGAAGCCTCCCCCTATCAGTGGCTCCCCTCCTAAAAGTTCTTCAATTCCTCCACGCTGAGCACTCCCTGCCGGCGGGACGCACCTTCTAATCGAGGCCCCGGCTTCTCCATACAGCTAGGCCGCATTCCGCGGAAATCCACACAGAAGGACAGCCAGCCGCAGTGGGCGATCTGTACCGTCCACACACCCCCCTGGGACTCTACAAAACAACTAATCCCAGACAACACTCCCCCATAAGAGACCCCAGTGTACAAGGAGGGACCTCAATGCTGTTAACAATGAGTTAACCCCTAAAATACAGAGCAACTGTGCATTAACACATCCAGCAACCCTGCAAAACCTCTTGCAATCATCTGAAACTTTCTTGTTTCTCACCGCAGCATTATAACATTACAATGGCAGCTAAGAGTGGGAAAACCAATCCATCCACTACTGCACCTAGTGACTTTTTCAAACTAAAGGAAAGAAAAAATCAAACGCCCTCTCCTGATCAACCCCACAATAAGGGTGAGGAACCAGAACCTGTCATTGATGCAAGTGACAATAGGAACTTTTCCCTCAAAGATATATCAGACTTGCTCTCTGAACTAAAAGACTCATTAAGGCAGGAAATCCGCTCGTCCACCCAGACCCTCTCAGCTCAAATTGATGATTTAGGTGAAAGAACACACTCACTAGAAAATCGCATGGACGAAACGGCCGAAGTAGTCAATGCAATGCAGGACAAACTCACAACATATGATGAGCAATTCACATCACAAGACTCTAAGATCGAAGACCTTGACAACAGGGGGAGACGTGATAACCTGCGACTCAAAGCAGTCCCTGAAACAATCACGGATATCAAACCCTACATTGTGGCTCTTTTTAAAGCGCTAGTCCCAAATCAACCGGAGGAACTCTTTCGATTCGACCGAATACACAGAGCACTGAAACCTTACAAAGCTGGTGATAACCCGAGAGACATTATCCTAAAACTCCACTACCCAGAATCAAAAGAACCAATATTAAGAGCCGCTCGAGAACTTGGCGCAGCAGGTATAGGGGAACACAAGATCCAGATATTTCCTGACATCTCCCCAATAACCCTGGCAAAACGGCGAGCACTTAAACCCGTTACCTCAATCCTTCAAAGAAAAGCCATTCAATACAAATGGGGATTCCCCTTCATGCTCAAATTTAAACTGGGACACCAACAAGCTCAAATCACCTCCCTTCAAGAAGGCCTCCAATTGCTCAAGAAGCACAACATGTTGGAATACCAAGAGGAAGAAACTATGGATGCCTCTAATTCCAATAAAAGGCTCCGCAAAGAATGGCAGAGATCTCCCCAAACCAACTCAAAGAAACTTAAAGATAACCCTAGGTCTCCCTCAAGAATTCCTAAAGCTCTGCGAGCACTATCTCTTACTGCTCCAACTTGAACTTCCACCATCTATGAGCCAGTCCTTTACTTAACTAATATCTAATAGCCGATATTCCTTACCTCAGTAAACCTTGAGCGGGTCACCCCTTGCCCACCCCCCCTTCCCCCTCCCCCCCTCCTTCCCCCTTCCTCAACCCCCCCCACCCCCTCCTCCCCCCCCCCTCCCCAACCCCTCACCCACCCCTCCCCCCCTCCCCCCCCCCCCGCAACACCTGGGTACTCGTAGTCGGCATTAACAAGATTTCAAGTACGCCGATCTCTCCCCCTTAGACAAGGTTCAGTGTCTGTTATTTTCATATATCCTCTGAATTTAAAGTTCTTATACTCCACATTGATAAACTTGCAGTTGAATGTTTTCAGTTACTTTTTCCAGTGTTATAATGCACAGTGCTTTGTGCTCAACATTTCTCATGTCCTCAGCTTTCTCAGTTCCTCAGGAGACAGGTGAGTTCATCTGCCTCCGGGGACACAAGATAAAAGCTGTTGTACACACTCTGAGGCTACGTTCATGCCTCATATATTGCTTTTTTGTTACTCTCTACATGTTAATTGTTACTGTTTGTATACTTCTTGACCATGATGTACCCTGTGGGCCGAAAACCATCCAAATCTATAATTGCCAAGTAAGAATGAACAACTACTCAAGCTCCCTCCTCTTTCTGTACCAGGATGCAAGGCAGGTTAAGCCTAACCCACCCATTAAAACCCAGGTAAAAAGGCCCGCGATCTCCCTACTCCCTCCTCCACCATGAGTATAAAAATAATTTCCGTTAACGCACATGGGTTAAACTCGCCACAAAAAAGAAATTGCCTCTGGAAAGAAGCCTTAATGCATAAAGCCCAAGTGCTCTTTACTCAAGAAACCCATTTTGCCGAAGGCAAAACACCTCGTCACACTCACCCTCAATTTCCCCAAATTTTTCTAGCTAACTCAAGAAAAAAAAAAGCTGGAGTTCTCATAGCCTTCCATTCCTCTCTAATAGTGAATATTTTAAAATATATACGAGATCCCCTAGGCAGATTCCTAATCCTAATATGCACCATCAACGATGAGACATTTACCCTAGTGAATCTATATGCTCCCAATACTAACCAAAAGAACTTTCTTAGATCCCTGATCGCTAAAGTTCAAGACCTTAAAAAAGGTACGGTAATAATAGGAGGAGATTTCAATGCTACGGTTAATCCGTCCTTGGACACCTCTCATAAGGGAGAAAGAAAAAGCATCTCCATCCATAAACTCCTGTTAGACGAAAACTTATACGATGCATGGAGATCTCTCCACGCATCGGAAAGAGATTACACCTTCTTTTCCCATGTCCATAAATCCTTTTCCCGAATTGATTTCTTCCTCACGGACAAATACTCCTTGCAGAAAATATCAGATGCGACAATCAACTCTATAACCTGGTCTGACCATGCGTCCATATCGATTTCTATCTCATCCTCTGGTCACAGAACTGACCGCCCTTTATGGAGGTTAAATTCCTCTCTACTACATAATACCAAACACAAAACTCTAATACAAGAAAATCTAGAAGATTATTTTCATTCTAATAGTAATACAGAGGCTAGGATAGACTCGATATGGAACGCCCACAAAGCAGTCATTCGAGGCCACTTTATCCAACTAGGCGCAAGAGCCAAAAAAGATAAAACTTTACGCCTTCATTCAATCTTGGAAAAAATCCAATCCATAGAAAATAAATTCAAGGACAAATATTCCCCCCAGCTAGAAAAGGAACTATTCTCCCTAAGACAAGATCTAAGAATGACCCTATCCGACAACTATAACTTTCAAATCCAAAAATTAAAACTAAAGCACTATTCCCAAAGCAATAAAGCAGGGGCCTATCTAGCCAAACTTCTGAAATATAAATAGACTAAATCTAGAATCCCAAAACTGATCCATCCCTTCACTAACACCACCTTGTATAACCCCAGAGAGATCTCAAATGCCTTTAGCGATTACTACGGGGCACTATATAACTTAAAAAACGATCCAGACACGGTACAACCCTCTTCTCTGCTTATTCAAAAATTCCTTGACCCCTTAAATCTTCCCAAAATATCCTCCCTACAACAATCCTTCCTAAATAGTCCCTTCACTCTCCAAGAAATTCTAAGCGTCATCAAATCTCTTAAAACTGGCAAGTCCCCGGGCCCTGATGGATTTCCCAATGAATACTACAAAGAATTTGGTAATATCCTAGCCCCCACAATGTTAGACTTATTCTCCTCGTTTGCTAAACTCAAACAAATGCCCGAACAACAAACTCAGGCAGTCATCTCTGTTATCCCAAAACCGGGTAAAACCACAGACTCCCCGTCAAACTTTAGACCCATCTCGCTTCTAAACTCTGACACGAAAATCTACGCTAAACTTCTAGCCAATAGGCTCCTCAACATTCTCCCACAGTTAAATAGCTGGGACCAGGTGGGCTTTACTAAAGGGCGCCAGTCGACTGATGCTACAAGGAGAACTATCAACCTGATTAAGTTCTCGGAGCTGAGTCAAAGACCTTCTCTGCTTCTCACGTTGGACGCGGAGAAGGCCTTTGACCGGGTTCATTGGGGGTTTATAGAAGCGACATTAGCTAAGTTTGGCTTTAACGGCTCCTTTCTTTCAGCCATCATGGCACTGTACTCCTCACCCTCAGCCATGGTCAATGTAGCAGGCTTCTACTCTAAAAAGTTCAACATCTCCAACGGCACTCGTCAAGGGTGCCCTTTATCACCATTAATATTTGTCCTTACAATAGAAACCCTAGCAGAAGCAATAAGAACTAACAGCAACATCTCGGGAATAGATCTGCAAGACCAATCCCACAAGATTGGACTCTTCGCGGACGATATCATTGTTTACATAACTGACCCACTTAAATCCCTTCCACATATTACTAATGTCCTGACTGCCTACTCCTCAGTGTCGTATTACAAAGTGAACGAAAGCAAATCTCTAATGCTGGGAATTAACATACCGCATCCTTTAAAGCAACAAATCTCCTCCATTTGCTCCTTCCATTGGGCAAAAAAATCAGTCCCGTACTTAGGTATAAAGCTGTCCAATTCGGTAAATAGACTATATGAAGACAACTTCCTCCCACTCCTAATCTCTATACCCAAAGAACTAGATAACATTGCCAAATTTGAGCTCTCCTGGTTTGGCAAAATAGCAGCCTTCCAAATGAAAGTTCTTTCAAAAATCTTATACTTATTCAGAACAATACACATCTCCCTACCCAATAATTACTTCTCTAAGCTTAGTAAAATAATCGCTAAATTTCTATGGGGGAAAAAGAAACATAGAATAGCTTATATAAATTTAACAATCCCAAAATCAGCAGGAGGAATAGGGGTCCCTTGCCTGAAGTCCTATTACTACGCATGTCTGCTGGAAGCCTCTAGGGATTGGTGGAAAAAAGAGTCACCTAAGCAATGGGTTAATATTGAAAGAGCCATCTCATCCTGTAACCCCCTACATCTACTAACACTCCAGCTGTTAAAAACCCAAACCAATAAATCACCCTACCCACCTATCCAAGCTACTTTTAACGCATGGTCACAACTTACCAGATCTTCTGTGTCCCAATCAGAAGGATCCCTTCTGAAATTACCCATTGAAGCTCTCACCCTCTTTACACCAAATCTGGGAATGAGGAAATGGTTGGAAGCCGGTATTTCCCTAATTTCGGACCTATATTCACCTGACGACCTCACTCTACTTGACTTTCCTGCTTTAACAAAAAGGTTTCAACTTCCACCTAGAGAAATCTTTACCTACTTACGCATCAAGCACTTCCTGACAGAAACCAAATGCACTCTACCCAAAGCATCTAGACACATTGTTTCTTACTTATCAACAACTCTAGAAACTAAAGGAGGCATTTCAATGTGGTATAAGGAACTCTTGAGGAGTAATCACAAACAACTGCACAAATATATAGACTCCTGGTCAACTGATCTCCAAATCCCCATAGAACATTCAGATATAATTTTCTCATCTAAGGCCATATCACAATTCTCCGCCTGTATTAACCATAGAGAATCTTTCCATAAAATCTTATTAAAATGGTACCTCACCCCCAAGCGAATGGCCAATTTTTCACCTAAAATTTCTCCAGAATGTTGGAGGAAATGCCATAACACGGGCTCATTGCTTCACCTTCTATGGGAGTGCCCTAGAATTCAACCCTTCTGGACCTCAATCACCAAGGAACTCTGTGACATTGTGCAATCCCCAATTGTGATTACACCTCAACTAGCACTTTTACATATTGGGATAAGGGCCTTTCCTGTTAAATATAGGCTATTAGTGTCGCAAATACTGTGTGTAGCTAGGAGCCTCATCACTACAAATTGGAACTCGGAAGAAATTCCTTCTATCACACAGCTACGAAATCAAGTGGACTTCAATCTCCAAATGGAACGTTCTATCAGAATCTACAACAATGACAATGACCCACCATTCCTCTTAAGCATCAAATGGCCCGACTCTCCTTCTTAATGGCTAACTCGAAGGTAGAAAAACCAATCCCGGAGATTGGGGCTTATAACACGGCCACCAGACCTAACACGACCTAAAACAGGCTTAACAGAGATATAAATCTTTACCCCCAATACCCCATGCCTTGCAAGCAAACAAACAACCCACGAGCTTACCCCTTAATGCCCCCAGGTACATCACCACCTATATACATCACCATTTGTATAATCCACCTATTTAGTCTTTTCTATATTTCTTCAGGCCTTCAGGCCTTAGTTAATGTTTATCATTTACTGTATATTGTTGATTCCTTTTTCTGTACGTATGGCATAATGTCCTATCTTGTAAAGTACTATAATTGTCGATGATGTCTTGACGGTCAGATGTCATATGTACATGTTGTTAAAAATAACAAAAACAGAAAACTCAATAAAAATGTATTGAAAAAAAAAATCATGTGCTCACCAAGTACCCCCTGAAATCATAAATATTATCTTGAGTACTCCTTGAGTTTGCCATTAGTAAGAGTTCACCATTGCATTTAAATAGCTAAACCATTAATTGTGTGGTGTTGTTTACGTAGAATGTATTTGAATCATCATTTTGGAAAACTCATCTATCACCTCATTATAATTACATTTATATTTTTTTAAATGTTACTGTTTGGCAGTGATAGGGACTCTGTTTTTTTTTTTTTTTTTTACCCCAAAGGGCATTTACATTAGGGTGAGAATATACAGTTCATTCTCATCCAAGCACTTAATTTTGACCCTTATCTAATTAATATATACACTCATTTTATGATGGAAAGCACCTACTAATTTGAGTGTTACTGTACAGGTTACATTGCCGGGACTGGTAGTTTAACCAAAAGTAAAAAAAAAAATACACCAGTAAATATATTGCAGAAAAAAATGGGAAGAGGCACCTAGCACCCTTTAAGCAAGTATTAATCTGACTCAATTTTATGTTGGGGCATTGGTTTCAACATTGCGATCTGACAGAAGTATGGTTATCTGCGGGGGAGCATGGTAGCCAGTGGAGCTGATGGTTGGGTAGAGTAAGAGCTCCGTCTCATAATTATCGATAGCAGCCAAATGCAACACTATTGTGCAGTCAGCAGCTGCCTCACTGACATTTGCATGGCTGATGAGGATAGGATGGAGGTGGAAAACAACAAGAAAAGGAAGAAGGGAGTGAGAAGACTCCAAAAACTCATGGACTTCTTTGCCAGGAAGTCACCTGGTTCCACCCAAGATGGCGCAGGGCAGGCAACACAGCTCCCGAGGGTGCTCCTTGTTCCACCAGCAGTTGCGACACACTGAATGACATGCCACAGAGTAGTCTTCTTCTAATTCAAGGACTCCCTGCTCCAGAAGCTTGGCAAAATCATGGGAGAGATTGATTGAGCAGGAGGCATCAGATACAGAGGAGGGCCTGAGCTCAATCCAGGATTCAAATTTGGATATGGCATTGTAGATTGCAGCAGAGCATTGAGTGATTCCCCGCATCTGAATTAGCCATCTCCCTTAACCAAATACCTATCACAGTAGAGAAAAGTCTGTTACATGGCAAAGCTCAATACGCTCTTCAGATGATAGAGTTGCATAATCTGAAGATACAATTGCTGAGCTCACTCTGTAGCACAACACACTTGGCGACACCATGCATTCTTAAGCAAAAGAAATAGCATGGCTCAAACTTAAAGCAGCTGAGGCTGAAGTCAGAAATAGAACCAAAGTACACAATTAGAATCATTTTAATCAATTTATTTTGCATAGATTTTGAAGGAGTAATTATGTACAAGCTTTTAATCATGTTTGATCCTGTTTTCTCTTTCAGTATAAATGTCACATGATCACAAAATCGCAAAAAAAAAAAAAAAATAGAATAAAAAACAAAACAAAACAAACAAACAAACAAAAAACCCTATCACTAACTTCCATAACGTAAACAGCAGCTAGTTCAATTTTTTGTGTGTGCGGACAACGTTTGGTTTGTTTTTTTTGTTTTGTTTTGTTTTTTTTACATTTTTGAAATGAAAAATCTTTTCAAAATATATATATTTTTTTTTATTATAACACTTGTCAAATGTTTTAAACCCTTCTTCTAAAATTCTTAAAAAAATAGATAAGGGAGACATCTTTATTTACATTCTGTATGCATTAACAGAAGCAGCACAGTTACCCTCTTTGTGACAGCTCAGCCTTTTAAAACATTACTTACTGAAAACAACTGGATTTATTTCCCTGAGATGACAGCAAGTTAATTGAGGTTAAGATTTTAAATACTGCTAAGGAGAAAAAAGTACAATCCATGACTCACATGGAGATAAATCTATTCAGATAAATAACAGAAGATAACAACTGGAGTCTTTTTTTCTTTAATAAAGACAACATTTGCTTAATTTGAAAACATATCTACAGTACATACAGAACAAGAGAGAGACTTCATAGATTTCTATCTCTGAATATTACAACAAAAAAAACCTCCTGCTTATGAAGATGGTTTAACAAAATAAATAAATAAATGATATGTATATATATATATATATATATATATATATATATGTATATATATATATATATATATATATATATATATATATATATATATATATATATATATATATATATATATATATATATATATATATATATATAAAACCAAAAAGAGCAAAACGTAATGCCTAATTTAATAAAGGTATTTTCGTACAGACTTCTGGGCCCGGTGCAGTAAACTCCTGAAAAGTTGCCGCATGAAGAGAGCACATGTGCTAAGCATTAACGGCTGGTGCTCCCCTGCACTAGTAATGGTCAAATTTCCGTGAGCTCCCTGTGAACATCTGCTTTATTGGAGTTTTTTGCATCAGGCCAGTTATGTGCCTGGGTAGTGTACTTAAAGTGAATCTGATGTGAAAATGAAAAAACAAAAAACAGATACTCACCTAAGGAGAGAGAAGGCTCAGGATCCTATAGAGCATTCCTGTTCCTCCTACAGTCCCTGTGTTCCACCGCTTTCTTCCCTGTAAGCAGTATACGACCAAAAGGGTAGGAGACTGCTCTCTCTTCCCCTATGGAAGGCTTTGGCAGTCTTCTGGAGCCCGAGTGCTCCGAAATACTGCTGAAGCCTCCTGTAGCAGAAGAGAGAGCATTTTCCAACTGATGGGTCAGAGATTGCTCTCTCTTCTGCTATGGGAGGCTTCGGCAGTCTTTGGGAGCCCAAATGCTCCCAAAGAGTGCAAAGCCTCTCGTAGTAGAAGAGAGAGCAACCTCCTACCCATTGGTCAGAGACTGCTAACAGGGAGCCAGCGGTGGAACGCAGGGAATGTAGGAGGAGCAGGAAGGCTCTATAGGACTTTTTCCTGCTTTTATGGAGCTTTTACTGCTTCATGGGGCTTATTGTTGAAAATGCAATATATAAAAAAACTAACAACTATAGATGAGATGCAAATAATTTTGAGTTGATGTGGGATTATGCAAATTTTGTATGCAAATGTGTGCAGCTTGAAAATAGACCCATCACATCTTACCTTTGCAAGATTTGATTGGTTAAATTTAAAAATGCATTAAAGTTGCATTCAGAAAATGTCATAATGCTGCATCAACTTAAAATTATTTGCATTTCATTGACCATCCTTATATACAATTAAACCTCATATAGTTTTCTCAGGCAAGAAAAAGTTCAAATGCAAGGATAATACCAGCGAGAGGAAAGTATAGAAAGCTAAAAACATAAAGTAGTTACAGTGGCCAAAACTCAACACACAAAGGGTCAAGCTACTGCATACTCCGCAATCCTTAAAAAAGCAAATTTGTAGGTGCTGCCTGATTAGTCCCAAACCTAATGAGGCACGCATGCTCATGTGTAATATCTCAGGGATCATAATTCCTTATACCACACAATGGTAAAACAGGGTACTTTATTTCCTCATAGAATCAGTAAAGGGACAACTGCTGGTGATGGAGGCAGAGACACATGGGTTTTATTATATAGGATTCTAATTTTGTGCCATGAATATATGCAGTGGTAGACCAGCCTTTTTTTCTTATCTCTTCTGAGGCAGGCAAGGCCATTGTATCACTAAGGAACATATGATTTTACTTATAAAGGCTAATATGACACTATGGGGGACAGGAAAGGAGTCCAAACGATCCCTATGCCAATTCAAAAATGTAATAAGAAAATTTAATTAAAAAATATTTGCTTAATTAACTAAGCAAAGTTTGATCTGTGATCTGGTCAAACCATGAATGGGTGAATTGAATAACACATTATCCCCATTACTATCAAGTCTTCTTGAACGGTATGAAAAATCTGATCAGTTTTCTTTTTTATACTCTGTTCCTCTTAAGCTTTACATTTAATTTGCTGTTTACATAAAATATCTTCACATCAAGCATATATTTTCATGTAGTGTATAAGTGTTTTATCTAGAGGTGCTCGTTAAGGAATGGTATAAATAGCTTTTAAATGGCAACCCTGAAGCTGATGGTAACAAACCAAGCATACCAAGGCCACACTCAGTGCTCTTTCAATGCACAACTCTCATATAAGCATGGTGTCATGTTATCAATCATATACTGTCACCTGAAGCCATAAAAGCAGGGTTCTTAGCTTACAAACATTAGCAAACCAGCATGTCTCTTTTTAGTTCCAATAGTAAAATTATGGCATAGATTTAAATTAAGCCACGCATGAGTAGGATTTAAATGTGGATGTGCAAAACAAGAAAATCCACTCTCTTCTTGCAGCTAATGAAAAAAAAATAGAGAGAGAAATAGTCATTCCTTAATTAAATGTGTTTTGGCAGTCAAAAATGGGAACAAATAATGAGGGGTTTTTCATCATATTGTATATACTGTACAGTTATTAAAGTGTGAAAAACAAACTAACAAAAAAAACAAAAACAGCATGTTTGTTATGACTATTCACGACATTGCATTTTGAAATCTTGCCAGTGTTTTAGCACTTTATACAACTTAATGGAATAAAATGCAGAGTTAACATTGTCCATAATAATGTGTTTCATCCATTTGTGTGGATGTAGTTTGCCAAGTCTAAACATGTCTGGAAAAGGAACCAATTCCTTCACTGTAAGGTTCCCATTAGCAGCTCATATGAACTAATCAGGGAGGGTAGATTGTGATCTCATAGCAAAAAATGTATTTCCTGTTGACTGGTCTTTTTTACTATCACTATACACAAATGTATTGTACAGCTTATTGTTAATTTCTTTAACTATGCTCCATTGGTATGATACAATTAATATAATAGCATGTGTATTGTGCATAGATAAAATGTATTCTCGTTCCTGGTAGTCACATTCTTAAGTTTCTAAATCGTGTATAAACATCACTTAGTGTACTACATATTGTAAGGTATTGTAATCTATGATATTTAACATTTAGTGCATTTTTATGTATACTAATATAATTAAAGGCCCACAACTGTTACTATTCTACATGTATTGAGTTGGCATTTCCCCAAATAATTGCATAACACTGTGATTGTTATATGATTTTCCTTTACTCCTTTATGTTGTACAGGAGCACAAACACACAAAAAATGCAGCAGGATAAATATTTGTAATTAGGAAAAATTGCACTAATGGAAATGTTCCCATGTGGTTTCATTATTTTTTATTTATTTATTTATTAAAAAAAAAAAAATAGTGCTTGGGATTTACAAGTAATTTGAATCAGATCACAAAATGCTATTAACCCCCCTGGTGTTACAATAAAATCACCAGGGGGGGCGGCACAGCACTTTGTTTTAAATGTATTTTTTTAAAATCATGTAGCTAGCCTAGCGCTTGCTACATAATAGCCGCTGTGTAGCGGCATCCCTCCACCCCTTCCGATCGCCTCCGGATCAGAACGGGATTTCCTGTTTGGCTTCCCCCATCACCATGGTATTGATCGGGATGACGTCATCCACGTCATCCGTGTCATGGCGTCTTGGGGAGTCCCGATCCACCCCTTAGCGTAGCTTGGCGTGATTGGCCAGGCTGTGCAAGGGGTCTGGGGGGGAGGGGGGGCGGCACGGCGGGTAGTGGTGAATCAGTGTAGAGCGGTGGAGATCGGGTAGTACATGCAGCTATCAAAGTGCTAGCTGCGTGTAAAAAAAAAAATTATGCAAATCGTCCCACCAGGGCCTGAGAAATCCTCCGCGGCGGCTTACCTCGAACTCATGTCAGGATTACCGGCAAGGAGGTTAAATAAAATATCAGATATTTCTTTATAAAGACACAATGCCCATATTAAAATAGTGGGAAAACAGTATTTCAATCACATATCAAGACTTTTGACTCCATAGAAAGGAATTAAATGTGAGAAAACACTCAATACATTTCAATAATTGTACAGTAAAATTCACAATTCTAACACAAAATTATAATGTGGAATTTTAAACTACTGCTAAATTAATTTCACACATAATCATAATTAGAATATGTAATTTTGCATTGAATTGTAATCTTGCAAAATATTAATCCATGTGAAAATGCCTGTTGACTTCAAAGCATTTGGTGAAAATGATTGTTCACATGCATGTCCATAAATTTTTACAAATATACTCACCTATGTGAAAATGTGTTTTCTCATACCCATTGACTGCAATACATCTGAAATTTTCACATGCATGCTCATTCATGCAAACAAAAGCAAAAAAAAAAAAAAAAACATGTTTAAAGCACCTAAGTGAATTCTGTGAATGTAAAGACATTTACAATATCTTCATTGAAAAAAAAAAAAAAAAGCAAAATCAATATAATTTGCAAAATCATAATAACGATCAAGATTGTAATTGCATAAGTTACTAAAAATTTGACAAAAGGGAAATGACCAACACTATTGGTGACACTAATTTGCCTGTGTGGCCCATTACACTATATTACAAAGGGACTTTATGCTGTTTGGGAGGAGGATGCTGGCACTTGATCAACTCTTTCTAGCCTGCCAGATGGTTTGATAGGTGTGCAGATCTAATGGCAATATTGATGACGGTGGTGTTAAGTATATCCCAGGCTGTAAGTATCTTCTCCTGTTATGACAATAGTATAATAAAATGTTATGAAATAATCTAATATAGTGACCAATAGTTTCAAAAATGGATTTTTATAACCACTGAGTTCTCCTTTATCCAACAATATAATTATCAACTGGACTCATAGTATAAGATTTTATAAACCACCCAGTAACAGTTCCTTAACAAGCAGTGATATAAAAAAAAATGATACAAGCATCCAAAAATAATAGTCACAGAAACAAAGAATAATAAAGTAGGGGGAGCCTAGCTTTACATAGCTCACATGTTGTGGTAGATTAATATGTAAAAATATGAAAAAACATAATCTCCATGAAATTATCATGCATCTTTCCATCTATTTAGTGGTGTAGCCAGAGATTATGGTTCCCCATAGCAAGACTTTAATGGGGTATCAGATGTAGCGACTCAAGCAATGTCACTTGGCTATATCCTATGCATATGAGTTTACTGGGCTATTTACATTCTCGTGTAATCTGCATTGCTTATAGTCTATGGACACTGAGCTAAAGTGAGGGAGGAGGAACACAAGAAAGTTAATAGTACCACCTGGGCCCCCTTTGCTCCAGGGCCCCATGGCTGCTATGGCTATTGCTATGCCCCTGCATCTTTTAAAGGATACCCGAAGTGACATGTGACATGATGAGATAGACATGTGTATGTACAGTGCCTAGCACACAAATAAGTATGCTGTGTTCCTTTTTTTTTCTTTCTTAGCCTGAAAGAGTTAAATATCAGGTATGTTAGTGGCTGACTCAGTCCAGACTCAGAAAGGAAGTGACTACAGTGTGACCCTCACTAATAAGATATTCCCCTTTTTAGCTCTTTCTTGCTCTCAGAAGCCATTTTCTGCTAGGAAAGTGTTTTATAGTTGGAATTTCTCATCAGTGAGGGTCACACTGTAGTCACTTCCTGTCTGAGTCAGGACTGAGTCAGCCACTTACATACCTGATATTTTACTCTTTCAGGCAGAGAAAGAAAAAAGGAACACAGCATAGTTAATTGTGTGCTTGGCACTGTACATACACACGTCTATCTCATCATGTCACATGTCACTTCGGGTATCCTTAATAGCACTTGATGAGTGGTGAATGTGTGCTGGATGTGACGCACCCTGCATGCTGCTAGGCAAATGACTCTGAAAGGCCATCTTTGTTCAGAGCCAGGCTAACTCTTCACATAACCTTGTATAGGTATGTGGGAATGCTCTGCACATGATGTGGATCATAGGTGTAGGTAGAAGTTTAACTAGTTTCATTACATTACAGGGATTCAATGTATTACTCAGAATCATTTTTACATTGAGGACGAGATAAACATATTGTAGCATATTTAAATGCACTTGTTCTCCATATATAAATGTATATTGTATATGCTTTCACAATTGTTACATGGCATGTAGATGGAGTACAGTCAACTGCAAACATTGCTTTTATGTACATTTAGGCACAAAATAGACCTACTGAAGTAATCTCTAATGCTACTTGCCATTTTGTTGGGAGTGAATACTAACGCTTAAGCTATGTACACATGTAGCATGCACCAGGAGCTAAATGAGAAAGAGCTGACGTGATAACGTCAGGTGAGCGAATAATTGTTTTTATTACTTGGCACTTCCAAGACGTAAATGTTAGGTCTTATATAGGACAGTACTGAAATGGTAAAAGTAGTAGAGGACACTCAGGCACCTTTTTTGAACTGAATGTCACTTAACTCAGGTGACAGTTAGGTTTATGCAATATGCAACAATCACCAAAAAAGGCCCTGCCAGTGAGGATGAACTGCAGTGCCAGTGAGGTCTTATACAGGACAGTACTGGAAATGTAACAGTAGTGGTGGACACTTAGGTGTTTTTTTTTTACTGAATGTCACTTAAAGCGAAACTCCGACCAAGAATTGAAAGAATTGAACTTTATCCCAATCAGTAGCTGATACCCCATTTTACATGAGAAATCTATTCCTTTTCACAAACAGACAATCATGGGGCGCTGTATGACTGATATTGTGGTGAAACCCCTCCCACAAGAAACTCTGAGTACGTACTCCTGGCAGTTTCCTGTCTGTGAACCTTGCTGCATTGTGGGAAATAGCTGTTTACAGCTGTTTCCAACTGCCAAAAAAGCATGCAGCAGCTACATAATCTGCCAACAGTAAACATGTCACCATGTAATAAATGTCAGAATGTAATTCAGGGATTTAAAAGATTTTACAATGGGCAAACACTGACTAAATCATTTATACATAATTATTGTAAGAATGAAGCACTTTTTTATACATTACTTTCACTGGAGTTCTTCTTTAACTCAGATGACAGTTAGGATTATGCAATGTGCAACAATCCAGAAAATAAAGGCCCTGCCACTAAAACTGCAATGCCAGTGAGGTCTTATACAGGACAGTACTGGAAAGGCAAAGGTGCCCATACACGGTGCAATAAAAAAGTTCAATGTTCCCATTTGTTCGACCAAAATGATCAAATCGAACAGAATCTTTATTGATCAAGAAAAAAGAATCGATTATCCCGTTTTATCAATACAAATCTGATCGGACATGTTGGAAAAATCTTTATATTCGATCTAACTGAGTAATGAAACAAAATTATCTAATTTAAAAAAAAGTGTACTATAGGTGGGCACCTTAATAGTAGTGGCTGACACCCAGGTACTTTTTTTTAACTGAATGTTAAAATAATGTAATAAACAAAGTGCTTCATTTTTACAATAATTATGTATAAATGATTTAGTCAATGTTTGCCCATTGTAAAATATTTTAAATCCCTGATTTATATTCTGACATTTATCACATGGTAACATTTTTACTGCTGGCAAGTGATTTAGCTGCTGCTTGCTGTTTTGGCAGTTGGAAACAGCTGTAAACAGCTATTTCCCACAGTGCAATATCAGCCATACAGCGCCCCCTGAGGGTCTGTTTGTGAACAGGAATAGATTTCTCAAGTAAAATGGTATATCAGCTACTGATTGGGATAAAGTTCAATTCTTGGTCGGAGTTTCTCTTTAACTCATGTGACGGTACAATGAAAACATTCGATTTTCCATTTTTTTTACCAAAATGATTGAATTGAAAATATGTTTTTTTCGATCAAGAAAAACAAACGATTATCTAATTTTTTCAATAAAAATCGGACATGTTGGAAAAATCTGTATATTCGATCTAACAGAATAATCGAACAAAATTATCTAATCGAAAAAAAAATGAAAAAATTGTACCATATATAAGCACCATTAGGTTTATGCAAAGATCATAACTCAAAATATATAATTGCTGTGCTCCACTGTGCTGGTGAACTACACGTAGCAGTCTAGCAGAACACCATGGTTGGCAACAGCACACAGCACAAAATCGCAAAAAAAGTAGGAATAGAACTATGGGGTTCTCTAGTCTGTGAACTACTAGGAGCAGTACACCTCTCCAACAGCTTAAGTGTACTGGACACACAGAGCAGCAAACTACCTAAGCTACTCCTCACTTAGCAGAGCTCTCTGCCTAGCACAGCAGTCACAGGTAGAATAGTAAAATGGCTGCTGTGCTAGTGATTTTATAGGGGTGTGTGGTCCAGGAGGGAGAGATAACTCATTGGCTACCGTGTGTCTGCTGACTCTAAGGTGAGGGGTCAATTTTGGCTCCATATAATGGAATAGGGTGGATCAAACGTCACAATTTGTTTGCTGTGGGCAAATGGGCCAAAGGCCGATAATCAGAGGAGAACTGTTCGCCGGCGAGCAGTTCAGGCCATCACTAGTCTGGAAAAGGATGGTATACTGATCACCATTGCTAGTAGGAAAAGTGTGGGGGGGGGGTGAAAAGGGGTATTTATTTTGACCACATATTGTTGGATGGGGAGGAGTGTTACAGTTCCCACTTGTTTTATTGGTGTAGGGGATTATGTTGACCCAGAGCAGGATCATCAAGGGGCCACCTCCACTGGCCTCTCTCTACTACAGATTACCAAAAGGACCACAAGGGGGCGCCAAATCTACTACCTTGCCTAGGACCCTCTTACATCTTAATCCATCTCTGTGTTGACCATACTTTTTATGTAGAGGGAGATTGTGGCAGCACTTGTTATTTGTTATGGTGTTGGGGGAAATGTTATCTAGATTAAAGATTGGTGAAACACAAGAAACCGAAACCGATGCAAACTAAAGCTGCATGCAGTATACAAAAAAGAAAAAGGAAATCACTTGGTCCAATAGACTAATGCAAAATCTACCCTAGGCAAATTATTCACAATATGTAATAGATTAATGAAAACAAATCACAAATCAGATTCGCTCATCCCCATTGAGGATGACTGCTTCACAACCTAGCTTTAGTCTATGCTAGTACCAGAAACCCATTGGCACTTGGCCAAATTGCAAATGCTGACATTTTTTCCTCTTCTGCCCTCCCCCCAGCAGTAGAACCTGTTGTGTGCTGCTGTGCCCAGGGCATTATGGCATAGCTCGCTAAGACTGCCAATGTTTTAACTCAAACATTGATGTTACTCAATTCACTCAAGTCAGATTGAATGAAACAGAACAAATGATATTTATGACAGATTTACGCTTTACATAAATATGGGCAGAAGCACTAAGTAATGGTAGGGTTGCTAGCAATCAGCCTTAGAAACAAAGCCCAATTATATGAGTGTTGCATTACATATGTTAAATAATATGAAAATATGTTAATTGTTGATATGTATATTCATTTGTGCTGTCTAAATGCATCACTTGATTTTTGCTGAAATGATTTGCTACCTAAAGTTCTGTGATTTTTCAAAGAAACACTAGAGCTACTTTATTGGAAATGCTAAGATCACAGAAAGGTTTCCTAGCAACAGTAGAGGAGCCTTCTAAAGTAAGTCAGTTAAACTCGGCTATAAACTACGTGCTATGTTTTTAAATTAGTAAGCTTAGATGGTTCCCAGATTTACAGATGCCCAGTATATAGTACAATAAAACCTGTAATAGAAGATAAATGGCCTGAGAAGATCACATCAGAATCTTGACAGCTATATCATTATTTAAATGATCCATCCTAAATTCTACTGGTTAGTTAGTGAGGCTGAGGGTCACAAACTAAAAGGATGCTAGGATATCTAAGAAATGCATTTGTTCCTGTTGTCACTGTCACGTGGAATTAATAAAAAAAAATACAAACATTCACTAAATTATACTGTCAAGACAATGGAAGACATTATTAGCAAAATTGCAGTTCAGCTGACAGTACAAAGTAAGAATCAGTTTTATATTTTACATTCTAATATCAAACTTACATAGCACCATGCAGCCACAGGCTAGGCACCCCACTTCAGTTCCTGAATTTTAGGCTTGACCACTGAAGCTCTACTCAAGCTGGAAAACAATGGAGAACTTAAATGATCCCTCAAATCTGGAAGCTGACTTAATAACAAAAATTTTCCAGCAATAAATACTGGCAAGTGCTAAAATCATGCTATTTTCCAATTGCATAATTCAATTAAAAATGCACCACTGAGTGAATATTAGCTTTCCCAGCAGTGCAAAAAAAAAAAAAAAAAAAAAAAAAAAAAAAAAAAAAAAAGAACTTGTTTGGACTTTTTTCCTACCGCATTTTGAGTTACTTTCTTCCAATTTAGTTACAGGGAACCTGAAGTGAAAGAGATATGGAGGCTGCCAGATTTATTTCCTTTTGAACAATACCTGTTGCTTGCCTCCTGATCCTGTGTCTATAATATTTTAGCCACAGACTCTAAACAAGCATGTAGCAGATCAGGTACTCTGACTCAGCTGACATTTATGGGATTAGCCATATGTTTGTTCCAGGGTTTTGACTCAGACACTTATCATGCCAGAAGATGAACAGAGTTGCCAGGCAACTGGCATTGTTTACAATGAAATAAATATTACTGCCCCAGTATCACTTGCACCCCGGGTTCCTTTTAAAGGATACCTGAGGTGAAAATTAACTAAATACACATTTATATCTATCTTCCTTCTCCTAAAAATGACTTTTTAAGATATTCCACAGTTTTATTTTATGTTTAAATCTACTTTTTAAGTTTTAACTGTTTTATTGTCTTTACTCAATAACACATTCATTGAACTATGCTCTCAGAACCCATTTTCTCCTAGAAAAGTGTTTTATAGTTGGAATTTCTTATCAGCGAAGGTCACACTGTAGTCACTTCCGGTCTGAGTCAGGACTGAGTCAGCCACTTACATACCTGCTATTTAACTCATTCGGGTAGATAAAGAAAATAAAGGAACACAGCATCGGTATTTGTGTGTACAGGCACTGTACATACCCATGTCTATCTCATCATGTCACATGTCACCTCTGGTATCCTTTAATTAACTTTATCCTGCATTTTCATACAAGGTCAGACTTCCAGAGATATGTTAGAATTCCTTTAGAATATTTATCACTCTGTAATATTTACTTTGCATTTTAACCCTTTCCACTCCTGTCTTGGACTATGTACGACATCCATGTTTTCCCCTTTCAGCTCTGGTGTAGAATGTAATCAGACAATGATAAATCCACTAGGGATGCCACTGTCATATATAATCCGATATTGCATCAGCCCATTTGTATCAGAGTGTCGACACTTTGATCATCACTGTCCCCTGATTTTCCACTGCACTGCCACTCAATCTGGTCTTGTATGATGTCAGGCTACTCAGATGAAAGTTTGACACTTTGATCCCCTTTGGCATCATGCTTTGCCATGTAACTATGCTGTGGAGGGTACAATTCACTAAGCTTAACTCCTGTCTTAATAACTCTTCTGAGCTGTTTTACAGTTATCACAATTATATCACCATGGTGATAACTGTAAAACAGCTCAGAAGAGTTATTAAAGACAGGCGTTAAGCTTAGTGAATTCAGGCCAATGTGGAGCGGTCTTAGTGGGAGGAAGTAGAGGCTCCACTGACAACACCCTCACAGCAGCACACTCAACAATAACAAATATCCCACATTGTGCAGCATCATTCTCTTGTTTAAATTGCATAATCCTTGCAATTGCTTTTTTATGTAGTTGTGGCTGGACAATTTACACGCACACACACACACACACACACACACACACACACACACACACACACACACACACACACACACACACACACACACACACACACACACACACACACACACACACTTTTAGTTTTTATTATTAATATTATTATTAGTGTCTGAATGGTCAGAAATACTGTATATTACATTTGAAATTTGTTTCGCAATTAGGAGTTGCAAAATTTTTCTGTTTCCAGGTAGCTGGTGGGGACTGGACTTTTCTGTCTACAGACATATTTCAACTGACTATGAGTCAGTGAGGGGCAGGCTCTGCTGGTTCCACCACTAGTGGCAGCATGGTCTCTCCCAAGACATCAAGATTAAAAGACTGGGGGTCTGCACAGGAACAGAGCAGAGAAGGGCAGGGGCAGAGGCAGAGCCGGATAGGACCCACTTTTGTGCTACCCTTATCTGCATAGTTATGCTGCAGTGGGAAGGGATTATCCTACATGCTCTCCTCCTTCAGGTTCCAGGTGCTAGAGATCCAGGTCCCATCTGTCTTCTGTGCAGCATCACTCATTTTCTACTTTCTGATCTGAGAATCAGGAAGCAGACAGTGAGCAACAATGCATAGAGACAAATGGGATCTGGACCTATGAAGCCTGGAGGAGTTTTTTTTCAGCTCCATGTAGGCTGTGGGCTCCATTGCCATCCTGCTGGGTCCCTCCATTCCTCCCCTATCTACCCAGGTATATTTCCTAGTCGCAACACGTTCTGCTGTTCCTATTTAGACCCCTTGCGTGGGGTCAAAATATCTGGTTTTATTGTTTTATATATATACATATGCTGTATATATATATATATATACAGTATATATGTGTAATCAAGTTACAAGAGAAAAGACATTTTAATTCACCTTAATTTTAACTCTAATGCTGAAAATTAGGAAGATAAAACCACTTATTGCTGTTTAAAGAAAACCTGTAACTAAAAAAAAATTCCTCTGGGGGGTACTACTCACCTCGGGTGGGGGAAACCTCCGGATCATATCAAGGCTTCCCTCGTCCTCTTGTGTCCCAGGAAGGTAAATATTTACCTTCCTGGCTCCAGCACAGATGCAGTATCGTCTCTCCGCTCGGACAGAGGCGGAAATAGCCGATCGCTGTCGGTCCGCTCTACTGCGCAGGCGCAAGTCTCCTGCGTCTGCGTAGTAGAGCAGACCCGACAGAGTTCGGCTATTTCCACCTATTTCTGTGCTGAGGGCCACAACAGCACCCCCGCTGGAGCCAGGGAAGGTTAATATATCAAGCCTTGTAAGGCTTGTCGAGCGAGGATTGCGGGACGCTTAGGGAGAGCCAGCGCTGCACTGCCTACAGCTACAGGGATGGGGGAAGCCTCATTGAGACCCTGCAGCTTCCCCCTCCTGAGGTGAGTACCCCCAGGGGAACTTTTTTTTGTTACAGAGTCTCTTTAAAGGGATATGAGGTTATACATTTGAGACAGAATATCTAATGGTTATCTCAAGAACTACAACAGAAAATTCTAGAAAGAAAACAGGATTGTAAATATTCACAAAACTATACTTTTTTCCATTGTCCTCAAAACCAGGCCAGGAGGGTTTACAATTATTGTAATCATGATAATGTCATAGCAATAACTTGTATAATTATATGGTTAGTAGCAGATACATAAGTACAATTTGTTGTTGTTGTTTTTTTTTGCATTTCTTCAGATGCATTTTGAGACAAGCACAATAGTAACATCACAAAAGTATATATTTTTATTTTATACACGGTACATTTCATCTATAGTCTTTGCACATCATAAGATGCAGAATACTTTTCATTTGAAATAAGTGCATATTATTTTAAAAGAGTTACTGCAAAAGTGGAATAGTCATTTAGGAACTGTACAGAAATCAAAAGACCAGTCTGTAACATTTGCAAATGTAATTGCTTTCCAAATCACCAAATTGCTCTGTCAATCAAATGTTTCAGATGCAGACAGTCAATAATATATGCACATTCATTTACTTAACTACATTTGCACCTGTCAAGAGAAAAAGACTATTCTAGTAACTAAAAAAATGTGATGATAGTCATGACAATAGTGAGGATGGTGGTCAGTTGGTTGATGGGTGAGGTAATTCTGAATGACCAGCATGTTCAAAAACTGGAGAAAAATAGAAATTCTACCAAATTATAAACTACCACCAACAGTTTCCTGATGACACCAAAAGCTTAAGGCTGTGTTCCCACTTAACTTCCACATCATGTGCAGCCAACAGGAGCAGACAGTATCATGTCTGCTTCAATGGTCCATGGTGATTTGGCTGGAGCCGGGGGCAAATGCGTTTCCCCATAGGATATATGGTGGAACGCATCTGCCTGGCCTGGGATTATTGCGGACTGCACAGAAGTGTGGTCCACTTACTGCCTCAGATCCCATGGATCCTTTGCAGAGAGACAAGTGTAAACAGCTCCTATGTATAACATAGGAGCCGTTCACTATTCAATTAGAAATGAGCGGACAACGGACAAAAAAAATCCATTTTCTGCTCTATTGGGAGCAGGGCCTTAGTCTGAGCTCACAAGAGATAGAAGTAAGAGACTGGCGTGTACACCAGACAGATCTACCACTTGGCCCTACTTAACCGAAGAGTTTTATATACGGTGCTGTTCCTGTTGATGAAATGCATCCACCTCTGTCTGGATACCTACATAATCTGTCTGGATAGAAATTTAAGAAAGTGATGACATTTTTCTTTAAAGGGCACCTGTACTGAGAGGGATATGGAGGCTGCAGATCAGATGTTTGTAACTGAAGTCTGATTGGATAAGCTGCATGCTTGTTTCAGGTGTGTGATCCAAATACTAATGCAGCCAAAGAGACCAGCAGGAGTGCCAGGCAACTGGAAAGGTTAATAAGGAAATAAACATGTGAATGCACCAAATTTGCTACAGAAGTTAGGTACTCTTGTGGCAACATATCACATGTTTCTATTAAAAATACAAATCTTACTAAGTTTTTATAAAATAACAAAAAATATTGTTAACTTTAAGTAAATTAGTGGGGAGATGATTTATGGTATTTTTTTTCTTTCTTTCTACGAATTAGTAACCCAATGCATAAGCTTAAAATTGGTGTTCATGGCAATGGTAAAATGTTTCTTTTTTTTTTTAAAGGTGACAATTTAAAATAAACTCCCTAAGGGATCCGTACGCATATAAACTGAGGTTATTGACAGTGTTGTATTGGATATTAGAATGGACAAGTCAAAATATTTATTGTAATACAATTTTTTGTTTTCACATCAATATTCTACTTGCCAAAAGAAGACAAGATTACAATCATATCAGTGCACATGAATACTTCAAGTGTTAACAATCAAACACTGCGAGATATATGCAGATCAAGTAACAAATTACCATAAAAAGCTTTTAACTGAGTACATGAGACATATATGGAGATCATGATGAACATATTTAGAGGAACAGCGGTATACATGGTGGTGTTGAAGCACCTAGTCATCTTTTAGGCCCATTTATAAGACTAGAAAATGTAATCATTTACAGCTGTGACCTCCTGGTCATTGAAGAGAAAAGAAGGGGAAAAGGAAAAGAAGGAGAGAAAAGAGCAGAAGAGGGGAAACAAGGGAGGAAAGGTTTGTTGAAAGAAAAGATAATAGAGAGGTGTTGGGGAAATGTGTCAATTCAGTTCAGCCTTGTATTTGTCAACTTCCTTGAAAAGGACCCAACAGGCCCAGGTCCTAACATATTGTTCCGCTTTGTCTTGCAAGAAAGGATAATTCTGTATCTTCCATTTTAGGCAATTCTATCATCTCGGGTCCACCACTGTAGAATGGTGGAGGGTTCCAGTTGTTACCATAACATCGGGTTTGTTACCCTGGCAGCATTAATCAGATTTACCAGAATCATTTTCTTTTAAGATTTGAGAGACACTGGACAGCAATGAAGCAGGAAGAATTCAGTTATAAAATGAACCTTGATCAGGAGCTTGTCTCTACCCAGCCGAGCACCCTCTTCCAGAAATCATTTAACCAGCGGCGGCTCCAGCTTCAGAATTTTTGGGGGGGGGGGCTTGAAAGGGGCACAATGGCTGGCTGGCGGGGCTCAAGGGGGGGGACTTGGCGACAGGAGTGGGCATGGTCATGACATCATGTGGGCGGGGCTGACTGTAATGTAGTTGTACCAGCTGATGTAGTTACATAAAAAAAATATGAAGTAAATGCACGTAATGACAGACAGCCTTTCACCAGTAAATGCATGTAATGAGAGACAGCCTTTCAATAGTAAATGCATGTAATGAGAGACAGTGTTTCACCAGTAAATGCACATAATGAGAGGCAGCGTTTCCCCACTAAATGCACATAATAGAAAGCCTTTCACCAGTAAATGCACATAATGAGAGACAGCGTTTCCCCACTAAATGCACATAAGAGACAGCCTTTAACCAGTAAATACATGTAATGAGAGACAGCCTTTCACCAGTAAATGTATGTAATGAGAGACAGCCTTTCACCAGTAAATGCACATAACGAGAGACAGCTTTTCCCCACTAAATGCACATAAGAGACAGCCTTTCCCTAGTAAATTCATGTAATGAGAGACAGCCTTTCACCAGTAAATGCACATAAGAGACAGCTTTTCACCAGTAAATGCACGTAATGAGAGACAGCGTTTCACCACTAAATGCACATAAGAGACAGCCTTTAACCAGTAAATGCAGGTAATGAGAGACAGCCTTTTACCACTAAATGCACATAAGAGACAGCCTTTCAACAGTAAATGCACGTAATGAGAGACAGTGTTTCACCAGTTAATGCACATAATGACAGACAGCGTTTCCCCAGTAAAAGCATGTAATGAGAGACAGCCTTTCACCAGTAAATGCATGTAATGAGAGACAGCCTTTCACCAGTAAATGCATGTAATGAGAGACAGCGTTTTACCACTAAATGCACAAAAGAGACAGCCTTTAACCAGTAAATGCACGTAATGAGAGACAGCCTTTCACCACTAAATGCACATAAGAAACAGCCTTTCACCAGTAAATGCACGTAATGAGAGACAGCGTTTCACCACAAAATGCATGTAATAAGAGACAGTGTTTCACCAGTTAATGCACATAATGACAGACAGCCTTTCACCAGTAAATGCATGCAATGATATAGATGTCCCCAGTATATGTAGCCAGGGGTATGTGTGCCCAGTATATGTAGCCAGGGGTATATGTGCCCAGTATATGTAGCCAGGGGTATATGTGCCCAGTATATGTAGCCAGGGGTATATGTGCCCAGTATATGTAGCCAGGGGTATATGCGCCCAGTATATGTAGCCAGGGGTATATGTGCCCAGTATATGTAGCCAGGGGTATATGTGCCCAGTTTATGTAGCCAGGGGTATATGTGCCCAGTATATGTAGCCAGGGGTATGTGTGCACAGTATATGTAGCCAGGGGTATGTGTGCCCAGTATATGTAGCCAGGGGTATGTGTGCCCAGTATATGTAGCCAGGGATATATGTCTAAGTATATGTAGCCAGAGGTATATGTGCCCAGTATATGTAGCCAGGGGTATATGTGCCCAGTATATGTAGCCAGGTGTATAGTTGTACCCAGTATAGGTAGGTAGGACTTACCATAGGTGTCCCCAGGCCAGGAGGGGTG
This sequence comes from Hyperolius riggenbachi, assembly GCF_040937935.1. NCBI lineage: Eukaryota > Metazoa > Chordata > Amphibia > Anura > Hyperoliidae > Hyperolius > Hyperolius riggenbachi. The sequence goes on along the minus strand of NC_090646.1, from coordinate 204,144,904 downwards.
GAAGCGGAGAGAAGAGGAAGCTGTGTGGACAGCAGCGGAGAAGGGGGCCGTCTCCCCCCTTCCCTTACCTTGGCAGTTGCCAGTCTCTGTAGGAATTGTTCAGTGTCCTTGAGATATTGAGGTATGCAGGCAATGACTGGACCAGTGGCTGTAACTGAAAATCAATGAATCTTGCCAAGAGCTGTGTGATGGATTCAGTGCCCGATATGATTGCGCGAAACTTTATGCGGACCGGAATCGGACCCTGATTCCCGGCCATTACCCCTGGTCACTCGCAATAGCAGACTTGCCCTCCATAACAGATTCTCGTTACAGGCATTGAACAGCCAGCAGAAAAAGCTATTTAAAAAAATAGATGTAAGCTTTAACAATGGTAGAGAAAGAACATTGAAAGTTGATAAGGCAGTCAGACATTACCTGACATCACTGTGACTGAATGAGGAAGAGCAATCTGGCCATGGTGTGTAACCAGTCCAGCACGGCCGTCACTATGCTAACAGCTGTTTGTGGTGTGTTACACAGTGGGTTTGGTGTGTCAGTGTGAAGCAGTACTCTAATTACACTCCCTGATTGATGTATACACATGCAAGATGTTTTAAAGCACTTTAGGCCTGAAATTTAGCATTGAATGTGATCTCTGCCCTTAAAACGCTGCTTTGCATCCAATCCGGATTTTCCTCTGGGACTTTTGGCATGTATCCCACTCCGCCATGCCCCCCTCCAGGTGTTAGACCTCTTGAAACATCTTTTCCATCACTTTTGTGGCCAGTATAATTTTTTCTAGTTTTCACAGTTCGCCTCCCCATTGAAGTCTACTGCGGTTTGCGAAAGTTCGCGCGATCCGAACTTTCGCGGTAGGTTCACGAACCCGGTTTGTGAACCGAAAATCGGAGGTTCGGGCCATCTCTAGTTCTCTTGTGCCTCCTTCTGTCACTTTCTGCTACCTCTGCCCCCCTGTGCAACCCTTTGTCCCACTGTGCCTAGGCTCCTTCTGTCCCAGGTAGAAGCACATAACTGGTGAGCACACAGATTTTGCTGCACTAAACTCTGCACTTGCACATTAAGCTAAGGGAATGAAGGGAGGGGTTGAGCAATGAAATGCAACAAGGATCAGTGGGATATTTGTATCTTGGAGACTCCATGTACTAAGCTTCCACCTTGTATGCTACATTTGTGTGCATGTTTTTTTGTTTCTGGGGGGGGGGGGTGACAAACAGAACTTCTTGCCTGGAGTAACAAAAAGGTTAGAAACGGCTCTGACAACACTAATAGAGAAACTTCATCAAAACCTCACCAAATGGACCACAGATGCGGCATCTGTATGTGCAACCCTATAGTCAGAGAAACCAGCGTTAACACCCCTGGTTCTCACAGGAATACCAAAAAGTTAATAAAAGTCTGCAAACCCTTGTTATACCCAAAATAAACAAAACAAGGAGAAAATACCACCAAACTATAATGTTTCTAGATTGTGTGCAAATGTTGAACGTATACAATGCATAAGCTCCACAGACTTCCGATGAAGCAGAGAACTAAAAAAAAAACCCAGTAACAAAGCACTATCCTTGCAAAATACCCAATCAACACATATCAGAAAGGGTGCTAGTAGCAGCAGTCACCGGGACTACTCCATAGGAGGAAAGAAAAGGCAAACATATATCAGAGGCCTTACTCCTGGGCTGAGGCAGAGACTTGAGAAGAAGGCTGATTGCCTGCCTGTAGTGTGGCATCGCTGTGAAGTTATCTCAGCCAAATAGATCAGCAGGGCTGCCAGGCAACTGGTGTTGTTGAAAAGGAAATAAATATGGCAGCCTCCCTACTCTTTTCTTTTCAGTTTTCCTTTAAAAAAAAAAAAAAAAAAAAACCTTAGTAGAAAAAACAATGGCGAAAGGTGAATAGTAATGCATATTATAGGGGGAAAAGTAAAGAAGATGAAGAAAAATAATAGAAAAAGGGCATTAAAACACCCAGCCTGTCATTTACTGCACAGTGACACCATTAAGAAGCTTTATTCTTACTTTTCAAGGCTCACTTAAGATTGCAATCCGCATTGTATTTATACCTTTACAATTTCTACTTTTTATGTATGGAAACACGACTTACTGTCAGATAAAGTGTTGATTGGGTAAATTGTGTTTCATGGTTCATGGCCTTTCTTGAAATGTACTATTTTATGTTGAAATCGTTTTCATTTTAAGAAGCAGAATCATTATCTGCTGAAATATGTAATCCCAGCGTATTTTGCTACGAGTCTTGACTTTACTTGTTTCTCCATAGCAATAAAAATGAACATCAGTGTAGACGTTATATAATATATAGCAAAGAATACTTACTCTGTATGTATGCATGCATATATTTTTGTCATAAAGGTCATAGAGGAGGACCAAGGGAAAGGGATATGTAAGCAATCTCTTTCAAAACACACGTCCAATCAAAATGCCTTTGGATGTGTGCTTGTCTGAAAGAGATTTCTAAGATGTCCATGGCCTGTTGTAGAACAGATGAAAGCTAATGTTAAGTCTTGTGACACCATTAGAGGGCAGTGAGATGTGCAAAGAACAATGCAATGTCCATCTCTTTTGCATTTACTATACAGTATATAGAAGGCAATAGGGCAAACACACTATTAATATTCCTATTCTACCAGCAGCTACACTACTACTGATGATCATTATCTGCTAATTAAGATTATGGAAAATATCGCAATTATTGCCACACATTTGAAATTCAATTGATTTCGAGTTATCCATCCAAATGTGAAATTATGGTTATGCGAAAATCATGCTCATCACTAGTCACTAACGAGGATATGTGAGTCTAGTTAAGATGTGAGTCTGTTTAGTCCAAACCAAAGTAGGTAATCATTAATATTGCTCAAAAATGTGATTCGAGTTCAGAGAAATGACTCCAAGAAACAGAATCACAAATATCCTAAGGCCTCTTTCACAGTTGGACGATGCGGTTTGATGCAACATTAAAGTCGCAACGCAAATTACAACGCTATGCCCCCAAAAAGTTGCAATGCAACTTAATGCCCCATTACGGTCGCATACAGTAGAGCATATAGGCAATGAATTGTATGCTTCCAAGTCATTACTGAGCATGTGCAAACAGTCCAACGCAGCTAATAATGTGTATAACGCACTGCATGCAGTACTTTCACTTAACGTGCAGCGTTAGTCACCAACACAACGTGTGCACTGTGAATGGGGCATTGGTTTTTCATTGCAGTGAGTTATTCTGCATTAAATGGTGTTTTAACGTGTGACTTTAATGTCGCACTGTGAAAGAGGCCTTAATCTGAAAATAATCCATCAGTGGGGAAAAATTTAGTGGTATGTTTCTGGAGAACAAGTTCATTATATAAGTATGAGAAAAATGGCTTGAGAATAGCAACAGTGATAAGCGAAAATGTCGATATTGTATTCATCTATTAGTTTTTGCAAAAATAATGTTAAATTTGACTTGAAGACCACTAAAGACCACCAAATGTCTGGCAAACATTGTGCTGTTAAAATGCAGGAAAGGTTTGTGTGTGTTGGTGAGAATGTGTAAAGTAGTGAGGAAGGACACACTGTTTTAGAGGAGACATAGACATTAGTGATGAGTACAAATTTTGCATAATTGAAATGTTGCATCATAATTAGCAATTATGATGCAAGATTGCAATGCAAATTTTCATGAAAAATTTTAAATAATTTTGTATGTAAACATAATTAGCAACCAACATTTCACATTTTTGCATAATTTTCACTTAATTCTGTGCCAAATTAAGAGGTTATCAGCAAAAGCCCTATACATGCTAAATATGTATTTTAAGGAGAACAGTAGAAATAAAAATAATAATTAAACAAACGTTCAAAAAGACCTTGTAGTCTGTATTTAAAACCAAATATTTAGTCACTGTGCTTGACTTGTGCTTGTGTTTCCCTTCCTCTATGCTATGAAACCATCTGTCCTTCTTCTTCAATCCCCTGCCCATGACTCTGCTGATCTCTTACCGTATATACTCGTGTATAAGCCACATTTTTGAGCCTCAAAAAGTGCCCCCAAAGTGGGTCTCGGCTTATACACGAGTCACTTACAAATGGCAACCTTCCCCTAGAGCACTACCAGCGCATTGGCTTGCTGTGCACCCCCCCAGAATGGAGCGGCATGTGTAGCGGCATTGTAACTATTATGGAGTGCACACTAATCATCAGACAGCAGCGTGTCACCTGTTGGCTGCTGTGCAGGCCTCCCCGTGTTCCCCTCCTCCGTAGGTGTCCCTCTTCGTCCTCTAATTAGCGGCTTCTCTCGATCTAGAATGCTAGAAAGGAGTTGTCTCCTCCTCCTACCCCCTCGTGCCGCTCTCACTCGCCCTGTCAGCTGCCTCGGAGATAAGGATACAGCACGCCGCCAGAAATCCTTGTTTTGTTTGTTGCAGTATCGTTGCTATGACTCTTGTAGTGATGCCACTAGAGGGCATCATAGCAATAATACTGCGACAGACAGAAGAGGGTGCCTGGTGACACTCTGTGCCCCGATCTTCGTGCAGCTCACAGGGCGAGTGAGAGGGGCGCGAGGGGGTAGGAGGAGGAGACAACTCCCTGCTAGCATTCTAACCCAAAATAAGCCACTCGAGGATGAAGAGGGACACCTACGGAGGAGGGGAACACAGGGAGGCCCGCACAGCAGCAGCCAACAGGTGACACGCTGCTGACTGATAATCAGTTTGCGCTCGTTATCGGTGAATCGTGATGATGGTGTAGGAGTCCTGCCTCCTCTTCTGACTCGGTAAGCTCTCTTTGCCACCCATGCTGCTCGTTGCTTCCCTTCCTCTCATTTTTTTCTGAGCAACTTGTGTCTATTTGAGGTCTGATTTGCACTTAAAGTGCCAATGCTGTCACTTACATTTACAGCATCATGGGTTTCCTCTTGATCATTTGAATTGAGTTATTGGCACTGCTCCCTTTCGTTTGGCTTGAGATTAGGTTTCATTATTATGCACTTTTTACTATTGTTGCTGCAAGCACATTGCACTTTACAAGGAAGTGTCATTATAATATAACTGCATATTTTATTTGTTTAGTGTGATATTTCTACAGGATCTCTCTTCCTTTGCTTTCTACTAGATTCTTTGTGCACACGATTTTTGATTATGGATGGTTGATGTCTATTAAGTTGGCCGATGGTGCTTGCCCATTTTAGCTGATATTTCTAGCCAAAAGTAGCTGCATTTCTTAACACCCTCCCCTGGCTTATATTCGAGTCAGACATTTTCCCCAGTTTTTTTTAGGTAAAAAGTGGGGGGTCGGCTTATACTCGGATCGGCTTATACTCAAATATATACGGTATTTCTTTCCATGACCACCATCTACCTCTTTCTCCTCAGAAAAACAAAACATCAAAAAAAAATGTTCCTCAACCCTGTCCTCAAAGCCCACCAACAGTGCATGTTTTGTGGAAATCCACAGAGGTAGTTAATCAGTTCTGCTGAGACACGAATGACCTCACATGTGAATGTTTGTGGTTTTCTGTTGACTACTTTATTTTGACTCGCAAGGTTGGAATATAAGGTGGCAGCAAATCAGCATATTTATGATACTATTGCTGTGTTTTTTGGAATGCAGAGAATAAAGTAGGGAAACATTTCACATGGACAGACCTTCTCAGCTAGGATATCAAGTGTATAATATCAAGTGTATATGACTGGGAAAAAATTCTTCCTGGTTTTGTTAGAGTAGTGTTGGAGCAAATAGAAACGTTGGCAGTGCAGCACAGACTCTGGCAGGGGAGAAGCTATTGCGTAATTACCTGTCTGAATCGCACTGTCCTCCTCCACAAATATCCAAGGTCTACTCTGCTTTCTGTCCCTCTTCTCAACATTATAGTTGTGGGGTGGGTTGGAGAGCAAAACAGATGCAGAAGACTTGAAGAAGAGGAGGACAGTGCCATGGGGACAGATTATTATGAAACAGCTGATCTGCTGACAGCTGCTACACTGCCCCAGTCCTCCTGGCATCCATGCCCCGGAGCTTTGTGGTCTACCACACAGATCTGGGTCAGCTAAGTACAGCTATAGTCAGGGCAGGAATTAAAGCTCAGGAGCCTATAGGTATAAGCTCAGCACCCTAAACTCTGCCCCTTAACACAGGCCACACACCCCTCAAATCATGTGTGGTGTTCATTAAATAAAACCACAGAAGGTAATGTAGATATTACCAAAGAAAAGTAGAGAATACCAACAAGGGCGTAGCTAGAAATCATGGGGCCTCATAGCACAATTTTGGTTGGAGCCCCCTCCCCTTAAAAATCATGACACCTTTGGATCCCTCCCCACCACTCAAGTTTTAGGTAGCTAGAGGTCCTCCCTCCCCAAGTTTTAGATAGCCCCTAGTATTGGTAGTCATAGTTACCCACCAAATATTAGGTAGCCCCAGATAGCCCCCCAGTATAGGTAGCTAAAAATAACACCCCTCCCCCATCATATTTAGCCCTTTGCACATTTACACATGCTTATCAAACATCATTTGAAACGCCCCCCCCCCCCCAAAAAAAAATTCCATTTCAGACAACAATGGTATGAAAAAAACGACAATGACGAGCAATCATTATTGTAAATTTTGTTGGATGCATCCAGTAGATCAACTCTGCTTGGCAGATACCCTTCAATTGGCCACATGTGTACAATGTCATTTAAACAACATTGTTCCCCAAATTGAGTGCATGGTTACTTCCGCTTGCATGTACAGAATTTAAAGAGTTGGTAGTTTATAGAAAATGTTGCCAGAAGGACTTGTCATTTTTTTTGGTCGCCGGTAAAGCCGTTTCCGCAACCATACTTGTTTGATCAGAGTAACTTTTGGAGAGCATGTGTACAGACCTTAAGGTAGTCCCTTAGTATGGGAAATCAGAGGAGCCCCAGTATTATTTATCTCTATTCACAAACAATACTATGCTGTCTGAGGGATAACTATATTTAATTTCAATTAAGTTTTGCTGGCTGCGACAGAGAAATCCACATTACATTTTACATCACTCCAATGCTTTCTCCTTCCAGATTTGAAGGAGGAAGCATTGGAGTGACATGGAACACGAGTGAACGGGACAGGGACTACATCAGCTGTAGTCAGTGACATGGGTAAGTTAACCTACCCTCTGTTGTGGCCAGCAAGTTGTAATCAAAATTCTGATAACGAACAAGGAGATATTCAGAAGCCCATCACTACTCCCTATAATATTATATACAATAGGTGAGGTCTACAGTCCAGTACGTTTGTGACAGTATTGCTCCCACAGCTCAGTCACCTCCCCACACATTAAGGCCCATACACACGGTATACATTTGTCTGTAATTGTGAGGCAGCGACAAACATACACGAGACAACAGCATATTTATGGCAGCTACAATTCGAGTTTGCAACAGTTATACACACACATGACAACAGAAAGCGTGAAGACATGACGGAAGCTGTCTGCCACAGACTACGTATAGTAGTATTACTATGGTGGTGACTCTGCTGTCTGTAGAAGACTTTCCTATACAGAACAGGACACCAACAGACTAAGCGATAGTTTTTGAGACAAAAGTCACAAGAGATTCACCAGTTGAATCACTCAAACATGGCTGTATCTGCAGACAGTCTGCTGACAGTGTTTGTCATTTGCCGTGTCCACACAAACAAACCGTGCTGACCATCTGGTGATGTCCCCACTCCCCAGATTTCATGGCTCATGGCTGCACTGTCTGTAAGCATGCACTTTGATGTTATCAAATCCGGGGACACTACCCAACCTATGAATCTGGGACATGTTGTCTAAAAGAGTGACAGTGAGGGCTGGATCACACGAACGTCTGTGCAGCTTTTGCGTTCAAGCGTCGGTGTTTAAATACCATATATAAATATAATTTATTACATAGTACCCATCATAAGATATCAATCAAAGGTAGATTTGACCTAAGCTCTGTCTTTATTGCACTATCCTTTGAGTACTTCACTAAAATATCTGGTTCTACTGAGCTCAGTGAGCTGTGATAATATTTGTAGTTAGAATTATCTCAGTATGCAGGTCACATTTGGCAGCCTTCATGTCTTTGCATGAAAATTTTTTATATAATTTATTGTATTCATTTAAGTGCAAAATCTTAAAATTTGGCCTAAAGCTCAACTTTTTTTATTTTTAAAAAACTAAAGATCATGACATCAGGACTTATCTTCTCTTGGCATATTGAGGGGGGAGGAGAATGGAAGCTGTATCAGACTTTGCATTCTTGGGCTCAATCACTGCAGGTGGAGAATGCAGCCACGACATTAAAAGTCGTATATCTCCTTGGAATGAAAGCAATGACAAACTTGGACAGTGTAATAAAAAGAAGATATGTCATCTTGTCAATAAAGAGTTGTATAGTTGAAGCCATGGCTTTTCCAGTAGCAATGTATGGTTGTATGAGTTGAACCATACATTGCTACTGGACTGGTCTAAGTGCTGAAGAATCAATCCTTTGAATTGTGGTGCTGGAGAAGACTTTTGAGAGTCCCTTACATTGCAAAAAAAATCCAACCAGCCAATCCTTAAAGGAATGAACCCTGACTGCTCAAAGGAAAGAGCAATATTGAAGCTAAAGCTGGAATAGTTTGGACACATAGGGCCATATGCAATTAAGTTTTTCACCTAAATTTTCTCCTAGGTGATATTTTGAAACTTGTCAATAAAATGCATTTTAAACCCCTAACAAGCAAAAAAAATACTCAAAATAAACTTGATAGTACTTTTTCTCCTACTTTTTGGTACTTTTTTCTTTGCAAATTGCTGAAAATGTATTCTAAATTGAAGATGAAAAATTATCTCCTAGGAGTAAAGTGACGTGAAAAAGTGAATTGCATATGGCCCATAGACCTATATGCAATTCACTTTTTCTCCTTAGTTAGAGAGTTAGAGATTTTTCATCTTCTCTTTAAAATAACATTTCAGCATTTCACAGTTAAAAAAGTACCAAAAGTAGTAGAAAAAGTACTATCAAAATGATTTTGTGTATTTTTTTATTGCTGGGGTTTAAAATGCATTTTATTGACAAGGTGTGAAAATATCAACTTGGAGAAAGCTAGGTAGAAAAAGTGAATTGCATATGGGCCAGGGGCTCAATCCAGTTCCCTTTTTCTCCTAAGTTTTCTCCTAGGTGATATTTAACATCTTATAAATTAAATTGTGTTTTGACACCACTTTTTCACCTATATTTTTGGTAATTTTTTTTCAGATGTAGAGTTTAACCATTTACAGACATCCTATCATATTAAAATGTCATGCTTACTGCTATTAACAGCTATATGACGTTTTAATACGTCGCGCATTCCCGCCGCTGCTACCGCCGTGTGCGCGCCGCTACCACCGCTATTTCCGTTGGGATCCCGTGCTGGGTGATTGGGGAAGAAGACCGAACGGTCCTCTACCCAGGAGTGCCTGGAGTGAATGGACGTGACCGCAAATAGCGGCTACGTCCATTCACAAAAACAGGAAATGTAACAATTAAATAAAGTGTAAAAAAAAAAAAAAAGTGAACACTTCCTATAACGAGCGCCATCTTGTGGCCAAAAAGTATATTACACCTACAAATACATACATTTTCAAGTATATACACATTAATAAAATTACACTTCCAACCCTCCCCCCCCCCCAAAAAAAAAAAAAAAAACACTTGTAAAAAAGAATCAGCTTAAAAAAAAAAAATAGTTGCCTTAGGGACTTGGCTTTTTTATTCTATATTTTATGGGGTAAAATTTATTTTAATTTATTACATAGGGGCTTGTAATTATGGGCAGAAAAAAACGAAACAGAACAGAAAAACAACACTTATATTTCAAAATAATATACTGTCGCCATACATTGTGATAGGGACATAATTTAAACGGTTTAATAATCAGGACCACTGGGCAAATAAAACGTGTTTGTTTTATCCACAGGAGAATGTTTAATTTTAAAACTATAATGGCTGAAAACTGAGAAATAATGATTTTCTTTTTTTTTTTCTGTTTTTCTCATTAAAATGCATTTAGAATAAAAAAATTCTTAGCAAAATGTACTATCCACAGAAAGCCTAATTGGTGGCGAAAAAAACGAGGTATAGATCATTTTCTTGTGATAAGTAGTGGTAAAGTTATTAGGGAATAAAAGGGAGGAGCACTGACAACTGAAAATTGCTCTGGTCCGTTACGATAAAAACCCGTGGGGGTGAACTGGTTAAACCTAATTTACTGAGTTGTATCCCTAAGCAGTCCATCCATTTTGTCTTATCCCCTGGCTCTCAACCCCAGGAGCCTCAGTGTGATTTTTCTCAGTCCTTTATGTGTGAATCTATGAGAGGGAGATTTTCAATTCATATTTAGCCTTCTCCCTTGTGATGTTTACCAGCACTGAAATCTGGTGACCCTTTGTATTATTTATAAAAGGAACACTACTGAATTAATAAATTAGCATCATGCATTTATTAATTAGCGAGTGAATGTTTGCTTTTTTGAAAAATCTTATCTCCCCTGATTTACATTCCTAAATTTATCAGTGATATCATCATCTTTACATCTGGCAAGGTGAATCACTGTGCAATGTCATTTTTCCTCCCTTTGTGTAGTGACTGAGCAGGAATGTCAGTTGGGCCCTCAGAGTGCTCTGTGGCAGAAAGCTGTGTTACATCAAACCTAGACTGGAAGGGTGGGGCTACATTCCAATATACAAAAATATATAATGTTAAGAGAAGCATTTCTGATACTGAAATCAGGATAATTAATGTAAAAATGTATATCCTGAGTATTTTTTTTTTAATCTTCTGCTATGAGTCATTACATGTCTCCTTTTATAACTTACTAAGCATTCTGATTACTCTAACATATGCCTCCCCTTTCCTTTCTTCTTTTGAAATACATCCTTACATTTATAAAAGGTTAACATAAGTGGTTTGAAATCTAACAATTTCACTGAGCAGTAGCTCACACTTTGGTAAACTTCTAAGATGTTTATTTTGGTGTTTTGTAGACAGTTTTGGTATGTTTTAAAACATTTCGCTACATTACTTAATCAATGGGAAAAGTCACTGCTGTGCATGTAATAGGGTGTCTTATGTTAAAAGTACAAACTCTTAATGATCAGGAGTAGAAATGTAGCAGTTGAAACAGTGAGATCCTATTACATGCCACTTAAAGTTCCAAGATTAAGTTTAAACCAAATGTTTTGAACTTTTACTGTAACAGGGCAATTAGCTTTATTGACTCTCATGCTCAATAAATAAACATAATGGATATAAAATGTTAATATATGTTAACTCATGGCATAAAGTAGATAGATTAAAGAAAAAACAACTCTTTACTGTGTTAAAGCAAAACAAAAGTCAAAGAAAGTAATGTATTCAATATCAACTTTATTTAAACAAGCAACAATATATAATGTCTTACCTTTTAAAATTACAACATTTTAGGGATTGATGTGTTTCATTTTAATGCTTATATAATAATACGCAATCTGTCTGTGCTCTGTGTGTGTGTTTTGTTTGTTTGCTTTTTTTTATTCTAAATCTCTCAACCCACTCTCACTTTTCCTCCTCAGTCTTCTCTCAGGTGATTATTTTTCATCTTCTTAAAAAAAAAACAGCACTGCCCAATTAAAAAAGGAGCAAGGGTAGTGGAAAAAGTACTGTCAGAATTATTCTGATTTTTTTCTTACTTTCTGGGGTTTTAGAATGCATATTATTGACAGGGGGCCATATGCAATTCATTTTTTCACCTGAGTTTTCTCCTAGGTGATATTTTTAAATTTGTTAATACAATGCCTTTTAAGCCATCAGCAAGCAAGAAAATACTCAAAATAATTTTGATAGTACTTTTTCAATTACTTGTTCGTACTTTTTTAGTTGAAAAGTGCAGGAACGTTATTTTAAACAGAAGATGAAAAGTTATCTCCTAGGAGAAAACTCAGGTGAAAAAGTGAATTGCATATGGCCCAAGGTGTGAAAATATCAATTTGGAGAAAACTAAGGAGAAAAGTGAATTGCATATGGGCCAGTGTGTCGTTTCTCCCCTCTACTGCAGTTTAATGAATGAAATGAAACATTCAGTAATGAAGGAGAAAATCTATGATTGCAAAAAAAGAGATTTTAGTTTCAATGTTGATAGTTCTTAGCTGTCTGCAAATTCAAATGAGAATACATTTTTAATACATTTACAAAAATACTTTTGCAGCACGGATCTATGTTTATGGCAACTTTTTAACTTTAATGGCAGTGGGATTTTCCTTAAACTACTCAGAAAATAACATCCCCTTTTACATAGTATTGAGTTACATATTACAAGTATGAAAATAACATCCCCTTTTACATATTATTAGAGAGTTCACAGGGCTTGCTTCATGTACTCACTTTCTGGAAAAAAGAACTTCTCACTAATTCTGCACAGTAAGTGACCTTCACAGTGGGCTGCTAGGAGAAACCCATTTTCTCATTGAGCTCAGGCTCCACACCATTACATCAAATATATGTTGGACTTTATGATGAGCCAGTAGCTCTCATAGTCATAACCACACTGCATATTTGTTCTGGTATATATATATATATATCATTACTTACATGAGCTCATAACATCAACAAGTATTATATTTTTTTCATATCAAACAGAAAGTTATGCAAACTCAACATCCACCGTATACTCATGCACTTAAAGCATACCTAAACTGACATGCAACATTATGAGATAAATATAGATACATACCATATTAAGCCTAAAGAGAGCCTGTCTGTGTCCGTTTTTTATGTTTATTTTCAAAGAGTTAGGAAAGCAGTGCTATCTGTAAGCAAAAAAAACAAAACAAAAAAAAAAGCAGTGGTACAGTGGAACAGCAAATCAAATAAACAGTGCCTTTCCTGAAGAGTAGCAGAAGAAAATCAGTTTTATCTGGGTGAGCAAATACTGCTGAAAACAAAGAGACCTGGAAGTTTAGATTTCTTTTGTTAGCAGCTGAATGAGCCAAAGCCAGACATGTCACACTGACATGGCTGTTCTGCAAACTTCAAACATCAATTTTAACCCAGAGATGTTCTATTTTCTGTTACAAACACACATGCAATAAAAAAAGGACCAAGAGTGAAAAATATGTGTGTGACAGAGGCGGTAACGTAAGGCTCTGTGTCTGCGCTGCCAAGATTGGTGGGTGGTAGGGTTAATAACTCAATACAGCTTTTCCATTACCTTGAATGAGAAACTTGTCATCCATCTATGCAACCATGTCTTCTAGCAACAGTTCAACATCTAAAACTCAGAACAACTCAAGTAACATTTCTTAATAAACAATTTAAAAATGTTTGCATCAAAAAAGTGAAGATTCAGATATCTGAAAATCACCTTAAAAAGTATAGGTTTTATGGTCCACCAAAGCATATTTTTTTATAGATTTAAAGAGATTTAAAGATGAGTCTCATGGAGTTTTTTTACTTACCCGGGGCTTCTTCCAGCCCCATAAGCATGGATGTGTCCCTCGCCGTCCTCAGCATTGCCGTTCTCCCGCAGTCATTCCCCGATAAGCGGCTCAGTCGGACTCAGTCTGACTGAGTGACATCAGCCGTGGCCTTCTGCACTTGCGAAGAAGGTCCGCCGCTGACATCATTGAGCCGTCATTGAGATTGCGGCTGAACGGCGGCACTGAGGAGGATGGCGAGGGACACATCCAGGCCTATAGGGCTGGAGGAAGCCCTAGGTAAGTAAAAAAACTGTAGTGGGATTCATCTCTGAGTCTTTTTAAGTGTAGAGATTTGAAGTTGATAATATGAGCACATAGTCAACCTTACATTTAAAGGCTACATTTGAATGATATCAAGTATGATGCAAGAAAATGTAACAAACATTAATGGAATAGCTTCTACATAAATGGATAGATTTCTCTTTTTTATTTTGCTTCCAGAAAATATTTAGATTACTTTTCCGCGAACTAGTACATCAAACTGTATTTCAGAAACACTGATATCCCCTAATTATCACATTCTGTTTTGCTTATACTTAGGAAAATGCACTCTAAAATAAATGCACCTGGCAAAGTAGGTGGATGCCAGATGTTTAACAAGCATCCATATTCCATAGTGTTGGCTTTGTGGCAGCACCTGTGTGTCCTTAATTCAAAGACATCTGCTTCACATTAATTCATTGACATACCGTAGATAAGTTTCTGTATTACTTTCTACCTTTGGACACATGAATCTTATTTATAATTCATAGGATACAGATGCTTACAGACAGCAAAATCTCTAGCTATGTGCTTGTCAATCATCCTTTTTTTCCTTCATCCTAAGTCAGTAAATCTACAAGTATTCAGTTATAACTTTGTGATATTCATTTAGAATACTTGATCACTAGACAAAACAATATTTAAAAAGAAAGATACAAGTTTCAAAGGTTACCTTTTTTTGGAGTTACATTATCATTTAATTAAGAAGTCTTCACACTAGTCAGATAACAAGATATGAAAAATTGGGCTAGTCTGGCTATATGATTCAGATACAGTAAATAAAGTCTAGGGGATAAGTAGTGGGGGTGCAAAATAGGAGTAAATTCCCTTTTGAGGGAGTCTGCTTATCTGTATCTAATAAGTTAATGTATCTAATTAATGCTGTGAAAAGAGCTGAAGATGATTCCTTTTTGGGTATATAAAAGGAATTCAAACATCTTGCTTCAAGTAATGATTTGATAGTAGTTGATATCTCCATTCATACAGATGGATCATTTGGGTCAGCCACAAGATGGCTTTTGTTACAAACCTGAACAGAGGGATGGAGATGGACACAGTAAGCAGTGATAACAGACACTGAAGCAAGGCTATAATGTGCAATAAGGTTTATTGCAAGGCACTATTAGTGCAAGACATGCATACAAACGTAAATGCAAAATAAATACAAACAACATGCAATCACCCAGGGCAAGTACTATACAAATAACCATCAATCAAGTAATACAGTGTGCAGACGGACCCCAGAAGCTAACTAACAAATCTAAGTTGCGCGTGGTCCAGTATAAGTCATGGAGAGAATCCGAACACAAAACTACAAAGGTTGTTTAGGTGATAACTTTAATGACTAACTACAAGATTTCTTTGCAAGCTTTCAAAACTTTAAGTTTCTTCTTCAGGCATGTTTCAGAACTGTTACCTGGTTCTGATACAGTTCTGAAACATGCCTGAAGAAGAAACTTAAAGTTTTGAAAGCTTGTAAAGAAATCTTGTACAGTTAGTCATTAAAGGTTTCACCTAAACAACCTTTGTTGTTATGTCTTCGGATAACTAATCTAACAAATACTGTATAAACAAATATACAACAGATTGTAGTACTGGAAGCAACAGACAAGCTCAGGGTCAGGAAAAATACTAGATTTGGCAGCAGAATTTCAGATACAGGCGTAGTAAAAGGGAACAAGCATAAGCACAGTCAAAGGCAAGATATAGGTTCGGCAACAGGGAAAGCAGATGCCGAATCAAAAGCAGGTACTGGAAAGTCCAGAGGACTGGGAGCAGAACAATGTTCTGGCAACTAACAGGAGGAAGAAGCAGTTCTAAAATAGTCCATGTAATTGGTAACATGAAGAATCTGGTGTGCTTCTGCAAACAGTGCTCCTGAATAACCCGCAGTCCAGAATGGGAACTGCAGGTCACTGAAAGGACACCTGCTGGTGGATAGTGGAAGCTTTAGGGATGCCAGAGTCAAGATATAGCCATCTGCTGGTGGATAGTGGATGTCCATGGCAGTGAAAGTCAATACTGCCACAAGCAGGCAGGAAATAACAGTACATGATTCCTAAAAGCCTATTTTATTTTAATGACCAAGCCCATTACTGAAGCAAGTGATGTGTGGTCCAGTGTTAGACACAGACAGCTTGCCAATACCGGATTCTGCTGGTGCTTTCCATATACTGGAATTATAAACATGTACATCATCCAATGTGGTGTATGCGATTAAGTGCAAAAAATCCCCTCACAGAGTTCTATATATTAGGGAAACAAATCAAACAGTATGAAAAGGGTAAATATGCACTGCTACACACTAAAACACAAAAGGAAGGACACCCCAATAGGACTAAATTTTAATAAACGCTCTTACAGCATAAGGAACCTGAAAATTACCATCCTAAGGGGAAATTTCAGATCTGTGAAGGACCGTTGGACATTAGAATACAAGTTCATGAAAATGTTTCAGACGCTAAACAAGGGCTTGAATAGAAAACCTAGATTTATGAGTATCTATGAATCGTAACACCATTGGGCTGTCCTTGCCAAGTTTTGTTTTTGTTTATTTTCTTTTTCTTTACAGACTGGCTGACTTAAACACTTCTGTTTGTTGCTGCTCTCTGGCTGAGAGATACGTTGATTATTGTGTGTGTTTATCTAGTGACAGATGCTGCCAGAGTTCAATAGAACACCAAGGAAGTATTTTTACACTTCAAATGGGGTGCACCTGTGCAACATCATGTCAGATTGAACCCACAGGATAATATATAAGTCTGTATATGATTGAAAACTTTTTTATTATACTGTTCTGATACAGTTCTGTATAATGCCTGAAGAAGAAAGGTAACGTATTGAAAGCTTGCAATAAACCATATACAGTTAGTCATTAAAGGTATCACCAGAATCAACATTTGTTGGTTTGATGTCTGCATTTCAAGCCCATTACTGTGACACAGAAACTTTCAGTTCAAACCAAAGGCTGCACCATATTTAAACTCGGGGACTGATCTTTTGCATAATGCTTGTGAATTTTCCTGTCCAGTTCTAAAGCCCTGTACTGTTGAAATTTTGATTTTGAATGCATGGAAGATAACAATAGACTAGTTGTTTGTTGCTTTTGATTTTGCTGCTGGGATTCTTAACTACCCTAAGACCGTCTCACGCCGATAGGCGTGACCACGGCGGCAGCCCCAGGACCGCCTAACGCCAATTGGCGTCGGGTCCTGGAGCTGGCTTGTGCAAGTGATTGCCTCTCGGAGACTTTTAGATGGCAAAACCGCCGTCTATACCCATAGTACAGCGCTGGGATCTACAGCAGCACTGTGCTGGGGGCAGTCGTGTGACACGGCTGTCCCCTGTAAGACACAGGAGCAATCGGCAGTGATAGGCTTAAGCCTATCTCAGCCGATCACTGTGATAGGCTGGCCGGGGAGGGAGTGTGGGAAAAATGTAAGTAAAACACACTTTTTTATAAAAAAAAAAAGAAAATTAATATTTGTCATAAAATAAATAAACATCTGGGGGGCAATCAGACCCCTCAAACAGAAAGCTCTGTTGGTGGGGAGAAAAGGGGGGGATCACTTGTGAGCTGTGTTGTGGGCCCCTGCAGCGAGCCCTTAAAGTTACAGTGGCCATTTTAGTAAAACATGGCCTGGTCATTAGGGGGGTTTAGCACTGTGGTCCTCGAGTGGTTAAAGGATGATCCTTGCAAACTGTTACAAAGAGTGGAATTTCTTGACCTGCTTTTGCTGCTTCTGGAGTGTGGCCTGCTGGACCAAACAGCAACCTAATTACTTTAAGAGCATCCAGGACATCTACCATTCCTCACATGACCATCATTTGTAAATATAAGCCAGATGGGATTTGTGGCTTTCATATTTTGTGACTGTTTGTTTTCAATACACTGCTTTATTGTCCCCCTGCCTGAATGTGTGCATATTTTGCTGAATTTTCTACATGACAGTAAAAGCAGACCAGTAGCTAAATAATAGATGGCATTATTGGTACTGGAACTATATCACAATGTTGTTTTTAATTGCTACACCTTTATTTACATGTTTTATGTAGCTGACTTTTCATATTTTCTGTATTCTTTTCAGTATATGTCTACTCAATCAAACTGTATGTCTACAGTTCACTGTTTTCCCATGTCCTCTGCTAGTAGTGTTAAAATTCACATTGTGTTGTTTGAGTAACCCAAAGAAGTAAACCTTTTTGACTAGAAACATCTCTAGAAACATCTCTATCCCTTCCTTCTAATCACAGTTTTTCTGGGTGTAGTCACAGTCTATAGTATGAATGCATTCTGTTTTTCACAGTTAGCATATTATATTGTATATTGTTTTTACTTTTTTTTTTCTTTTGTTGAAAATTGAAATATCCAAATGTTACAGTTTTGCTTGGGGTGAGTTGCCAGCTATGAAAGAAAAACATATGTTGTTAGTCAAACTCCAAACCATGAGAAATACATAAAGAACTGACAGCAAATACTAATGCTTCTACAAATATGTTCATATGCCTTTGTAAAGTCTCTAAGGATATTGATTAGTGATGATTCTTTGAATAAAGACAGAAAAAAAACACCACAATCAAATCAACTATGGGTTTTACCATCTGTGAGCTAGTCACCATTTCCCTAAAGATAACATTTCTCAGCTTAAAAAATATGGAGTGTAATTACAGTAATTTGCCACATTTTGTGTATTTACCATTATTTTAACAACGGGGATTCTGTATTAATTTTTAATAGAACTTGTCTTATGACATTATTTTATGAAGAACTAAGTAAAAATCATGGGAGAATCTACAAGGCTACATCTTTGATAAAAAAAATTAAAGTATTCTTGATATGATTGTTAACAGATTGTGCATTCGCATAAAAAATGTGCCGTAGATATTCTACAGATATACAGTTTTAGTACAGCATAAGTTCAATGGGATATATTCACTATAATTTGGGTAAATGATGTTTGCAGACAGCACACACATTTTACTGAGCTTTAAACAAACTACGCAATGTATAATTATGCAAGTGACAAAAAAGGAAAATGTAATTCCTTGATACTAGATATGAGCATTTCAAATGGTCCTGCCATTCCAAATGTTTTAGAACAGAACTCAGATTTCCAGTGATGCACACTACAGCAGGCGGGGCTAGCGCAACCTGTTAACTCTTCGGTGTGCTGCCCTCCATCTTACGTTTCAGCTCTCCAGTTACTTCCTACTCCAGTTACTCCCTACTTCTGGTTTTGAAGGAGTTGGTATCTACCAGGGGTGCTCGGATGTGCCTCATCCACGAATTCGGCAATCCGCGTGGTTGCAAAAAAAAATCCGCATTCGGCCCCGCCGCATGCGGATTTTCGTCCTCGTCCACGCAACCACGCGGATTTTCTGCCGTGAATGGCATAATCACGCGTGGATTCCCGCCCGGAGGCAGAATTTCTTTTAACGTTAGTAACAAAGCCCCCATACATGCTACAATCCCCCAAATTGCATGGATTATCAAGGTGATAAGGGGCAACATAACTTCAACATAAAAAATTCCAAAACATTTTTTTAATGGCTTTTAACCACTTGAGGATCCACCCTTTACCCCCCCTTAAGGACCAGCATTGAATTATGTGATCTGTGCTGGGTGGGCTCTACAGTCCCCAGCACAGATCAGGGTGCAGGCAGAGAGATCAGATCACCCCCCTTTTTTCCCCACTAGGGGGATGATGTGCTGGGGGGGTCCGATCTCTCCTGCCTGCGTGTGGCTGGCGGGGGGGGGGGGGACCTCAAAGCCCCCCTCCGTGGCGACATTCACCCCCCTCCCTCTCCTACCTGTCCCCCCGGTGATCGGGGCTGCACAGGACGCTATCCGTCCAGTGCAGCCTGTGACAGGACGTCCCCTGTCACATGGCGGCGATCCCCGGCCGCTGATTGGCCGGGGATCGCCGATCTGCCTTATGGCGCTGCTGCGCAGCAGCGCCGTACAATGTAAACAAAGCGGATTATTTCCGCTTGTGTTTACATTTAGCCTGCGAGCCGCCATCGGCGGCCCGCAGGCTATTCACGGAGCCCCCCGCCGTGATTTGACAGGAAGCAGCCGCTCGCGTGAGCGGCTGCTTCCTGATTAATCAGCCTGCAGCTGGCGACGCAGTACTGCGTCGCTGGTCCTGCAGCTGCCACTTTGCCGACGCACGGTATAAGCGTGCGGTCGGCAAGTGGTTAAAGACAAATCACCACTGTAAATGGGGCTATTAATTGGTAATACGTGGTTTTAAAAAGGGATATATGCGTTAAGCAATCAAAGAGGTGAAGGCGAGTTCCAATGGCACTTGGCGGCGAAGGTACCGCTGGAGGAGGATGAGTGGCTGACGCCAAAAAGGCCCCAGGGAGGTTTTTGTATTTTTTTTTTTTTTGCAGCAATTAGCAATGACATCACAGCAGAGTTGTCAGTGGACACGGGCAGTGTGAACGCAGAGTGCAGTGGTGGTAGCGACTGAGTCAGGAGAAGGACTATGCGGGCGGTCAGTTCAGCAGCACAGAAGGACCACGGCAACATACTGGTAGTAGTAGTAGCAGCACAGCGTCATAGTGCTGGCCAAAAAATTAAATGCACCCGGTGACCCGGGCAGTGTGAACGCAGACAGAGTACATTGGTGGAAGCGAGTGAGTCAGGAGGAGGAGGACAATGCGGGCGGTCAATTCAGCAGCACAGAAAGACCATGGCAACATACTGGTGGTAGTAGTAGCAGCACAGCGTCATAGTGCTGGCCTAAAAATTAAATGCACCCGGTGACCCGGGCAGTGTGAACGCAGACAGAGTACATTGGTGGAAGCGATTGAGTCAGGAGGAGGAGGACAATGTGGGCGGTCAGTTCAGCAGCACAGAACAGAAGGACCATGGCAACATACTGGTGGTAGTAGTAGTAGCACAGTGTCATAGTGCTGGCCAAAAAATTAAATGCACCCAGTGACCCGGGCAGTGTGAACGCAGAGTGCAGCAGCGGGAAGCGACTGAGTCAGGAGGAGGAGGACAATGCGGGCGGTCAGTTCAGCAGCAGCAGCACAGAAGGACCATGCCAACATACTGGTGGTAGTAGTAGTAGCACAGTGTCATAGTGCTGGCCAAAAAATTAAATGCACCTGGTGACCCGGGCAGTGATAACGCAGACAGAGTGCATTGGTGGTACCGTGGTACCGACTGAGTCAGGAGGAGGAGGAGGACAAAGCGGGCGTTCAGTTCAGCAGCAGGAGCAGCACAGAAGGACCATGGCAACATACTGGTGGTAGTAGTAGCAGCACAGCATCATAGTGCTGGCCAAAAATTTAAATGCACCCAGTGACCCGGGCAGTGTGAACGCAGAGTGCAGCAGCGGGAAGCGACTGAGTCAGGAGGAGGAGGACAATGCAGGCGGTCAGTTCAGCAGCAGCAGCACAGAAGGACCATGCCAACATACTGGTGGTAGTAGTAGTAGCACAGTGTCATAGTGCTGGCCAAAAAATTAAATGCACCCGGTGACCCGGGCAGTGATAACGCAGACAGAGTGCATTGGTGGTACCGTGGTAGCGACTGAGTCAGGAGGAGGATCAGTAAATGAACAAGGCTGCGCTGCCAACTTATTCCTGTCACAATCCACAATACACAATACCAATATCCCGAATAGCCCTCCTCAATATATATAGTTATCAGTTTAGATCTGTCAATTTACAGTCCTCAGAGCAGAATTCCTATATCTTAGTACTTAGAGTTCCAAAAAATATCATTCAGTGCTTCCAGCAGTCAATGTTCACTACAGTTAGTAGTGGGATCGCTGTATCAGGGTTCCAGATGCAGGAATATGTCAAGTAGTTGAACTGCGCTCTCCACTTTCCTATAAATCAATAGACAGATAGTACATAGCGTAATTCCATAAACATACAGTGTTCCACAGACAGTCAATCACCACTGTGACAAGTGTGCTTGTGCCGCACTCGTGATTCCACTCCCAATTTAGATTGCGCTCACCAAATCACAACCACCTCAGAGCCAGGTGGATCTAGCGTATTTTTCACAAACAAGCTCCAGGCGCTTTAAAATCTTCAGTTCTTTGTTTAATATCACTCTCCGGACTCATAAAATATAAACACATAAAATATCATAGTGTACACTGCATAAAAATTGAAATAGCCCGCGCAATGAATGCGCACTCACTTATGTCTTCTTGAGATATAGTGCATCAAATATACTGGCGGCAGCGAGATCTGTCCTGGCCTCCGGGCATGGGGTGAACGGCGTCCCGTCTCTCTCCTGCTGTCCCTTTCGCCTGGTCTGCGCTGGCTCGCGTCCTCCACGCTATGCTGTTACTCTACCACTTCCTAGTGCAGTGACGTCAGACGCGCCAGCCGTAGCTCCGCCCTACGCGTTTCGTCTAGTCAGACTCATCAGGGGCTGACGTCACTGGTGCGCTCCGTCCTTTTCAGGAGGAGGAGGAGGACAAAGCGGGCGTTCAGTTCAGCAGCAGCAGCAGCACAGAAGGACCATGGCAACATACTGGTGGTAGTAGTAGCAGCACAGCGTCATAGTGCTGGCCAAAAAATTAAATGCACCCGGTGACCCGGGCAGTGTGAACGCAGACAGAGTACATTGGTGGAAGCGACTGAGTCAGGAGGAGGAGGACAATGCAGGCGGTCAATTCAGCAGCACAGAAGGACCATAGCAACATACTGGTGGTAGTAGTAGCAGCATAACCTGCACACCGCATACCTTTTGTCATCAGTACATTCGTCAAAGCAATCCCACACTGGTGACTTTAATTTACTGCGGCCCCCACTAGCAGAGGGTGCAGCGGAACAATGTGTGGTAGTAGTTGCCGGGGGTTGCATGGTGGTGGTGCCGGCTGAAGCAGTGTCCTGTCTACTTCCTCCACGCCCACTGCTGCCGATGCCCCTGCCCCTGCCTGACATATGGCGATATCCTTGCCTAGGCCGAGGTGACTCGTCATCCTGCTCTGACCATTCTTCCCCGGACTCAGCAGGCTGCGCATAGTTAGGTCCACAACGTCGTCATCATCAGCAGCATCATCATAATCCAGCTCTTCCTCTGACTCCCCCGCCTCCTCTTCTGTCCCTACATCCCCAGACACAGACCCCTCTTCTTCATCACCAGAACTCAACAACGCTTCTGATTGTGGCCCGATCTCAATCTCTGCCACATCAGTCCCCAGTAAGTCCTGAGCTTCTTGCATCAGCAGGTTCCCAGATGCCGGACTGAGGGACAGAACGCTGTCATCCTGGGAGGGCTGCTGACCAGTGGGTGCTGGGGTGGATGTCACAACAAGCGTGGGACATTGGCTGCTGCTGCTGCTGCTGCTTGGAGTGGTGCTCACAGTAGAGGTCTGGGAGGAAGTCATGATGTCCATGAGTACGTCAGGTTCCATTTGCTCAACCACCACACGGGGACCAGAAACTTTAAAATATTTGGACAATGGCGTCCGCTGACTCGGCCCAGGCTTTGCTGCCCCCCTTTCTGCTGCATCACGACCACGTACAGCTGGGCGTCCTCTCTCTGGACGTGGAGCAGTCCCAGAAGTGGCTGAGGCAATTGAACTTCCTTTCCTCTCACCCTGCGAAACCCTGCCAGACATGTTGCTAGTAATGAATCACTGGATGCAGTGGGCACAGTACAAGGTCACTGAAGGATGCACCAGGCACAGTACAACGGCACTGAAGGATGCAGTGGGCACAGTACAAGGTCACTGAAGGATGCAGTGGGGACAGCAGTGGGCACTGGATATACAACTAGGTCACTGAAGGATGCAGTGGGCACAGTACAAGGTCACTGAAGGATGCAGTGGGCACAGCAGTGGGCACTGGATATACAACTAGGTCACTGAAGGATGCAGTGGGCACAGTACAAGGTCACTGAGGGATGCAGTGGGCACAGCAGTGGGCACTGGATATACAACTAGGTCACTGAAGGATGCAGTGGGCACAGTACAAGGTCACTGAAGGATGCAGTGGGCACAGCAGTGGGCACTGGATATACAACTAGGTCACTGAAGGATGCAGTGGGCACAGTACAAGGTCACTGAAGGATGCAGTGGGCACAGCAGTGGGCACTGGATATACAACTAGGTCACTGAAGGATGCAGTGGGCACAGTACAAGGTCACTGAAGGATGCAGTGGGCACAGCAGTGGGCACTGGATATACAACTAGGTCACTGAAGGATGCAGTGGGCACAGTACAAGGTCACTGAAGGATGCAGTGGGCACAGCAGTGGGCACTGGATATACAACTAGGTCACTGAAGGATGCAGTGGGCACAGTACAAGGTCACTGAAGGATGCAGTGGGCACAGCAGTGGGCACTGGATATACAACTAGGTCACTGAAGGATGCAGTGGGCACAGTACAAGGTCACTGAAGGATGCAGTGGGCACAGCAGTGGGCACTGGATATACAACTAGGTCACTGAAGGATGCAGTGGGCACACAAGGATGTCACACTGTGTAATGAGATGCTTATATGCCAGCGAGCGAGCAGTGGGCACTGGGCACGGCACAAGGTCACTGACAGAATGAATGAACAGCGCTGGCAGAGAGTGGCAGT
Source organism: Hyperolius riggenbachi (assembly GCF_040937935.1). NCBI lineage: Eukaryota > Metazoa > Chordata > Amphibia > Anura > Hyperoliidae > Hyperolius > Hyperolius riggenbachi. Next base: position 204,120,604 of record NC_090646.1, on the reverse strand, counting down.
GCCGGCGGTGTGACTGGCTGCCTGCAAATAGTACAAGTGAAGTGTATAACTGTCACTGAAATAATATACAAGTGTGTAATGAGATGCTTATATGCCAGCGAGCGAGCAGTGGGCACTGGGCACGGCACAAGGTCACTGACAGAATGAATGAACAGCGCTGGAAGAGAGTGGCGGCGCCGGCGGTGTGACTGGCTGCCTGCAAATAGTACAAGTGTATAACTGTCACTGGAATATACAAGTGAACACTGCAGCTGCACTAACCTGCCTGCCTGCACTACACACAGATAATCCCCACTCCCACTACACTGACTACACTGCAGCACTGAACCTGCCTGCACTACACACAGTTAAATAATCACTAGACTCCCACACTCCCACTACACTACACTGACTACAACTAACTACAGCAATCACTCACTGACTAGCTAACTGTGTACAGTATAAGAGCAGTGTTAGCAAAAAAAAACGCTTTGTTTTTAACACAATAAATGCACTTGCTCAAACAACAATGGCCTGGAGATAATCCTCTCAGCACCACAGTCTAGCAAGGACAGAGCTTTTCCATCATGGCCGCCGCTTTATATTCAGGAGGGGAGGGCATAGCTCCCCTCCTGTGATTGGTTGCTAGGGCCTGGCTGGGGCCCTCTGATTGGCCTGCAATGTGTCACTTCCGCATAGTTTGACGCATTTCCGCTAACCACGACTTCAGCGCCGGGTTTCACGAGCATGAATGCGGATTTCTGTCCGCATTCACGCGAAGCCGAAGCAGATTTTCGTGGTTGAAAATCTATTCACGGCTTAGCGTGTCCGACCACGCGTAAGCGTGATCACGACCTGGCGGTGAGCACCACTGGTATCTACATTCATATGTGTGTGTGAGGGGGATATTATTAGGCAATTATTAGGCAATATTTTGAAAAAATCTCTTTATTGTACTAGTCTTTTTGGTAAAGAAACTTCTAATGCTGGGAATACATGGTTTGTTTTGAACCGTGTAATCGAGCTGCTGATGGCTTGATTAATAATTTCCGACCTGTCCGATACACCGCTGGATCGATTCCCCGCTCGATACCGCGGGCAGGACAATAGTAAAAAACAAAAAGAAAAGAAGCTGCATGCGGGGATGAACGGGAATCGATCTGGGCACCCTCGGGGACGAGCGGGGATGTGCCGGAATCTATCGAGCGGCTTGATACACGGTTCAAAACTAATCGTGTATTCCCAGCATAATGCTGGGATTACACCATACAATTTTCTGTTCGATTTTTCTGTTAGATTCTCTAAGTTCAACATGTTGGAAATGTATCTATCTTACCTTATCTGCAGAGCAATTAGGCATTGTTCTACTCAGCAGGAGATGACCAGAAGACAATGCACCAGAGAGAATGACCATTCTCTACAGAAAATAAGCTAATTATGCATTCTAAAGGCTCGAACACACGTCAGATTTTCACAAACGACCCGTCATTTGGACGTCCAAACGACCAGTTGTTTGGACGTCAAATCGGGCATGTGTACAGTCCATCGTTCAGCTGATAAGACTGGACTTGACCGATTTGATGTCCAAATGACCCGTTGTTTGGACGTCCAAACGACCCATCGTTTGGATGTCTAAACGACGGGTCGGTTGCGAAAATCCGACGTGTGTATGTACCTTTAAAGAAAATCTAACAGAAGAATCTAACTAAAAATTGTATGGTGTAATCCCAGTTTAATACATGACTGTTACAATGTACTCTAATTAGATTATGGTTTTAACCTGATGGATAGAAAGAGTAAAAAAACAAGCCAATTAGCTACAATGGAATACCGAACAGTTTCTAAACTAATCTGATGAATGTTTTATGAGGAGTGGAAAGGCTCCTAATCATTAGGTATAATAAAGCAATTAGTAAAGCCAGATAGTCATCCTTCCATTGAATATCCTTGGAAAAGGTCATAACTGTTGGATACTACTAGAGGACATATTTAAGACCTAAAGAATGACAACCTCTACAACTGTTATCCTAGTGCACCTGCGGTTCTTAGATTGTTCTTTGGGCAATATTTGAATAACAGCTTGCCTTATCAATTCATTCGGTTGTATTTAGTCCTTTTTGGTATTGCATATGTGTCCAAAACTTGCTTCTTCAGATTTTTTTTTTTTTTTGCATTTGGCTTGCCATTTTGGCAAAATAATAATAAATAAACAAAATATTGAAAAACTGAAAGGGTTCACTGGCTTTCAAACTTTCAAGGTCTACTGTACATATAACATTTTGACCTGGAAATGGCTTTCAGTATCTTTCCCAGTCAATATAAAAGCAGTGTCTCCAGTGTAAACTGTAATAACCTGGATAGTGCCATTTTATTTTTTTTCAATAAAAAATATGAAATTCATAAAATAAATGTTTTTATTTTTTAAAATTCTGCCTGGTGGACTGGTTTTACCTGCTATTCTTGCAGGATTACAAACATATTTATTTGAAATTTAAGAAGGCACAGCTACACTGGCAAGGTGTTATTATTTGAACGGTTTAGGTACTTAAATGCTTAACAAAAACAATTGGTACAATGGTTAATTTGCATATGTTCAGCAGTGGTGCCTGGGAGACATCTCGAGCTCACTCCAACCTGAATTATCGCAAATTCTTTCTGTTTTAGGAAAGCAAACTTTTGTTTTTCTCTGCATAACAAAGTATGTATAAATGCATCTGTAAAGGCTTAGTCCAACACTTGTATTCCTCAATCCTTCATAAGATATATTTACTACATACTAGATTAGATTATTGCATTACATTATTACACTGTCATTATGATAATAATAACAATGAAAATAAAACAAAAATAAAAAAAGCAAAAAATATGAACTTGTACAGATTAGTGTTTTCCTATGTGGAATCCACGTAGCTGAAACACTATTGACCTCACATCTGTATATGTGAGGATACCTGCAAACTGGTATTGGGCTGTGACGTTTGAGTAAAAATGCTTTAGATCACAGTTAGGTCTGGAACCCACTAGCAGTACATTACTAAGCCATTTTTCTGTGTTTGTGATTTGAAAAGCTCTTGCTAATGTAATGCTATGGGTGTGATCCCACTTGAGTGATGTGATTTCATAAAAATCCCCCATAGCATTGCATTAGCAGAGCTTTTCGAATCACTAGCGCTTAGAAAAGACTGCTAGTGGGTTTGAGCCCCTAGACAATAAAAAGGCCAATAAGTAGGGTAAGAGCTTTCCAAAATGCAAAGAAAATTACCAATAATATACCAGTAGGGTGCACTCATTTGCCCTTTCAGAGGTTATTTATTTCCCCTGACGATTCCTTGGTAAGTGCGTGAAATCAACTTGCAATCAAATCATGTGTTTAATTGCTTGCGAAGTATGTACAAACAATCATAACAATCATATGTCTAAAATGTCTTTTTTTTCAGTTGCAATTGAATTAGCTCCCCTCCCCATCTATTTAACCACTTCAGCCTTCAGCATCCTTTCACCTTATGCATCTGAGCAACTTTCACCTCCCATTCATTCGCCAATAACTTTATCACTACTTATCACAATTAATTGATCTATATCTTATTTATTCCGCTACCAATTAGGCTTTCTTTGGGTGGTACATATTGCTAAGAATTTTTTTTTCTAAATGTATTTTAATGAGAATATTAAGAAAAAATGGAAAAAAAGTCATTATTTCTCAGTTTTCAGCCGTTATAGCTTTAAAATAATACATATATTGTATTTGCCCATTTGTCCAGGTTATTACACCATTTAAATTATGTCTCTATAACAATGTAAGGTGTCAATATTGTATCACTATTAACCTCCCTGGCGGTAAGCCCGTGCTGAGCACGGGCTATGCTGCGCAGGAGGATTTCTCAGGCCCTGCTGGGCCGATTTGCATAATTTTATTTGCAACACGCAGCTAGCACTTTGCTAGCTGCGTGTGCAGTCCAATCACCGCCGCTCCGCGCCAATTGTCCGCTGCTCACCGCGCCGCCCTCCTTCCCCCAGACCCTGTGTGCTGCCTGGCCAATCAGTGCCAGGCAGCGCTGAGGGGTAGATCGGGACTCCCAATGACGTCACTACGTTGATGACGTCGATGACGTCATGCCGCCCGTCGCCATGGCGACGGGGGAAGCCCTCCAGGAAATCCCGTTCTTTGAGGGGAGTGAGAAGGTAAACAGGTAATTTTAAATGTAATTGATTGTGTATTTTTTTAAAAAATGTATGTAGATGTAGTTTTACTATTTGGCCACATGATGGCCACAGTAATTTTTTGGTTTTTCATCCTGTAAGCAATAGCTCTCGCTTACAGGAACTGAGGGGATAACGTGAATCATAAAAAAATCGCGGCTTTTCAGAGAAGCTGTCATTTTTTCTTACGGAGACATAGATCAATGAATGGGAACTGTGTCACCCTTAAGTCAGGACAGCCAATTAAGCATTTTTACCATATGGGCCACCCTACCCCCATAAAATAAAAATTGCAGTCATTTTACAGCCTGCCTGGAGTCAGTGTAGGAAGAGCTGTGCTGCCCATTGAGGAACAGATAGTTAGAAGCTCTGTGTGATCCAGTGATGTGTAGCTGCTTCCATAGGTGTTCTTCTCCTTGTAGTTCACCAACTTGGGATCCCAAAAGTCCTTTTGAGAACTTATCCTCTTGTAATGTTTTGTTGTTGTTTATGGTGTGATGTGTAGCATAGTGTATTATATGGCTGAATCACTGTTACAGCCTGTCACTGTGGTACATTAAAGTGATTGAGTGACCGCAATTTACTGTCACCTGACATTGTCCCACAAAGCACTTACATAACATCACTGTCTTTGTAGTGCAGTGTTAGGCTCAGCCCCACACTTCTCAAGCAGCATATTTTGTGACCAAACTATACTTTTAAAAAGTTGTGTTACCTCAACACCAGACACTGGCCTCAATTCATCAAGACTTATCGAATTGGTTAAAAAAATACCGAATTTGTTAAGTTGATTTCAGGATTCATCAAATTTATCTACAGCTGTTAGCGAGCATTCGGTAATAATTCGGTAATCATTCGTTAGTGATGCGTTAAAATGGAAGAAAGTGCAATTCATGAAAATGAAAGTGGGCGTGGTTTAGCGTTACATTTAGGATTAGTTATCTCCTTCACTGCTCTGTCGTTATTCCTGTCAGATCATTGCTGACAGAGAAGATGGAGCCATTTGAAGTGGTTATGTATCAGCTGAGAGTGATTCAAAGGCGCAGAAGGGCAAGAATAATGTCTAGAATCATATCAATTTGCAAGAGAATAGATGTATTTGCTATAACAGGACATCTGCATTTCTCTTGAATCATCTTGTAAGAGAACACAGGCAGTGCCAGGGTTAACTAATTTGCTAGCTGCAGTATATTTTTTTTAGAAAAGACTCCTATCAAGCCGCAGCTGGCGAAATTGTGGGATTGTCCCAAGCCACTTCCAGAATCCTGGTCCAGGTGTTAAGCCCTATTCAGAATGTTGCTACGTAGTGGTCAAAGGACTGCCTTTTACCCACAATCCCACGGGAATCTTATGGCCTTGTGTTAAATTACTGCTGTAAAATGGAAATATCGACACGTTACCGAATGGTTACCTAATTGTTATCGATATTTTATCGAATTCACACCGAATGCAGAAAAACCTTGATGAATACAACTAGAAATCGATAAACTTAAAATTCGGTAATTTAACAAACTGGAAAAAGTTATCTCAAAGGCAATGATGAATCGAGGCCATTGTCACACATTGTTTACACATTAACCGTTTTTAGTTCCTGGACGTAGAAACTACGTTCAGGAACCATGCGCGCACCCGCGCACTCCCGTGGCCGATCGCGCGCGTGCACGCGTGCTCTCGGCCCGCGGTTTGTTAGCCAGGCAATCAGTGAATCGGGCTATGGTGCCCGATCACTGATTCCTCTCCCCCGCTGAAAAAGCGTCAGCTTCTCTCGGAAGCTGCGCTTTTTCTGGCTGTTACCTCCCTCATGCTTCTCTCTAAGCGTATGTTACGCTTAGAGTGACGTCATGTAAACAAACTCTTGGCCGCCATCTTGTGGCCAAAAAGTAAAACTACAACTAAAAGTAAAAAAAATAAAACTCAAGACACATTTACATTATAAAACTATTGTTTACATCCCACCCTCCCAAAAATACCCAAATAAAATGTTTAATATAAAAAAAACAAAAAACATTACAATAAAAAAAACATCTAAATATTTACCTAAGGGTCTAAACTTTTTAAATATCAATGTAAAGATGAAATATTTCTATATTTTTTTTTATTTTAAACTTGTAAATAGTGATAGATGCAAAACGGAAAAAATACACCTTTATTTCCAAATAAAATATTGTCGCCATACATTGTGATAGGGACATAATTTTAACTGTGTCATAACCGGGACATATGGGCAAATACAATACGTGAGTTTTAATTATGGAGGCATGTATTATTTTAAAACTATAATGGCTGAAACCTGAGAAATAATGAATTTTTTCAGTTTTTTTCTTATTCTTCCTGTTAAAATGTATTTACAGTAAAGAGGCTCTTAGCAAAATGTACCCCCCAAAGAAAGCCTAATTGGTGGTGGAAAAAACAAGATATAGATCAGTTCATTGTGATAAGTAGTGATAAAGTTATAGGCTAATGAATGGGAGGTGAACATTTCTCAAGTGAAAACGACGGAACGCGAATGGGTTAAAAAAAGACTCTGCTTAACCACTTGATGACTGAGGGTTTTTTTCACTACTAATCACAGCGTAATGATCTATATCTTGTTTTTCTCACCACCAATTAGGTTTTCTTTAGGAGGTACAGTATGCTAAGAATTATTTTATCCTAAATGCATTTTAACATGAATAATAAGGAAAAAATTGAAAATGCATTATTTCTCAGTTTTTGGCCATTACAGTGTTAAAATAAAACGTTCTACTGTGGATAAAAGCCACACATTTTATTTGCCCGTTTCTCATGGTTATTGCAACATTTAAAAAATTTCCCTAGTGCAATGTATGGCGCCAATATTTTATTTGGAAATAAAGGTGCATTTTTTCAGTGTTGCACCCATCACTAATTACAAGCCCATCAATTTAAAATGAATAGTAATATACCGCCTTGACATACATTTTAAAAAAGTTCAGTCCCTAAGGTAACTACTTATATTTTTTATGTAATTTTTTTCCCCCCTATATCAAAAAAAGTTTGGGTACTATGGGAGGGTGTGAGAGGGAAATCGTTAATTATAGTTAATTATAAAAGTCAGTGTGGGGATTTTTATTAAATAAAAATGAATTTTGGTGTAATTTACTATTTGGCCACAAGATGTCCTCAGTCATTATTTCCGATTCATATATGTAAGCACGTGAATTGGAAGTAATGCGTGCCAGTGTAACAACAGAAAGATACAATGAATGCCGTAGACGTCTCGTAGACGCTGGTATTCATTGAATCGGGGACTTTTGATTTATGAATGGGAATTGCGGTCCCATTCATTAACCTCCCCGCTAAGCAGCGATAATGGCGGTGCGCGGGCAAATGGGAGCGAGCGTCAGCTGCATGCCGCTGCAGACTTGCATCCATGGCCCTGGTGCATCGTGTAAACTTTGCAAGACCGTAAATGTACTACATGGCGTGCATCAAGTAGTTAAAATACATATTGATTCCCCTCTGCTGACTACCACGCCACTGCCTGAGTTTTTGGACAATTCTGAAATCTTTTTAAAAGACCCTGTGGCTATAAATATGTCCTGAAGTTTTTAAAGTTTGCTTGTCATTAAAATCAATGGGGTTCATTGTAAACAACATTTTGTGGAAACGTTTGCATACAGTTTGTGAACATTCATTCACAGTGTCCATCACTGGTTGTAAGCCTTGTTTAAAAATAACTAGCAGTTCAGGAAATACAGTTCCTGCCTATGCATAGTAGTTTCATCCTCTTTCCAAAAAGTGGACTTTTTTTTAGAAAACTCTGAACTGATACGAAAAAACACTGTTTATGAATGTATCATAACATAAAGATTGCATCTTGTTAAACCGGTGTTCAGATTCCTACCATCAAAACAATACGGCAGTACCCATGAAGCACAAGGCTGCACAAAACATCTATGTGACAGAAGAAAAAGTAGTAAAGGAAACTCAATGTTTTGTATGTGTTTTGTGTGCCAATATGTTTTACATGAATGTTTCACAAACATACATATTTATAAGGTGATGGCAACCACTAACCGGGCCCTCTCTCCATCCAGGTCTTTTTCTGTCACTGAAGAAAGTAATTTATTAGTAAGGCACAACTGACATGCTTATGATTCTCTCTACCTGTTTTTATTTTATTTATTTATTTGGTAGCAGAAATATTGATTATTAGCATATGAAAGTAGAATTCCTTAAACCTTTATGCTTATTCCAAATGTTATATACAATACCGTGTTGGGTTCAAAGCACTGCATCTTGCTCAAGCTCAGTAGCCTATGTCAGCTATGCATTCAATAAACAGTACCATCGCCTTCTTTGCAAATTTGTTTCTGCTGTGCATGTAGGATTCAGAAAACCCCATCTGAATACAAATGCTGGTACAAGGTTGGAGCCACTTCTTTTGCCACTCATTACATCTCAATTCATTTATCCCTACAGGCATAGTATAACCTAGCAGTGATTGTTTTTAAATATTATAACATAATAATTAATGAGGTATTTATTTGTGTTTTTATTAAATCTAGTTCCCTGTTTATGACTACATGAATGGCAATAAATAAGCAAACTGTAAGGATCCCTCCTGTAGCATATTCTGTTTGTTGCAGTGGAGCTGCAAAAGGACAGTTCTGGCTCATCTGCTTGCATTCGGTTGTGCATTTGCAATGAGTCTCATTGTCATTTGCAATCACTCTGCAGTTCTGGGCAGCTCAGGATGCTGTCATCATTCCACCGATTGCTTGTTGCAGCAGCTGAGCTGCGGCCAGATAGCCCTGGATTTCCTGCATGCATGTTATTACATAATAATAAAAAATGGTAATCAAGCCAGCTCTGGATTGAGATATCACCATTCAGCTGTGTGGAGATTTGCATACCTGCATCCATTGGCTGATACCAGCATAAAAGTCTACCTCCCATTTCATACACCGCCCGTCATAGTGGTCAGTACGCTGATCTACTGGGCACCTTGTTACTCTGTATAGTTCTGTTATTGTAGTTCTATGCAACCTTATTACTTGTGCTTTAGCTAGTTCTTGATAAATATATATGCAGACTTGCTACTATATATTTACCTGTTAGTTGAGCCATTTGTTATTTTTCTTATTATTGTGTATTGCCTAGTTCCATGCTTGATGGACGTTCGCTGCATCCGCAGTGGGTCAGTGAAGTCCGTTATCCAGATAGCTTGGATTCTGCCACCACCACGTTGGTGACTGGTAGTATTCCTGCTACTCTAGTTTCTGGGAACGTAACTATAGGCTGCAGTTGCTATTAGTTACGTTCTATCCTGTAGTCTTGCCTGGGTGGATGCTTGCTGATGACTGTTGTTAACCTGCTTGCTCTGCTTCTGTGGACGTGACTGTGAGCTGCAGTTGCTACTGGTTACACTCCAATCTGTAGTCCTATCTTGTACCTGTCTGAATGCTTGCTATTGCTAAGGCAGCACAGTGCGAACTAAGGCAGCGCAACATGGCACTGCGCTACCATTGTGTTTTATTTATAGCGATATCGGAAGCCCAGAGCTGCAGTTGCTCTGGACAGCCTGTGTAACCTCTTCCATTATCCAGCTCTTAGCCTTGTTGCACTGGGTGGTCAGAAAGTATGACCCCCCAGCATTACACAAGCAGAAATCCCTTTGCATTTTTTTAAGTCCAACTAATCCTAAACAGAACAAGCTTAATTATTTTAGTAATCAGGCTAATAACTGAGTATGTTTAACCTTTGGCGATCATAGTGATCACTTGAGCAGGAGCCAATCGCGATGGCTCCTGATCACTGAGGGGAGACGTCAGCTGTCATGTGACAGCTTAATCTCCCCTCTAGGGTGCGCACGATTGCGGCGGGATGCTTCATTTATGATAACGTTGACTCTACATCTGTAACGATTGGTGTCAGCACACAGAGAGAACCTGATTATTGGTGATCTGCAGTATCACCAACAATGCAGATATATACCCGATTATTGATGATCTGCAGAATCACCAATAATACAAGTATAACTAACCTCTGGACACCTGATAATGTGTAAGTGTTTGGTGCAATAGTAGATGAGCATGGACCACCTGAGGAGCAGGTGGCACTTGACCGTATGAGGAGTATCTCCTTGGTAAAGGGCTGGAGATAACCAGAGAGCCAGTGATCCCCTGAACTGCTGGGAATCAGACTCTACTGCAGTCAAAGGACTCCTATGGAATAGAGTCCCTGACTGGACTGCAGAGAATCCCCTCTGAAAAGCAGAGAGTCTCTGCAGCTACCTGACTCCTAACCGGGTGGTGTCACAGGTAGTACAGACAGGCTGATCACCCACAGAGTGACAGCCAGAAGGGTCAGCCAGGCCGGGTCGGCAACACACGAGCAGATAAGGTACAGAGACAGAAGACTGATTTGGTAACAAGGTACAGGCAGGGTCCGCAACAGGTAATCAGATGTGCATAGGTACCGAATCAGATAGCAGGAGAGAGGTCAAGAGAGCAATAGGTAATAACAGATATCAAGCAGAGGCCTAGTCTAGAGTGTGAGGTCCATGGTCTCAACACCCAGGAACTGGTCTAAAGAATAACACAGTACTGACACAGTATCCCTAAGCTTGGGTGTGAGGTCCGTGGTCACAACACCCTGGAACTGGTCTAAAGAATAACACAGTACTGACACAGTATCCCTAGGCTTGGGTGTGAGGTCCGTGGTCACAACACCCTGGAACTGGTATAAAGTATAACACAGCAATAACACAGTAATCTGGCTAAGTGTTCATTCCCAGGTTCACCTGGTTCTAACACACTGTGGGATCTGACTATGGTCTGAGTGCTAACACATAAGCATTCGCAACGGCAGACAACTTGAGACTGACCAGCGAGATCTATATATAGGGCAGCACTCCTCGGTGCCACCCAGCGCTGCTCAGCCAATGACGATCTGCGCTGGGATCAGCTGATCAAGCTGATCAGCTGATCCCTCTCCTCTTGGCATAAAGGCCCTGCCTCCCAGCGCGCGCGTGCGCGCACGCGTAGCTCTCCATCTGTGTGCACTAGAAGGCTCAGATACACCAGACGCATGCTGCTGTGCGGAAACCGCCGGTCTGAACGCGGAGACAGCTGCCTTGCCGCCAGCCCGCGTGGCGGCGTCTCCACAATCCTTTACAACATCCAGTCAGAGCGGCAACACCACCTGCTGGACGTAGTGATGAGCGTAATGACCTAATTATGATGATTACGCACATTTTTGTGTAATTTGTGAAATTACGAGTATGGTCATAATCAAAATTTTGCAAATTTTACGAAATTATGTGAAATTTCGAGTCTAATTTTTCATAGTTACAATCGTTTATGTAACACAAACAAATTAGAATTTCGGAAATTCTTCCATTCTCAAAATTGTGTTCCAGTCCAGAGCCTCCTGATTTAACCAATTAAGGACCAGGGGATTTCTGGCTGATCTGTGCTGCGTGGGCTCTCCAGGCCACAGCACAGATCAGGAATCAGCCAGGGCGATCAGATTCCCCTCCTTTTTTCCCCACTAGGAGGATGTCCTGCTGGGAGGGTCTGATCGCCGCCGGCTACTTGTGCCTTGCGGGGGGGCTCTTCAAAGCTCCCCTCCGCAGCTATCCCCAGCCTCCACGTCCTTCCCTCCCTCTCCTGCCGGCTATGGGCGGCACAGGACAGAGATTCGTCCTGCGCCGCCTCTAATAGCCTATCAGACTGCGGCCGGGGATTGCCGATCTCCTTGTGCAGCAGCGCCGTATGATGTAAACAGCGGTGATTTCTTCCCCGTGTGTGTACATTTAGCTTGCGAGCCGCGATCGGCGAATCGCAGGTTGTTCACGGAGACACCCTCCGTGAACTGACATGGAAAGGTTTCCATGTAATTCCACTTATGGTCAAAAGTACCAAAAATTGGTTATAAATAAACCTGTCCTATATATTGGGTGAATAAATCACTCTAGTAGTATATAGGAGATATGCTTCATCAGACGATGAGGATCAGGAGTTGTATAGGTGGTCAGTGGTGTATTGAATGTGTATACTAAGGAATGAGGGTCTTTGCTTATCCCCCCCCACTGATGAGTATATACAGTGGAGTGTAGCTATCTCATCCCCAGTATCACCACACTAGACCCATAAAACAATCCTGTTACCTCTAAATACATGGTACTACCTGTGCAAGTCACGCACTGCGGCAGTTGCTGAGTACAAATTGCCTCAATGTTGGGGTTAGAATCATCTGCACGCAGCCCTGTGTGTGAACAGCTGCACTTAGCAAGACCCCATAGGGGTCAAAACAGGTGGTACACCTTCACAGAGGGAAACTGGGGTATATACAAAAAATGTTGGGTGCATGAGTGTTCATATCTACAGTGGGGTTTTTATGAAAAGGGCGCCGGTAAAAAAGGGGGCCTGGTGGAGCCCATATATACCAACTTCGGCTACAAAAAAAGCGCCTGGTGTAGCCCACATAAACTTCGGCTACAAAAAAGGCGCCTGGTGTAGCCCATATAAAAACTTCGGCTACAAAAAAACTCCGGGATGTGTTAATTACTATTCCCCCTCCAGGCCAGCATGGATAGTGGGGGAATAAAATAATTCGGCTTCCAGCACTTGTAGCCCATATAAAAACTTAGGCTACAAAAAAAAGGCAATAATATGGGCTACAAAGGGGCACCTTACTGTAGCCGAAAACCTTGTAGCCGAAAAAAATATGGGCTACAAAGGGGAGCCCGCTTGTAGTCGAAAACCTTGTAGCCGAAAAAATACGGGCTACAAAGGGGAGCCCGCTTGTAGCCTATATCAAAACTCGGGCGCCCTTTTCTACACCTTGTAGCCCATATTTCCAGAAATAACATTGATGTCTATGGCGGCGCCCTTTTCATAGAGGCAGCTCGGGCGCCCTTTTCAACCGATACCCTACAGTGCTCTCAACAAATGTTTCACCCTTTAAAAGGGCGTTGTCAGGAGAAAATAGTGTACAACATAATAAACATTAAAAGCTATCCCCACACCGAGTGTCAACGTTTCCCCCAGCAATAGCCCAAGTCAAAGCTCTGACTTGGGCTATTGCTGGGGGAAACTTTGACACTGTTGTGCACTATTTTCTCCTGACGATGCCCTTTTAAAGGGTGAAACATTTGTTGAGAGCACTGTAGATATGAACACTCATGCAACAACCATTTTTTGTACGTATAGCTAGTGTTGAGCCCACATTTTTGTAATTTTGTGTTTCCTTAATTATGGACGTGAATTTTGCCGCTACAACACAAATTTGTAATTTCGTAATTGCCATACAAACCCAGTTTCCTTCTGTGAAGGTGTACCACCTGTTTTGACCCCTATAGGGTCTTGCTAAGTGCGGCTGTTTACACACAGGGCTGCGTGCAGATGATTCTAACCCCAACATTAGGGCAATTTACACTCAGCAACTGCCGCAGTGCGTGACTTGCACAGGTAGTACCACGTATTTAGAGGTAACAGGATTGTTTCATGGGTCTAGTGTGGTGATACTGGGGATGAGATAGCTACACTCCACTGTATATACTCATCAGTGGGGGGGATAAGCAAAGACCCTCATTCCTTAGTATACACATTCAATACACCACTGACCACCTATACAACTCCTGATCCTCATCGTCTGATGAAGCATATCTCCTATATACTACTAGAGTGATTTATTCACCCAATATATAGGACAGGTTTATTTATAACCAATTTTTGGTACTTTTGGTCGAGCCCTGTGGGCAATGTGCAATTGATTAAAGATTACCAGTACCCCCTTTTCGGTAGTGTGATAATTCCACTTACGACCAGCCACCGGCTATCGGCGTTAGGTGGTCGTTAAGTGGTTAAAGCGACAGCACTTGCAGGTACCTTTGCAGTATCAGATATTGCAAGGACCAAAACCAATCAGTAATTGCAATCAATGAGTGTCTTTCCTGAGTTTAGTCATTACCTAAATGTGCATAATTACTATTAGAAATGAAATTACATCCATTTTTGTAACTAAAATAACTTTGTTTCTATAAAACATGGAAATTAAAACATTTTCTAATAACCACAAATTTGCACCAAAGCGCAAAATTACAAAACCGAAATTTTGCTTACGGAATTCCGAATTACGGTTTGTATGGCAATTATGAAATTACAAATTTGTGTTTTAGCGGCAAAATTCATGTCCATAATTAAGGAAACACAAAATTACAAAAATGTGGGCTCAACACTAGCTGTACGTAGATTAATACTGCATCAATCTGCATTTGGTTAATGTACAGAAGGAAAGTGGTAGATAAAATACCTTAGATGAGTCAAATATGTTTGTTTTTGAACTGTAGCTAGCTTCCTGCCCTGTGTGTGAGAATATTTATATGTATATTTAGCTGATAAGTGAGCAAACCAGAGTCGCAGTGAAGGCACCATCAGACTTGCCCTCCATAACAGATTCTCGTTAAAGGATTTAAAGTTGATTCATTTCACATATACAGCAGGGCCTCAAAAGTCCTCCTGTATTGTTATTTCTGGTCACTACCTCGAGACGTGCATGCCATGCCTGCTGCCTTCCTTGGATGTGCGGGGGTGGTAGCCGTTTCTTAGGCTCCCACTCCGGACTGGAATTTAACCAGGATTCCCCGGCCATTACCCGTGGTCACTTGCAATGGCAGACTTGCCCTCCATAAGATTCTCGTTGCAGGTACTGAACAGCAAGCAGAACAATTATTTAAAAAAATAGATGTAAGCTTTAACAATGGTAGAGAAAGATCCATTGAAAGTTGATAAGGCAGTCAGACATTACCTGACATCACTGAGTGAGGAAGAGCAATCTCGCCATAGTGCACACCAGTCCAGCACGGCCGTCACTACGCAAACAGCTGTTTGCGGTGCGTTACACAGTGAGTTTGGTGTGTCAGTGTGATGCAGTACTCTAATTACACTCCCTGATTGATGTATACACATGCAAGATGTTTTAAAGCACTTTAGGCCTGCAATTTAGCATTCAATGTGATTTCTGCCCTTAAAACGCTGCTTTGCGTCAAATCCAGATTTTCCCCCGGGACTTTTGGCATTTATCCCTCTCATCCATGCCAAAACTCAGATGTTAGAACCCTTGAAAAATCTTTTCCATCACCTTTGTGGCCAGCATAAGTGTTTCTAGTTTTCAAAGTTCGCCTCCTCATTGAAGTCTATTGCGGTACGCGAAAGTTCGCGTGAACCGAACCTTCAGCGGAAGTTCGCGAACCCGGTTCACAAACCGAAAATCAGAGGTTCGGGCCATCTCTATTTGGAATAACCTACTTAGCTCCACAATTTTGCATATACTACTTGTTTTATTTAGTTCAGACCAGACCAAACTAAAATGACTAATGTATGTGATAAATAGCTACACACTTATTGATTTTTACGTTTGATTCCTGGCAGATTTGATCGCTCTTAGTTGTATTGATTGCAGTCCAACTAGTATTGGATAGTTACGGGTGAGGCGTTGAGCTATCTGTTGCAAGCAGACCCAGGGTAAGAAATTGTTATCTTCTGGATATTACTTTCAGTAAGGGATTTTTTTTTTTACTCACAACTACTAGTACTTGTAACTTACAGAGAGACTACAGATTACATATTTCAGTCATCTAGTTAAAATTACAAGTATGTTTTATTTTTTGTGTTGTTGTTTTTTTTTTTTTTTATAGATACAGGAGACCATTTCAATCAATGTGCTACATGTTGTCACTGTACACATCAAAAAAATGAGTATTTGGGTCTACCGTTGTTTTTAAGGATATTCAGATTATCTCCAATTCTGGAGGAGTTCTGAAGGAAATATTTGCCCATATGTGTCCAATAATATAATATGTTGTTGTATGCTAGTGCACTGTTTTAAAATATGACAAAATAAATATATTAATTTGGATTATTATTATTATTATTATTATTATTATTATTATTATTATTAGTAGTAGTAGTAGTAGTAGTAGTAGTAGTAGTAGTAGTAGTAGTAGTAGTAGTAGTAGTAGTATTTTATTTCATTAATTGTACGGCTACACAATTGAATGATACTTTTTGTGAAATAAATATAGAAGTGGTATCAATACCAATTAAAAAAAAAAAAGAGAGAGCGAGACATACCGTACTCCTAAAAAGTAACACACATGATTGCAGTGTGTTTTTTATCTGTACAAGAAACTTTTAGATCATTTCAAATGATTAAAAAATGTGTCTTGTAATTCTTCACATCTTCATGCTCCCAGGCTAGTTCTAGGTTTTACTGTTTTGGTTCAATTCATGGTGTTCTCCACTATTTATACAAACACTCTACTTTGTTGTACAATGTGCTCTGAAAAACATAGAAAGCTGAAGTTGATGGGGTCATACTTTTCTTTAGGCTACATATGTACTATAATAGTAACAGTGTCTTTCCTATCTAGTGTATGTGTCTGCTTTATTGTGCCTTTAAAATCGGTATTATGCTTTGCATTGTGCTTTTATTGTTAGATACTCTCATGTTTCTCTTCACTGACTCAGAAATGAATGCCCATGACATGAACTATTGTACAATCTGATGAGAAGGGAAAGACTAGTGGTTTGTTAAAAGCAAGAAGTGTATTATTAAAATATACAGCTTGTAGTCACAATAAGAATATCTAGGATGGCAGCTTCAAATGTCTTTAGCATAGTCAGTGATTCTATATTGTTTTCAGAATAAGTCATATTGCAAATACTCGAAATGCAATGGCGTAACAAGAGTGAATATACATTTAGAAGGCTGTAAAAACAAGCAAAAATGTTTTGGGTTTTTTTGCATTTTTTAAATTGTAAAACACAGTAAGAGCAGAGGCGTAGCTAGGGCTTTCAGCGCCCGGGGACAAAGACTATTAATGCGCCCCCTAAGGTGAAGGCTGCGCACAGCGCCAAAAAGGAGCATGGCCACATAATAAATGGGGGCGTGGTTATGGGTGGAGCCAAATGTGCAGGAAGTTAGCAGGCTCACACTCACCCACCCTCCCTCAGTATGTACCTTCCAGCATGTTCCGTTCCATAACTGTTTATAGCCCCAAGCCCCCCCCCCCCAGACTCACGCTCACCCTCACCCACCCTCCCTCCCTCAGTATGTATCTTCCTGACCTGGAATGTTCCATAACTGTTTATAGCCCCCCCCCCCCCCCCAAGGCTCACGCTCACCCACCCTCCTCCCTCTGCCAGGCTTCAAGTTCAAGTTCGCTCACCCACCGTCAAATATGCCGCCTGTATAGACTGTAGACAGACAGTGAGTGCTGTGTGGTGTGTGCAGCCTTTGGTCCTGAGCTGCCTCACCTGGCTCTGGCTGATTTAAAATCTGGTCCGGTCCGGCTGCTTCCTCCACCCTGGGCTCCACGCACGGCACACTGTATAACCTCAAGCCTCTAGGAAGGATGGGGCTGGCTCGCTGGCGGCGCCTCTGTCTGTCTGCCGACTGCCGCTCTGCGCAGCGTTCCACTTCCATATGGATGCTGGGCGGCGGTGAGGCGATGACGTGTGACGTCACTGAGTGGGGAGATTCAGCCCGGCGCTGCTGGAGGTGAGGATCGATAAAATAAATGTATAGATAAAAAACAAAAGAAGACACTGCAGCAAGTGGTGTACCTAGGGTATTGGGCACCCGGTGCTGATTATCCACAGTCACCCCCCCCCCCCCGTCATTGGGGCTATGTTGCACTGCGCGCATAGCTAAAAATGTGTGTGGTCATAGACCAAAATGTGGATGTGGTCCCAACTGGAGACAAGTTTACACGAACTTAGCAATGGTGGGACATTAGATTAGGACAGTGGTGGCGAAAAGTTACTTATCTATCGCAAAGTGCCAACAGCAATTTAAACTAACAACAAACATTTTAACTCATACATGAACATTATGGAAAATCCAAGTTGAAAATAAACTGTGAAGATAAACAATTTCATCCATCCTATTCCTGAAAAATGTATTATTTTTTTAGAACCCCCCAGTTTTATTTTCTGTTTTAAAAAGCTAAAAAAAAGTAGGTTTAATGCTATTGTCTCATATGATGATGATTCAGCTTTTCCTATAGTCTCGCAGTTTGCAATCATGAGGCCCCCAACAAGACAAATTCAGCAATCTTGAGGCCCCCAACAAATCTTGAGGACCCCAACAACACAATTTCAGCAATCTTGAGGCCCCCAACAAATCATGAGGCCCCCAACAACACAAATTCAGCAATCATGAGTCCCCCAACAAGACAAATTCAGCAGTCATGAGGCACATACATAGACAGCATTTCACATAAATGAGCAGAATGCATGTACAATTGGCGGCGGTCCTTGTACGGGCATGGGCGGAGCGATCGCGTCATTCGTGACACGATCAGCCACCGGCGACTGGCTCCGCCCCCCTCGCTCTGTAACCCGCCGGCCGTTCGGAAGCGCCGGCGGGTTACTAGCACCCGGATCGCCGCATACAAAGTGTATAATACACTTTGTAATGTATACAAAGTGTATTATACAGGCTGCCTCCTGCCCTGGTGGTCCCAGTGTCGGAGGGTCCACCAGGGAAGGCTGCAGCCACCCTAGTCTGCACCCAAGAACACTGATTTCCCCCCCGCCCCCTTATCGCCCACAGAACCCCTCAGACCCCCCCCCTGCCCACCCCCCAGACCACTGTTTGCACACAATCACCCCCCTAATCACCCATCAATCACTCCCTGTCACTATCTGTAAACGCTATTTTTTTTATGCCCTAAACTGCCCCCTGCTCCCTCCTGATCACCCCCCCTCCCCTCAGATTCTCCCCAGACCCCACCCCCAGAACCCCCCCCCCCCGTGTACTGTATGCATCTATCCCCCTGATCACCTGTCAATCACCTGTCAATCACCTATCAATCATCCATCAATCACCCCCTGTCACTGCCACCCATCAATCAGCCCCTAACCTGCCCCTTGCGGGCAATTTGATCACCCACCCACACCAATAGATCGCCCGCAGATCCGATGTTCCAGTGTTTACATCTGTTCTCTACCCTAAACACCCACTAATTACCCATCAATCACCCCCTATCACCACCTGTCACTGTTACCCATCAGATCAGACTCTAATCTGCCCCTTGCGGGCACCCAATCACCCGCCTACATGCTCAAATTGCCCTCAGACCCCCCTTATCAATTTGCCAGTACATTATTTACATCTGTTCTTCCCTGTAATAACCCACTGATCACCTGTCAATCACCTGTCAATCACCCATCAATCACCCCCTGTCACTGCCACCCATCAATCACCCCCTGTCTCTGCCACCCATCAATCAGCCCCTAACCGGCCCCTTGCGGGCAGTCTGATCACCCACCCACACCAATAGATCGCCCGCAGATCCGACGTCAGATCACCTCTTAAGTGCAGTGTTTACATCTGTTCTCTACCCTAAACACCCACTAATTACCCATCAATCACCCATCAATCACCCCCTATCACCTTCTGTCACTGTTACCCATCAGATCAGACCCTAATCTGCCCCTTGCTGGCACCCAATCACCCGCCTACACACTCAGATTGCCCTCAGACCCCCCCTTATCAATTCGCCAGTGCATTATTTACATCTGCTCTTCCCTGTAATAACCCACTGATCACCTGTCAATCACCTGTCAATCACCCATCAATCACCCCCTGTCACTGCCACCCATCAATCACCCCCTGTCACTGCCACCCATCAATCAGACCCTAACCGGCCCCTTGCGGGCAATCTGATCACCCACCCACACCAATAGATCGCCCGCAGATCCGACGTCAGATCACCTCCCAAGTGCATTGTTTACATCTGTTCTCTACCTTAAACACCCACTAATTACCCATCAATCACCCCCTGTCACTGCTACCCATCAGATTAGACCCCTATCTACCCCTAGGGCACTCAATCACCCGCCCACACCCTCAGAACGCTCTCAGAACCCAGCCCTGATCACCTCGCCAGTGCATTGCTTGCATCTATTCCCCCCTCTAATCACACCTTGAGACACCCATCAATCACCTCCTGTCACCCCCTAGCACACCTACCCATCAGATCAGGCCCTAATTTGCCCTGTGTGGGCTCCTGATCACTCGGCCAAACCCTCAGATCTCCCTCAGATCCACTTACGATCACCTCCCCAGTGCATTGATTGCATCTATTTTCCCCTCTAACCACCCCCTGAGACACCCATTAATCACCTCCTGTCACCCCCCTAGCACTCCTATCCATCAGATCAGGCCCAATACAACCTGTCATCTAAAAGGCCACCCTGCTTATGACCGGTTCCACAAAATTCGCCCCCATAGACCACCTGTCATCAAAATTTGCAGATGCTTATACCACTGAACAGTCATTTTGAGACATTTGGTTTCCAGACTACTCACGGTTTTGGGCCCGTAAAATGCTAGGTGGTGCTCAGCAGAGCTCGAATATTTGAGTAGCTCGAATATTCGAGCTCTTTTTCAGCTATTCGAGCTCGGTATTCGAGCTCCGAATAGCTGGAGCTATTCGAATGGGCTATCCGAGTGAACTCGAATAGCCCATTCACTATTCGCGCCATTCGAGCTAACAGCGCTATTCGAGCTCGAATACCGAGCTCGAATAGCGTCATAGCCCAGATTGATGTCCTTAGAGCCAATCAGAGGGCTCCCAGGCCCTCTGACGGCAGCCAATCACAGAGGGGGACCCTGGCCAGCCCCTACCCTATAAATAGCGGCCGCCATGTTCTGTTTCTCCGTCCTTGCCCGACTTTGCACAGAGAGAGATCTGCTCCTTTGTGCGTTGGCTTAGCAAGAGCTTTATTGTGGTCATTTACCTAGCGTTTTTGCTCACATACACCTCCTATATACACCTATATTGTTGTTAGTTAGATAGACATTGTATTTTAGTTAGTAGCTTTTGTATTACATAGAGAGAGACTCAGACAGCTGCTGCAGGCTTACAGCTTTAGGCCTCAGGGCCTTGCCTGTGTGGGCAGCTGTTCTCTCCTGTCCTCTGTTTATTTCTCATCTATACCAGTATTTCTGCTGTCCTTTAGTACTGATTGATTGTATTTTGTATTGTAGTTATATACTGTAACTGTACTAGGACACTCACTCAGTCACTGTTCATAGGCTACTAGCTCCTGCGTGTGCGTGCAGTGCACTCACTGTCTGTGTACTGTACACACACTCTATTTCCTTCTGAATAGTTATATACTGTAACTGTACTAGGACACTCACTGACTGTCACTGTTCATAGGCTACTAGCTCCTGCGTGTGCGTGCACTCACTGTCTGTGTACTGTAGTGTACACACACTCTACTTCCTTCTGAATAGTTATATACTGTAACTGTACTAGGACACTCACTGTCACTGTTCATAGGCTACTAGCTCCTGCGTGTGCGTGCACTCACTGTCTGTGTACTGTAGTGTACACACACTCTATTTCCTTCTGAATAGTTATATACTGTAACTGTACTAGGACACTCACTCACTGACACTGTTCATAGGCTACTAGCTCCTGCGTGTGCGTGTGCACTCACAATCTGTGTACTGTAGTGTACACACACTCTATTTCCTTCTGAATAGTTATATACTGTAACTGTACTAGGACACTCACTGTCACTGTTCATAGGCTACTAGCTCCTGCGTGTGCGTGCACTCACTGTCTGTGTACTGTAGTGTACACACTCTATTTCCTTCTGAATAGTTATATACTGTAACTGTACTAGGACACTCACTGACACTGTTCATAGGCTAGCTCCTGCGTGTGCGTGCACTCACTCACTGTCTGTGTACACACACTCTATTTCCTTGTGATTATTACTACTGATTATTGTAACTTCTAGTTGTACTTACTGACTCTGTAACTACTTACTTACTGTACTAGACACTCACTCAGTCACCTCGCCCACCAACCCACTCCATTAAAGTACCCCAATTTTCACCCGCCCTTTTAAAAAACTTTTGTGTTTACGCCCAAAACATCGAAGATGTCTGGAAGTGGCAGCCAGCGCGGTTTGGGCAAGGGGAAGGGCAGCAAGGGAATCAGGAGGAGAGGGAGCAGCATTGTGGCAAGCCGCGGGCGCGGCCGCGCCACCATGCACAGCTCCGCAGCAGCAGCGTCAGTGGCTAACATTCCTCCTATAGCCACTGGCCGTGGACGCCTTGGGCGCCGCCCAGCAGGAGCATCTGCAACTCACGCTGCAGAGACACAGCAGCAGCAGCGTGTAGCACCTGCTCCGATTTTCCTCCAGCCGGGTCGGAAACATCCCATTGAGGAAAAGGATGCAGACACTGTGGTGCAACTGATGACGGAGGATGAGCAGCCCGCCATCAGCTCTGCATCCGAGGCCTCCACCCTCACCACCACCACCACCACCCCTGTTCGCAGCAGCCGCCCAGCAGGGCCTGGGGAGGAGGCCAGTTCACCGTCAGTCGCCGACCTGTCACTCAGCACTCTTTTGACCCCAGGCATGATGAGTCAATTGTCTGCTGTTGTTGGCGATTTGGAGGAGGAGATGCTGATGGGCACTTTGGGGGATGAGGGATTGGACAGCAAGACTGTGGCGACAGTCAAGCAGCCCATCCATGCATCAGGAGAGGAGTTTGGGGGGTCATCATCCCAGCAGGACATGTTTCAGGAGGGGGAGGATGATGATGACACGGTGACAGACAGAGACTGGGTGCCACCAGCTCCAGGGGATGTCGTCATCAGCAGCTCTGAGGAGGAGGAGGAGGAGGATGCGCTTGTGGGCCTTGCAAGGAGGCGCATCATTGCAAGCATTGGCAGCAGTAGGCAGGTCCCCCAGCCTGCTGGTGTCTCAGGCTCAGCAGCAGCAGCAGCAGCATCTGCCAGTACCACCACCAGCCGCACCCAAGCCCCCCCCCCCCCCAACCACCACAGGGAGACAGGCAGCAGCGGTTTCATGCCGTAGGGGGTTGTTTTTGTCACCAATCTGGCGCTTTTTCACCATGCCCACAGTGTACAGCAAGTACGCCACTTGCAACCACTGTCAGCGGAAGTTGAGCAGAGGTGCAGACCCCTTAAAGTTCAGCACCAGCTCGCTCATCAACCACCTTGCTGCGAAACATTTCCACCAGCATGAGGAGTTCCAGAGGCTGAAGGCATCTGGTGCTGGCAGTGGCACCACACCCATCACTGCACAGCCTTCAGCAGCAGCAGCAACAGCAGCCACCCGCCCTCCTGCTCCTCCAGCAGCACCAGCAGGAGTGCGGAAATGCACTGCTCCTCCCCCCTCTGCAACTCCTGCCGCCGACACTGAGGCCTGTTCTGGCAGCCAGTCCTCAGTGGCCTCCTCTGCTGTGTCTGCTGATTCCCATGCCAGCAAAAGGCCACGCCAGAGCCTTTTGAACGAGTCCTTCCAGGGGGTGGTTAGGGCTCTGCCTCCCAGCAGCCGTCGCGTGCGGCAGCTGAACGGCTTGCTGGCACGGGCCATGTGCTCCCAACTCCTGCCGTACACGCTCGTGCAGGAGGGGAGCGACATTCGTGCGCTGCTTGCTTGCGCAGCCCCAGACTGGCAGCTCCCCAGCAGACACTTCTTCGCCCGCAAGGCCATTCCTGCACTGCACCGCTTTGTGATGGCCAATGTGGAGCGAGGGCTATAGCACGCGGTTGGTGAAAGGGTCCACGTCACCATGGACTCCTGGAGCAGCCGCTTGGGGACAGGCCGCTACCTGTCCTTCACTGTCCACTGGGTCAGCTTGGTGGAAGGGGGTGAGGATGGGAGAGCAGCAGCGGGCACAGCAGCAGCAGCAACACAGTGGGTGGTGCCACCCCGCAGGGTCGGGGGAACTGCAGCAGGTTCCTCCGATCCTCTGCCATCCTCCGGCACACCTGGCCAAACCCCCCGCCTCAGCAGCAGCGTGAAGGCCCGCCACTGCCAAGCGCTGCTGCACTTGGTCAGCCTTGGGAAGACCAAGCTGACGGCAACCCATGTGTTGGCCAAACTCCAGGAGCAGGAGAGGATTTGGCTGACCCCCAGAGGCCTCAGAGTCGGAGAGGTGGTGGCCGACAATGGGGCCAATCTGGTTGCCGCAATAGACAGGGGAAACCTGACCCACATCCCCTGTCTTGCCCACGTGCTGAACCTGGTGGTGCAGAAGTTCTTGCGCACCTACCAGGGGATGGGCGAACTGCTGGAAACGGCAAGGAACGTTGTGCGTCACTTCCGGCGCTCGGCTGCAGCCTGTGCGAGCCTGGAAGACGTGCAAAAGGAGCTGGAGCTGCCACGCCATCGGCTGATCCTTGACGTTCCGACTCGCTGGAACTCCACCCTGGCGATGTTGGAGCGTCTGGTTGAACAGAAGCACGCTGTCAACCAGTACCTTGCCCTGGCCACTGTTTCCGCCGCTCAGAGAAGGGACAAGACCAGCAACATCCCGTCCATCGTCCCCGATGATGACTGGAGGCACATGCAGCAGGTGTGCTTAGTGCTGGCTCCCTTTCTGCAGGCCACTAACATGGTGAGCAGGGACCATGCTATGGTCTGCGAGTGGGTGCCCCTGGTTTGTCTGCTGAACAGGGCCCTCAATGCTTTGCTGGAACAGGGAGCGGCAGCCTTGGACCAGCAGGAGCGGCAAGCAGCTGCACAGTCCACCTCTGAGGGGGAGGAGGAGGAGGACTTGGTGGAGGTCCCTGACCTTGCTGCTGATGAGGGGGAGCAGCACAGCGCAGCTGAGTTGGTGCGGGGGTGGAGAGAGGATGAGGCTGACGAGGCAGAGGAGCAGGATGAGGACAGCACTGCCATCGATGTGCCAGCACACGTGGCCCGCCTCTTCCCAATGGCAGCGCACATGCTGGCGTGCCTGCGCAAGGACCCCAGGGTGATCCAGATGAAGCAGAGGGAGGACATCTGGATCAGCATGATGTTGGACCCACGCCTCAAGGGGAAGTTGAGCCAGTTCCTGCCGCCTGCAGGAGGAGACCCAGCGCAACAAATAAGGAGCTTGCAGCAGGCCCTTGTTGAGCGCTTGGAGGAAGCCTTCCCCCAGCCTTCCACCCCCACTGTCCAGCAGCCAGCACAGAGGCAGCAGCAGGTGCCTGCATCCAGCAGCAAGCGCCCCACAGACCTGCTGTCTCTCAGCCACGAGCTCTACAGGACTGTAGAGGCATCGGCAGCAGTGACTAGAGAGGAGGTGCATGCAGCAGCATCCTCCTCCGGTCACAGCCAGCGCCTGACCCGCATGGTGGCTGACTACATGGGGTCCTACAGCGGGCTTGACAGCGATGCCCCTGTTGATCCCATGGAGTATTGGGTCAAGCGCCTGGAGATCTGGAGCGAGCTGGCGCAGTACGCCCTGGAAGTGCTGTCCTGCCCCCCTTCCAGCGTGCTGTCCGAGCGCTGCTTCAGTGCAGCTGGTGGCGTGGTCACCGAGAAACGCTCACGTCTGTCTCACAAGTCTGTGGACAGACTGACGTTTCTCAAGATGAACCAGGCGTGGGTGGAAGGCGAGTTCCTGGCCCCTGTTGTCGGCGAGAGGGGGACATGAACTGGCTGCCGGAACTTAGAACCATCGTTAATGTGCCTTACCACCCTTTACCACCTCCTGGCTCCTGCTCACTAAGCCAGCCTGGTTCACTTTAACTACTAGTCGCCTGCAGCCACACATTTTACAACTACAGTGGGCTGCTGTGTACTGCCCTTCTGCTGTCTGTCTGTGTTTCCCACTGCCAGGGTACACAGATTTACATTCTGCTGCCACTCTGCCACCAGCTATTACGTCAAAAAATAGCTATATCTGTGTAATTGGTTGTAAAACCAAAACTACAAAACCATAAAAAAAAAAGGTTTAATTTTTCTGAGGTGCCCGGGTTGAAAACTGTGTTGTCCCAGTTGTGTATTGGACACGATGTGGGCTGCACGACCGCTGTCTGGGACCTCCTGTTGTGTTTATTTACAGCCCTGGTATCACCCGCTAGGTACCAGGGCTATTATGTCACGCTGCCTGCCTGCTGCCACACTCACACTACTCCTCCATTCCTCCTGCTGCTGCTGTCTGCCTGTGTTTCCCACTGCCAGGGTACACAGAATTACATTCTGCTACCACTCTGCCACCAGCTATTACGTCAAACAATAGCTTCTCACATTACTCCTCCATTCCTCCTGCTGCTGCTGCTGTCTGTCTGTGTTTCCCACTGCCAGGGTACACAGAATTACATTCTGCTGCCACTCTGCCACCAGCTATTACGTCAAAAAATAGCTATATCTGTGTAATTTGTTTTACAAACAAAACCAAAAAACCATAAAAAAAAAGGTTTAATTTTTCAGAGGTGCCCGGGTTGAAAACTGTGTTGTCCCAGTTGTGTATTGGACACGATGTGGGCTGCACGACCGCTGTCTGGGACCTCCTGTTGTGTTTATTTACAGCCCTGGTATCACCCGCTAGGTACCAGGGCTTTTATGTCACGCTGCCTGCCTGCTGCCACACTCACACTACTCCTCCATTCCTCCTGCTGCTGCTGCTGTCTGTCTGTGTTTCCCACTGCCAGGGTACACAGAATTACATTCTGCTGCCACTCTGCCACCAGCTATTACGTCAAACAATAGCTGCTCATATTACTCCTCCATTCCTCCTGCTGCTGCTGCTGTCTGTCTGTGTTTCCCACTGCCAGGGTACACAGAATTACATTCTGCTGCCACTCTGCCACCAGCTATTACGTCAAAAAATAGCTATATCTGTGTAATTTGTTTTACAAACAAAACCAAAAAACCATAAAAAAAAAAAAAAGGTTTAATTTTTCAGAGGTGCCCGGGTTGAAAACTGTGTTGTCCCAGTTGTGTATTGGACACGATGTGGGCTGCACGACCGCTGTCTGGGACCTCCTGTTGTGTTTATTTACAGCCCTGGTATCATCCGCTAGGTACCAGGGCTATTATGTCACGCTGCCTGCCTGCTGCCACACTCACACTACTCCTCCATTCCTCCTGCTGCTGCTGCTGTCTGTCTGTGTTTCCCACTGCCAGGGTACACAGAATTACATTCTGCTGCCACTCTGCCACCAGCTATTACGTCAAACAATAGCTGCTCACATTACTCCTCCATTCCTCCTGCTGCTGCTGCTGTCTGTCTGTGTTTCCCACTGCCAGGGTACACAGAATTACATTCTGCTGCCACTCTGCCACCAGCTATTACGTCAAAAAATAGCTATATATCTGTGTAATTTGTTTTACAAACAAAACCAAAAAAACATAAAAAAAAAAAAAGGTTTAATTTTTCAGAGGTGCCCGGGTTGAAAACTGTGTTGTCCCAGTTGTGTATTGGACACGATGTGGGCTGCACGACCGCTGTCTGGGACCTCCTGCCTGCTGTGTTTATTTACAGCCCTGGTATCACCGCTAGGTACCAGGGCTATTATGTCACGCTGCCTGCCTCATTGACTGCCTGCTGCCACACACTCATCCTCCTCCTCCTGCTGCTGAATTTACCTCCTGCTGTCTGTGTGTTTCCACTGCCAGGGAGCACATACAATGGCGCTTCCAACATGCGTGCGCCACCAGCTATTTGTTACGCTCAAAAATAGCTGCATTTCTTTAAAAAAAAAATTGAAAAGAGAAATAAGTGAAGAAGAAGAAGACGATATAGAAAAAGAAGGAGAAGAAGGAGAAGAAGAAGAAGAAGAAGATGAAGAAGAAGGAGAAGAAGAAGAAGATGAAGAAGAAGAAGAAGAAGAAGAAGAAGAAGAAGAAGAAGAAGAAGAAGAAGAAGAAGAAGAAGAAGAAGAAGAAGAAGAAGAAGAAGAAGAAGAAGAAGAAGAAGAAGAAGAAGAAGAAGAAGAAGAAGAAGATGATGAAGAAGATCAAGAAGATCAAGAAGAAGAAGATGAAGAAGATGAAAAAGAAGAAGATGGAGAAGATGAAGAAGATGATGATGAAGAAGAAGAAGATGAAGAAGAAGAAGATGAAGAAGATGAAGAAGAAGATCAAGAAGATGAAGAAGAAGAAGATGAAGAAGATGAAGAAGAAGAAGATGGAAAAGATGAAGAAGAAGAAGATGAAGAAGATGAAGAAGATGAAGAAGAAGAAGAAGAAGATGAAGAAGATGAAGAAGAAGAAGAAGAAGAAGAAGAAGAAGAAGATGAAGAAGAAGAAGATGAAGAAGATGAAGAAGAAGATGAAGAAGAAGAAGATGAAGAAGAAGAAGATGATGATGAAGAAGATGAAGAAGATGAAGAAGAAGAAGATGATGAAGAAGAAGAAGAAGAAGAAGAAGACAATATAGAAGAAGAAGAAGAAGATATAGAAGAAGATATAGAAGAAGAAGATATAGAAGAAGATATAGAAGAAGAAGAAGAAGAAGATATAGAAGATAAAGAAGAAGAAGAAGTATATACAGTACTGAACAAAATTCTGGACACAACTTCTCTTTCCACCTTTTTTTTTTTTAAAGGAACATCCCCACATAATCACTTGCTGTTGTCACTTGGAAAAAAATATGTTTCTTGCATCATTCACCCTCAAAACAAGTGTTGGAAGCTATTTAAGGCCAATTCAAATAGTCAGCTCGAATAATGAGCTCGAATACCGACTCGAATAGTGAGCTCGAAGTCCGAGGTCGAATCGAATAGTAAAAATTATTCGACTCGAATATTCGACTGACCTCGAATAATTTACTATTCGAATACGACCAAACTCGAATTTTAAAAAGGGGTATTTGAGCACCACTATAGGGCGGTATAGGAACCCCACAAGTGACCCCATTTTAGAAAAAAGACACCCAATGTATTCTGTTAGGTGTATGACGAGTTCATAGAAGATTTTATTTTTTGTCAAAAGTTTGCGGAAATTGATTTTTATTGTTTTTTTTTCACAAAGTGTCATTTTTCACTAACTTGTGACAAAAAATAAAATCTTCTATGAACTCGCCATACACCTAATGGATTACCTTGGGGTGTCTTCTTTCTAAAATGGGGTCACTTGTGGGGTTCCTATACTGCCCTGGCATTTTAGGGGCCCTAAACCGTGAGGAGTAGTCTAGAAAACAAATGCCTCAAAATGACCTGTGAATAGGATGTTGGGCCCCTTAGCGCACCTAGGCTGCAAAAAAGTGTCACACATGTGGTATCGCCGTACTCAGGAGAAGTAGTATAATGTGTTTTGGGGTGTATTTTTACACATACCCATGCTGGGTGGGAGAAATCTCTCTGTAAATGGACAATTGAGTGTAAAAAAAAAATCAAACAATTGTCATTTACAGAGATATTTCTCCCACCCAGCATGGGTATGTGTAAAAATACACCACAAAACACATTATACTACTTCTCCTGAGTACGACGGTACCACATGTGTGGCACTTTTTTACACCCTAAGTACGCTAAGGGGCCCAAAGTCCAATGAGTACCTTTTGGATTTCACAGGTCATTTTGCAACATTTGGTTTCTAGACTACTCCTCACAGTTTAGGGCCCCTAAAATGCCAGGGCAGTATAGGAACCCCACAAATGACCCCATTCTAGAAAGAAGACACCCAAAGGTATTCCGTTAGGAGTATGGTGAGTTCATAGAAGATTTTATTTTTTGTCACAAGTTAGCGGAAAATGACACTTTGTGAAAAAAAAAACAAATAAAATAAATTTCCGCTAACTTGTGACAAAAAATAAAATCTTCTATGAACTCACCATACTCCTAATGGAATACCTTGGTGTGTCTTCTTTCTAAAATGGGGTCATTAGTGGGGTTCCTATACTGCCCTGGCATTTTAGGGGCCCTAAACCGTGAGGAGTAGTCTTGAAACAAAAATGACCTGTGAAATCCTAAAGGTCTAAAGGTTCTAAAGGTTGGACTTTGGGCCCCTTAGCGCAGTTAGGGTGCAAAAAAGGGCCACACATGTGGTATCGCCATACTCAGGAGAAGTAGTATAATGTGTTTTGGGGTGTATTTTTACACATACCCATGCTGAGTGGGAGAAATATCTCTGTAAATGGACAATTGTGTGTAAAAAAAAAATCAAACAATTGTCATTTACAGAGATATTTCTCCCACCCAGCATGGGTATGTGTAATAATACACCTCAAAACACATTATACTACTTCTCCTGAGTACGGCAATACCACATGTGTGGCACTTTTTTGCAGCCTAACTGCGCTAAGGGGCCCAAAGTCCAATGAGCACCTTTAGGCTTTACAGGGATGCTTACAAATTAACACCCCGCAAAATGCGAGGACAGTAAACACACCACACAAATGACCCCATTTTGGAAAGTAGACACTTTAAGGTATTCAGAGAGGGGTATGGTGAGTCTGTGGCAGATTTCATTTTTTTTTTTGTCACAAGTTAGAAGAAATTGAAGCTTTTTTTTTTCTTGTCACAAACTGTCATTTTCCACTACCTTGTGACAAAAAATAATATCTTCTATGAACTCACTATGCCTCTGAGTGAATAATTTGGGATGTCTTCTTTCCAAAATGGGGTCATTTGGGGGTATTTATTCTATCCTGGAATTCTAGCCCCTCATGAAACATGACAGGTGGTCAGAAAAGTCAGAGATGCTTGAAAATGGGAAAATTCACTTTTTGCACCATAGTTTGTAAACGCTATAATTTTTACCCAAAGCAATAAATATAGGCTGAATGGGGTTTTTTTAAATCAAAAACATGTTTGTCTACATTTTTCGTGCTGAATGTATACAGAAATTTTACTTTATTTGAAAAATGTCAGTACAGAAAGTTAAAAAAATCATTTTTTTTGCCAAAATTCATGTCTTTTTTGATGAATATAATAAAAAGTAAAAATCGCAGCAGCAATCAAATAGCACCAAAAGAAAGCTTTATAGTGACAAGAAAAGGAGCCAAAATTCATTTAGGTTGTATGAGCGAGCAATAAACCGTGAAAGCTGCAGTGGTCTGAATGGAAAAAAAGGGTCTGGTCCTTAGGGGGGGGTAAATTCCGCGGTCCTTAAGTGGTTAATATGGTAGACACCTCTCTCACCTGGCTTCTGAATTCTTCTGTACTGGCTGCTGTGCCTGGCTGGCAATACTATTTTTGTCTGGATTGGGGATGATGTGTGGGCTGAAAGGCCTGTCAGTGATGCTGTGGCCTGACTGGCGGTGATGCTGTGGCTGGGCTGGCTGGCGGTGATGCTGTGGTTGGGCTGGCTGGCGGTGATGCTAGGCTGTGCTTGGCAGGTTGAAGTAAATGCTGGCCTGACTGGTGGTGATGCTGTGGCCTTTTTGCCAGTGATTCTGGGCTGGATGTCTGGTGGTGATGCTGGGCTGGCTGGCCTAGATAGTTTAGGTAGTGAGAGGTGCCCCCTAGTGTAGGTAGCGCCAGGAGCCCCCCCAGTTTAGGTAGTGCCAGGATCCCATCAGTTTAGGTAGTAACAGGAGCCCCCCAGTTCAGGTAGTGACAGGAGCCCCCCAGCTCAATTAGTGACTGGAGCCCCCAGTTCAGTTAGTGACAGGGACCCCCAGTTTAGGTAGTGACAGTTACCCCCAGTTTAGGTAGTGACAGGAGCCCCCAGTGTATGTAGTGACAGGTGCCCCCCAGTTTAGGTAGTGACAGGTGCCCCCCAGTTCAGGTAGTGACAGGAGCTCCCAGTTAAGTTAGTGACTGGTGACCCCCAGTGTGTGTAATGACATGCCCCCAGTTCAGGTAGTGACAGGGACCCCCAGTTTAGATAGTGACACTGTGACAGGCACCCCCCAGGTTAGATAGTGACAGGCATCCCCCAGGTTAGATAGTGACATGGACCCCCCAGGTTAAATAGTGACAGGGACCCCCACCCCAGGTTAGATAGTGACAGGCACCCCCCAGGTTAGATAGTGACAGGCACCCTCCAGGTTAGATAGTGACAGGGACCCCCAGGTTAGATAGTGACAGGGACCCCCCAGGTTAGATAGTGACAGGGACCCCCCGGTTAGATAGTGACAAGCACCCCCCAGGTTAAATAGTGACAGGGACCCACCCAGGTTAGATAGTGACAGGGACCCCAGGTTAGATAGTGTCAGGGACCCCAGCTTAGATGGTGACAGGGACCCCCAGGTTAGATAGTGACAGGGACCCCCAGGTTAGATAGTGACAGGCCCCCCCCAGGTTAGATAATGGCAGGCACCACCCAGGTTAGATAGGGACCCCCCAGGTTTCATAGTGACAGGGACCCCCCAGGTTGGATAGTGACAGGGACCGCCAGGTTAGATAGTGACAGGGACCCCCCAGGTTAGATAGTGACAGGGACCCCCTGGTTAGATAGTGAAAGGGACCCCCCAGGTTAGATAGTGACAGGGACCCCCAGGTTAGATAGTGATAGGCACCCCCAGGTTAGATAGTGACAGGGACCCCTCAGGTTAGATAGTGACAGGGACCCCCAGGTTAGATAGTGACAGGCACCCCCCAGGTTAGATATTGACAGGGACTCCCAGGTTAGATAGTGACAGGGACCCCCCAGGTTAGATAGTGACAGGCACCCCCAGGTTAGATAGTGGCAGGCACCCTCCAGGTTAGATAGTGACAGGGACCCCAAAGGGTAGATAGTGACAGGGACCCCCTGGTTAGATAGTTACAGGGACCCCCCAGGTTAGATAGTGACAGGGACCCCCCAGGTTAGATAGTGATAGGCACCCCCAGGTTAGATAGTGACAGGGGCCCCCCAGGTTAGATAGTGACATGGACCCCCAGGTTAGATAGTGACAGGCCCCCCCCCCTCAGGTTAGATAGTGACAGGGACCCCCCCCCAGGTTAGATAGTGACAGGGACCCCAAGGTTAGATAGTGACAGGGACCCCCAGGTTAGATAGTGACAGGGACCCCTCAGTTTAGATAGTGACAGGGACCCCCAGGTTAGATAGTGACAGGGATCCCCAGGTTAGATAGTGACAGGGACCCCCGTCCTCCAGGTTAGATAGTGACAGGGACCCCCAGGTTAGATAGTGACAGGGACCCCCGTCCCCCAGGTTAGATAGTGACAGGGACAGCCCAGCTTCAGACCTCAGTATCAGCCGGCGACCAGTTAGAGCGGGCGCACCGATCTCGGTATATGCGGAAGTGATGTCACCTCCGCATATCAGTGTGGTGTCCGCTAGGTCCTAGAGCCCTCATAGTGGTCGCCGGCTGGTCGGAGGTCTGAAGCTGGGCTGCACCTGCCTGGCTGGCAGCGGGGACGGGGGACAGCGGGCAGACAGGGGGGCGGTGTAAAATCCCCAATGGGCGCCCTTGGGGACCTGGCGCCCGGGGGCACTTGTCCTTACCTGACCCCCCTAGCTACGCGTCTGAGTAAGAGCCTTAGACATCCGAGAAAATTGGCTATTAAGCATCCCCTTAAGCTATTTATCCTCTTGATCATTTACCTCCCCCAGCTATTTTAACCAGGACAAATTTGGAAGTTACCCGGAGTCAATGTTTAACATTTAAGGAGAGAGGATACAATGTGTGAAAAATGTGTCTCGCTCCCTCATCCCAGCATTCCCACCCACCAGCCATGTGTGAAGCATGCACACATTAGTGATCAGGGAAAGGTAAGAAGGTACTCTGTGTTTGTGCACCCTTCCCTGCTATTCTCTGCTATTCCATAAAACATGCATCATTTTCAGTATTTGGAGTTCTTTGTGAGGGGAATGAGGAAAAGTATTCTTGTCTACAAAGCACCTGCAGTTATTGTTAGGAATAAGCCTCTTCTCAACCTCCACAGCCCTGGGAATATAATATGGGAGGAAGGGGGTTTTGTATTCTCTTGTCATAGTTCCATAGTTATTTTGGTTGAAAAAAAACATACGTCCATCGAGTTCAACCAGAGAACAAAGTACAACACCAGCCTGCTCCCTCACATATCCCTGTTGATCCAGAGGAAGGCGAAAAAACCCTTACAAGGCATGGTCCAATTAGCCCCAAAACTGAAAAAAATTCCTTCCTGACTCTGGATGGCAATCAGATAAAATCCCTGGATCAACATCATTAGGCATTACCTAGTAATTGTAGCCATAGATGTCTTTCAACGCAAGGAAAGCATCTAAGCCCCCTTTAAATGCAGGTATAGAGTTTGCCATGTTGGTTTTAGTAAACCTCTTAATTACTAACACAAGCAGGGGGTAACTACACGGGGGTCCAGAGCTGTGAGGGAACCCCAACTACTAACTATCCCTTACTATAGTGAAATAGTTTATCCGACAGATCAGATATTTTTGTGGCTTCACTTGTTATGGGTGTAAAGATTATGATGGCCACACTTGTTTTATGACCATTGCAAGATGAGTCTCCCAAGCTGTGAGGGTCACCAAGAGGAGGAAAGGGAAAGGGTGTGAACATTGTTGAGGGCCCGATCAAGGTTTTGCTGGGGGAGGGGGGGGGGGGGGAGTGACATGATTTGTAGTTATGCCCCTGAAAACAAGTGGTTAAACATAAGAAACACACAAACCAAATTAAAAACATTCAAGAAATATCCTAAAAAAGGCAATAGTAGTATTTACAGTATTTATAATGATCAAGAAAAAAAATGATGTAAAAAACAAATTACTGTTTGAGGGACAGATACACAGTTTTGTGCACTGCAGTGCTATGTAACTGTTTCCATATGTGTTCTGCTGCTTGCAGTTCACCAGATAGGGACACAAGTAGTAGAGATGGCCTGAACGGTTCACCACCGAACGGTTCACGGCGAACTTCCGTGGTTCACGTTTGCGGAGAACTGCAAACTTTTGCGGAAGCTCGATTCGCCCCCATAGTGCACCATTAGGGTCAACTTTGACCCTCTACATCACAGTCAGCAGGCACATTGCAGCCAATCAGGCTACACTCCCTCCTGGAGCCCTACCCCCCTGTATAAAAGGCAGGCAGCGTCAGGCTTTTCACTCACTTGTGTGCCTGCAGTAATTTGAGAAGGGAGAGCTGCTGCAGACTTTCATAGGGAAAGCTTAGTTAGGCTCTTGTAGGCTTGTTAGCTTGCTCCTTGCTGATTCTTATTGCTAAAAAAGCACCCCTCAACAGTTCTTTTGAGAGCTAATCTTGTTCTTGTGATTTTTTTTGTGTGTGGCCCACTTGCATTATATACAGCCCTGTCAGTCAGTCGCAGCTGGCCTTTGGCCCCTCTGTGGTATAATTACTACTGTGTCAGGTGCACATTATAATACCCATCACTGCATATACCTACCTGTTGTTCACAGTGCACCCACCTACTTACGTGAGCGCATGCAGTGTCACTGTGCCTGTCCAGTACCTGTCTGTGTGTGACAGGTGCACATTTGTAATACCCATCACTGCATACACCTACCTGTTATGTTCAGTGCACCCACCTACCTACGTGAGTGCACGCAGTGTGATATACCACTCCGTGCATACCTGTTAACTGTACCTGTGTGACTGCACATTGTATTAGTCAAGTCAGTGCATACCTTTCACTTCATCCCCCCCCCCCCCCCAATATGGACAAAACAAAAGGCAGAGGCAGGCCACCTGGCAGGTCTGTTCGAGGTCGCGCTGTCATGATTTCGTGCGGCCCTCGACCAAAGTACAGTGTTCAGAAGAAGGCAAGTGCCATAAACCCCCAATATTGTCAGGAAGTAATTGACTACTTAACACAGAACACCTCACCTTCCTCAGCTTCCGCACAGAAGCGTGACATATCTTCCTCCTCCTGTTCTGATTCTGGCACCCCACTTAACACTCAGTCAGCCGCTACCACTAAAGTGCCATCACCCCAGGGCTCAGTAGTGTGGACATTTTTTTGTGTGTCTGCCTCAGATGAGAGCAATGCCATCTGTACTCTCTGCCACCGAAAATTGAGCCGTGGAAAGACCAAGACCCCCGTAGGGACAAGTACCTTACAAAGGCACATGATTACACACAAACTGCAATGGGTTGACCACCTGAGGGAAAGCAGCACACAAAAGCAAAGCCACACACCGCAGTGGAAGATACCGGGCTGCAACTTTTTCTCAAAAAAGGCAATACCTAAACTGTACCGTGATGTTGAAAGGCAAGTGGTGACATCTCTGGCACACAGCGTTGGGTCAAGGGTCCATCTGTCCACAAATGCCTGGTCTGCAAAGCACGCTCAGGCCTGTCTGAAGACTAAGTCAGTCCCCACACACAGCATCTCTGCCTGCACGCCGTGTCACTGCCTACCCCAAGACTAAGTTGCTCCCCACACAGCATCTCTGCCTGCAGGCCGGTTGACTGTTTTCTCCGCCACCACCAACAGGGTCCAGGACTCCAGGTGGATTCCTGAATTTTTAAGGCCGCTGCTAGTAGCGGCCACTATACTAATTTTTCTAGTGCGTGTACATGCCTGCCTAGTTTTTCTAGCAAACAAAACAAAAGGCATGTACATGTGCCAATTCCCCTTCGTGATCATTACCTTGCTGCGGTGAATGGGTTTGCATATCACAATGAAGCAATGACCGCCGGCTATATGAGTGTCTCGGGGGGCACACCCACGATAATAAGGTCATTGCTTCATTGTGGACAGACCAAATTTGATCACTGTTCTGTAATTCAGCTACCTCAGCCCGGTGACAATATGGGCTGGAAAGCCACCATCACCTGCACTCTCATCATGGTGCGCACCAGTCCAGCATGGCCGTCACTATACAAACAGCTGTTTGCGGTGCGTTACACAGTGAGTTTGGTGTGTCAGTGTGAAGCAGTACTCTAATTACACTCCCTGATTGATGTATACACATGCAAGATGTTTGAAAGCACTTTAGGCCTGCAATTTAGCATTCAATGTGATTTCTGCCCTTAAAACGCTGCTTTGCGTGAAATCCAGATTTTTCCTGGGACTTTTGGTGTCTATCCCACTCACCCATGCAAAAACTCAGAAGTCCAAGTATATTACATCTATATCATTCCCAATATCCACATTCACCACCTCATAGAAGCTACGCATATTAGTCAAGCAAAATCTGTTCTAGGTAAACCCATGTTGATGCTGAGAAATGAGATTATTCTCTAAAATTAAGCCTTGTATAGCATCTCTTAGGAAAATTCAAAAAGTTTGCACTCTCTGCTGTAATGCCTACAAATGTTTTAGCCACTTAAAGGATACCACAGGCAGCCCAAAGGCTGTGGTAAAATGAAAGGTGCAGTGGTTAGGAGGTTAAAAATAGATACTTCCCATCTCTGTTGTTCGCCGCCGTCAACCGTCGGTCTTCTTCAATACATCCCAATGTCCCTGCAAAAATGTTGACCTCTAACCCGGACATACTGCCTTGTGCATGCGCAGTATGTCCTTTCTTCACCGCTTCTGCCGGTGCATAATTTTGGCAGAAGCTAGATCACTCCCCCGTCTCCTGCGGCATTGCGTCCGGCGCTCCAGGGAAAATAGAGTGATAGATGCTAAGTGGAGACGTGCTGGATGCATGTACTAGGAGTGAGTTCATGGGGGAGGGGGATTGCGTGAGTTTGGACATGATAACTATGGTATTTGCAGGCAATATGGACAGTTTGTGTTGTAAATAAAGGAAAAAAGACATGCAATTGGTCATTTGTACATAGATGCAATGACATCTATGTACATGTCTATTGATCCTCGCCATGCACTTGCATATATCTAGACATATATGTGTATATATATATATATATATATATATATATATATATATATATATATATATATATATATATATATATATATATATATACACACATCTATAACATCTATATATACACATATATATATATATATATATATATATATATATATATTTATATATACACACATCTATATATACACATCTATATAATACATATATGTCTAGATATATACAAGTGCATGGCGAGGGTCAATAGATATGTACAAAGATGTCATTGCATCTATGTTGCTAGTGAGACAGGATGCAAATTACTTTTGAACTGTCAGCAGCACACACACAGAAACATTTCCATAGTAATGAGCCTTGTTGAGCCGGTCTAGTACCGCTAGAAGTGACCAGTATGGTGTCTGGCTTACCCCAGGTGATGACACACCCTGCTGTTTGCCTTCTCTCCCCTGCAACTTCTTCCTGCTTCCTATTCTTTTCATTATTCTCTGTCTGTCTCTCCCTCTGAACTCTCCACCTCTTGTTCTTTTCTTGTGGGCACTCATGTCACAGTCATTACTACATCTTCATCACCCTTATTGCTTACACTTTTTCAACTCACTGTAGGTCGCAGCAGCAGGGACATTACACCTTGTGGTGACCTGGGCACTGTCTTCTACATTTCTGACCTCCTCTTATCCTCCTTCAATGGATTGCAAGAATGCTGGCTGTGGTGGTGGAGGTAGAGTTGATGGATAGGGGAGGGGTGCTGGGATATTAACAGCAGAAGAGGTAGAAGAGGTGGAATGCTGGGTGAGCCACTCAACCACCCCTTCTGCATTCTGGGAAGTAACCAGTTTCTTCAGGAGATCACATATGCCAAAGCCATGCACCACCACAACCCCTAGTTGCTCTGCACATTGGCCTGGCCACCTTGGTTATGTTTGTAATATAACAAGGCTAACACAGCAGCAGTGATACTTTTTTTCAATGTTAGATAACAATAATAAAAAATGCTTGCAGGGTAATGATGGCATTAAAACACACTAGTGCATGGGAAATGCAGTGACACTGGATACAGGTGGTGTTTGATGTGGTGTATGTAAGCTACCACACCATAGACAGCAACAACAAAAAAATTTAACAAAACACAATAGTGGTGACAGTAAAACAAACTTCAACATCCTATTTTCCTGCCCCTCTTAATCTGCAGCAGCAGCCACCAGATCCACTTCGTACACTGACTACAGGCAGAGTGAAAATGCCCACCGGGATTGGGCCTTTTATTAGGCGGGGGTGGGGGGGGGGTGGCCATGTGGTGATTCTGTCTCATCTATAATGATAGTGTTCCCAGCACAATCATTATGATTTTTGTAAGTAATGAGAAGCCATACAACACTTATCACTTACTGTAAACTTTATGTTGACTGCCTCATTTACCTTGCTTTTTGTACATCAGATAACTTATTTTTTTAATACTTGCTGTACGCTTAAGCAGATGGGACTTCAGGCAATAAATAAAATATCAAAGTAGGACTAGTACTATGTGTTTATGTCATCATGTCACATGCTAGTTCAGGTCTCCTTTAAGCTCCTAATTATAAAAGAGGTTTAGATTTAGCATTAGTAATATGCTTTAGCTCTAGCTTTAACCTGAGCTCAAAATGCTACAGGCTTGATAAGATGCTAAAACATATCTGTGAACTTCTTCATCACTGTTTCTTACCACTTATATGACCCTATCACTGATGTGGCAATTTTGTACTTTCAATCATAAATATACAGGTATGGATGATTCTCTCTTGTAACACCAAGCAGAAGATTTATGTTCATTGAGACTATTTTTGATTCTGCTAGGAATCTCATTTATAATTAATAAAGCCACAAGGATGCTCCAAGACAAAACTAGAATTACGTGTACTTTAAATATTGTACTTTTCATCTGTGAAACAGTGGAAAAAAGTACTGATGTCCCATTTGATGCCTTGCAGTGTAGTACAGACAAGTGCACTGAGATGAAGTTAAATATGAACTGTTTCAGTAGGATTTATGTTTTTCTAAGATTTTAGATTCTTAGCTTAGATATTGTTTGTAACACTAAAATCCACACAAATAAATCTGTTTATATTTAGGACATTGAACATTTGTTTAAAGAGACACTGAAACGGGGAAAAAAATGATATAATGAATTGTATGTGTATATCGAATATTTGCAGTTTACACACTACCTACTCAGCAATCAGCATTCTAAATGATTTTACAAAGCAAGCCAGTGAACTTTTAAATTGTTCTCTGCAGAGAAAAGGAAGATACAATGACTGACAGCTGAGATAATAAGCTTCAGAAGACAGAGCTCTCTGCGACTTTGAAAGACGTGAAGCTCAATGGCTCTTTTGCATAGATAACAACTGGATTTTCCAGTAGGAGAACAGAGGCGCCAGCAGAATAAAAGTGGATAAAACCTTTAAAATTTGCTTGGAGGAAGCGGTGGACTTACCTCCATAAAGCATACACGAAAGACTGTCTGAAAAGTAGCAATCACATTTATTATATGGTACCCCCAAAAGTGCAACGCGTTTTGCAGGCCGAGCCCGCTTCATCAGGCAATAAAGTGTGGACAAAACAGAATTCCAGCAGTAGCAGGTGTAGCGCCTCAGCACTGAGACGCTACACCTGCTACTGCTGGAATTCTGTTTTGTCCCTACTTTATTGCCTGATGAAGCGGGCTCGGCCTGCGAAACGCGTTGCACTTTTGGGGTACCATATAATAAATGTGATTGCTACTTTTCAGACAGTCTTTCGTGTCTGCTTTATGGAGGTAAGTCCACCGCTTCCTCCAAGCAAATTTTAAAGGTTTTATCCACTTTTATTCTGCTGGCGCCTCTGTTCTCCTACAGCAAAATCGTGTCCACCCCTGGTGGAGGGGTGATCTACCCCTTTTTCTCATCTACAGAGAGCGACTTCTTAATCCTGAGTGAGGACAGGTCTAATCTCCTCACCTGCTTATACAGTGGTTGCCTGTGTGGTAACCCACGTTTGTGAGTATATTGTTCTCACTGATTTGCCTTACTTCGTTTATGTTTTAACATACTACACTATATTGGGCTCTCGGTTTCTCTATATTTTATCTCCCTACAAGATAACAACTGGAGTTTCTTAACGCTTCCTGTACTGGAAACAATATTAGATTTATGTCTTTGCTCCTACTGTTTTATTTCTTTGCTGTACTACACATACAAATCATTATTTCATTTTTCTTTTTCGCTTCAGTGTCTCTTTAATGTACTGCATATTTGAGAGACATTAGACCAAGTAGTAAAAATTATCTGATAAAGATTTGAAGATAAGTCTATTGATATAATGAATAATGTTATTATGTTAAAGCAAAATATTGAGAGCCTATGGGATCAAGTTTTTTTTTATTATTATTATCTGCTATTATTTGATTGTCACAAATCAGCTTCCAGACATTGGTAAATAAAGTCTAGTGGCTCAAGTAGTAAGAGAGAGAAGTCCTTAAGAGGCCAGAGACTTTTAGTACAGAAGTGGTTAAAAATAGAAACTTGGTGTGTTTTTGCACATGTGTGCAATTTTAAAATGTCCAGTTTTCTAATTTTCCAAGAATTATTGCAAATTGTTACGACTTGACACCAGATACATTTAAAAAATACAGCACTTTTCTAATTTCCTTAGGCTACCCAAGTTCCCTGGTCTCTAAACTTAGTACGTTTTCTAATTAATAAACCCATATTTCTTTCCGAGTCAGGGGCGTTGCTAGGATCCTAGGGGATCTGGAACACCCATGGGCACTAGACAGTTATAGCCTGTGCGCCGTGGCAAAAATGGGCATGGCCATGCATGGATTGGGTGTGGCCATGGGTGGGACCAAATTACATTAACTTAACAACGGTGTAACTTAGCGATAATGGGCCTGCCCAGCAAAATGTTGGATCGAGCCCCCTATCTTTAAATTAGATAGTTTACTATCAGTATAGGCATAGAGTAAAGATGCATACACACATTCAAATTTACCACCACTATGTAGTATGAAGGCCAACAGACTGAATACTATGAACAGAGCTGAGCTCTCAAAATACCTAGAAGTAGTAAAATTGGCTAATCAAAATTGTAAGTGTGTAGTAGGCTTTACAGCAAATCCTGTACATACTGGAGGTAGCAGTGGTGAGCACATGCGGCCGCTAATTTACTATTAGTACAGGCACACAGAGTAACAGCTTATTAAGTACATATTGAAGGTAGAAATGAACGGCACACACTACAGTGAGTTTACTATCATTATAAGTACAGAGTAACAGCTAATACTGTACATACTACAGGGAGCAGAGATCAGCACACACTGCAGCTACAGTAGCTCACTAACAGTACAGGCATAGAGTGAAAGCGTATACTGTACACACTGGAGGTAGCAGAGATTAGCAGATGTTGCAGCTAGTTTACTATCAGTACAGGCACAGAGTGACACTTATACTGTACATACTGGAGGTAGCAGAGATCAGAACATATTGCAG
Organism: Hyperolius riggenbachi; assembly: GCF_040937935.1. Lineage (NCBI taxonomy): Eukaryota > Metazoa > Chordata > Amphibia > Anura > Hyperoliidae > Hyperolius > Hyperolius riggenbachi. Next base: position 204,078,489 of record NC_090646.1, on the reverse strand, counting down.
CTAGTTTATTATCAGTACAAGCACAGAGTAACAGCTAATACTGTACATACTGGAGGCAGCAGAGATCAGCACACACTGTAGCTAGTTTACTAACAGTACAGGCACAGAGTAACAGCTTATACTGTACATACTGGAAGCAGCAGAGATCAGCACACACTGCATCTAATTTAATATCAGTACAGGCACAGAGTAACAGCTTTTTCTGTACATACTGGGGGTAGCAGAGATCAGGACACACTGCAGCTAGTTTACTGTCAGTACAGGCACAGCTTAGTCTGTACATAACTGAAGTAGCAGAGATCAGCAGAGGGGGCAGAGAGAGGGTAGAAATAGAGAGGAGAGAAGAGAAGAGAGAGGAGTGAATAGAGAGAGGAGAGAAGAGAGAGAGAAGAGGAGGGGGAGAGGAGAGGGGAGATAGAGAGGGGGGAGAAGAGAGAGAGAGGGGAGAGAGGAAAGAGAGAGTGGAGAGAGAGAGAGAGAGAGAGAGAGAGAAAGAGAGAGAGGAGAGGGGTGTGTGAGAGAGAGAGGAGATAGGGGGAAAAGAGGGCGGAGAGGGGGCTGAGAGAGGGGACAGAGAGAGAGAGACTGGTGCATATACAGAGCAGCAACCCCAGCACTTGCCACCATAAAGCCTCACTGAGCCAGGGGGGTGAGGCCATTACACGCGCTCACAAGCAAAGCATCAGTAGCCAGCCCAGCCAAGACCACCAAAACAGGCTGACAAAAGCCCAAATAAAAGGGACTATAGAAAGCTGCAAGGAACGATACATAGAGGAATGGAGAAGTGACATAAAGAACTCCCAGAAACTCACTGTCTACCAATCACTACAGAGGGATTACACAATGGCTCCATATCTAAAGAGGCAACACCACCACAAAGACAGACAGACCCTGAGCCTGTACCGTCTGAGTGCCCACAGCCTAGAGATAGAGACAGGGTGGCACAGACAGACATGGAAGCCCCGGGAGGAGAGACTGTGCAGACAAAGTGACCAGGGGGTCTTGGAGGATGAGGCCCACTTCCTGCTACACTTCAGCAAATACGCACCTGTGAAGACTGTCCACTTCCAGAGACTCTCTGACCAGATTCAGGATTTTACCTCTACAGATGAGGAGAGGAAACCCTCCATCCTACTGGGGGAGGAGGAAACAATCGTGCAAATAGCTGCCCGATATGTCACAGCCTGTCACCAACTGATAGGAACATGATACCACATGGACTGTATACCCCCAATACCCCCCTATGGACCATATATCTCAGCCCCCCCATACTGTCACCTACATCCTCCACACATCTATGGACTATATTCCCCAACCCCCTATACCCTTCCCTTATTCCCACAACCCCCTCCCCATGTATGTTAATGCTTTGTTTTGCTTTGGCAATGCTAAATGTATTTGGTCCTGCCAATAAAGCTTTTGGATTTGGATTCAGAGAGAGAGAGAGAGAGAGAGAGAGAGAGAGGGAGAGAGAGAGAGAGAGAGAGGGGGGAGGAAACAGAGAGAGAGAGAGGAGAGTGGAGATAGACAAGAGAGGGAGTGTGATTGAGAGAGGGAGGGAGAGAGGGGGGCAGAGAAAGAGTGGCCAGGAAAAGAGGTAGGAGAGAGAGGGGGGGGGGGGGCAGAGAGAGAGGAGAGGGAGAGGGGGGGGGGGGAGAAAGAGAGAGAGAGGGGACAGAGAGAGAGAGAGAGAGAGAGAGAGGGGAGAGAAAGAGAGAGAGGAGAGTGGAGAGGGTAGAAAGACGAGAGAGAGGGAGTGAGAGAGAGAGGGAGGGAAGGAGAGAGGGGGCAGATAAAGAGGGTGCAGGGAGAGAGGTAAGAGAGAGAGGGGGGAGAGAGAGATGAGAGGAGAGGGGAGGGAGGGCGAGAGAGAGAGAGAGAGAGAGAGGAGGGGAGGGAATGGGGGAGAGTGGGCAGAGAAAGAGGGGATGGAGAGAGAGGAGAGAGAGGAGGAGAGAGAGAGAGGGGGCAGAGAGAGAGTACAGATATAGAGGGAGAAAGAGGGGAGAGAGGTAGCAAGAGAGTAAGGGGGCAAAGAAAAAGGGGACCGAAAGAGAGAGGGGAGAGAGAGGGGACAAAAGAGAGGGAGAGAGAGAGAGGGGGCATAAAAAGAGGGGACAGAGAGAGAGGAGAGAGAGGAGGAGAGAGAGAGAGAGAGAGAGAGAGAGAGAGGGGACAGAAAGAGAGGACAGGGAGAGAGGGAGAGAGAGAGGGGGGGAGAGGGGCAGAGATAGAGGGGGCAGAGAGAGAGCAAGGGGAGAGAGGGGAGAGAGAGAGAGTGGGGGCAGAGAGAAAGGGGCAGAGAGAGAGGAGAGAGAGAGAAAAATGGGGGGACTATTGGGCTGGCTGTGGCTGCACTCCTGTTCCTGGTCTGCTGCTCCACTACTGTCTGTCTCTCTCCCCCCAACCCCCCACCACTTGCAGTTGCCACCATTTACTTACTGTGTGTGAAGTTTGTGAACTGCTGCAGGCTGCCTGGTGGTCTCTGTGGTATCTGGCTGGGCTGGTTGCGACAAAGCACCTTGTCCTGATGGTGGTGAGTCTGAATCTGGCAGCGGCAGGCTAGGGAGGGAGCCAGGCTGAGGTGGTTTGTGGAGGCTGTGTGGGGACTGGACAGTGGTGAGGCAGTCTTGGTCCCTGCCTGGTGGACTCTGTGGCATCTGGCTGGGCTGGCTGCGACAAAGCACCTTGTCCTGGTGGTGGTGAGTCTGAATCTGGCAGCGGCAGGCCAGGGAGGGAGCCAGGCTGAGGTGGTTTTGGAGGCTGTGTGGGGACTGGTCGGTGGTGAGGCGGTCTTGTGCCCTGGAGACCAGAACTGGTGGGTGGCAGGAGTCAGGTCGCCAGGATGGCACCATGTGGGGGTCAGCGGTCAGCCAAACAGCGTCTTTGCATGCAGGGGGCGGAGCTACTCGTGCTTTCTCTCCAGCTCCCTGCCCTTTCACTGAAATCCCACACCCCTTGCCAGGTGCTCCACTCCTGATTGTGCAGGGGGCGGGATGCTGGAGGTCTGTGAAGCCTCACTGGACACTGGAAGCACTGCCTGATGACATACATGAGCGCCGCACCCAACATGGTGGCCTCCTTGTCAAGAAAACTGTGGCCACACTTATTTATGTCTGGAGCATTCCATGCTGGGCATCCTAGCGGGATATGAGGGGCACCCCAAGACATGTCCGTGACACGGGCCACAGATATATCACGCTAGTGACTCGCCTGCTCTGAGTTGTTTCTTCCTTTAATAAAGCAGAGCCCTTTTCAAGACATTCATGGAAAGGAAACACAACCACCAAACATTCACTTGTCCAATCAGTTAAGCCAGGTCATATTAAACAGTACTGACTTACTGCTATATAAAACAGGAAATCTAGAATAAGCTGGCAACTTAAGGAGAAAAACATGCCTGGACACCACAACAATTTTTGGATTGTGCAACCACTTTTAAAATCTTCCCTTTTTGGGTCTGGTACAGAAGTACTACCTGCACAGCTGTTTTGGCAGCGCTGCCATTGGTAACCCTTAAAGGGTACCTTAGCCCAAAAAGAAATTGAAAAACAGGGGAACAGGCATGTGTAGTAGGCTCTCCTCATGCCCACAGCTCCCCCTGTTCTCCTCTATCACCCTCTTTTTCCGTGCAATGTCCCCCTGAACCTACTTCTGGGTCGGAAGGGTCGGGAAACTCTGCACAGGTGCTTCCCGGTTACATCCATCCTTGAACGCGCGTTTGGGGCTAGGATCACTGTGGGCTTTCGCACTATGCAGTTGAGGCTCTCCTGGCTGCAGGCACATTTTAAGGCCGCGAGTATCTATGCAGTGCCTGCGCAGTGTTCCCCGACCCTCCCAACCCGGAAAGAGGTTTGGGGGGACATTGCATGAAAACAGAAGGTGACAGAAGAGAACAGGAGAGCGGTGGGCATGAGGAGAGCCCACTACACATGCCTATTCCCCCTGTTTTTAAATTTCTTTATGGACTAAGGTATCCTTTAAGTGGGAAGAACATGCATGTTCTTAGAATGGAAAGGGATGGAGAGGGATGGAGGCTGCATTTCACTGGTAAAAAGTCTAAAGTACTGAATTTCCAATTTACTGACTGAAACATTTTTGAGACTAGCAGAGCAGCTTTCCTGTAGTGATTTTCATGTTTAAATGATCCAATTTCACTACAAATCTTAGTTTTGGAGATAATATCTTTCTAGCACATTTCATTATTAATCTGAAATTCTAAGCTGTGAAATCATGAAACAATAGTGCCGGCCTTAGAGCCCATAGCCAATGGAAGCCCACTTTTTTTTTTCACCACTAAATGACCAGGAAAGGAAAACTATATGGGTGTGTGTGTTTGTGTGTGTGTGTGGGGGGGGGTGGGGGGGGGGGGCATAGACCACATGGGTAAGCTATATGTTTACCTGTTTTTCATCTGACAAGTGGTTACACAGGTAGAAAGTATCAGGATAGTGTTATAGGACAGGGAGGGGATATCAACTGGAAAAAAATCATATAGACACAGATAATTGCTGGTTATAAATTTGGAGAACATTGGCATTTAATTGGAGAGGCCACGGACTGTTTGGGGTGTATGTTGTATGAGAGCAGAGACAAAAGGCAAAAAAAATACAGTGGCTTGCAAAAGTATTCGCCCCCCTTGAAGTTTTCCACATTTTGTCACATTACTGCCACAAACATGAATCAATTTTATTGGAATTCTACGTGAAAGACCAATACAAAGTGGTGTACAGGTGAGAAGTGGATCGAAAATCATACATGATTCCAAACATTTTTTACAAATAAATAACTGCAAAGTGGGGTGTGCGTAATTATTCAGCCCCCTGAGTCAATACTTTGTAGAACCACCTTTTGCTGCAATTACAGCTGTCAGTCTTTTAGGGTATGTCTCTACCAGCTTTGCACATCTAGAGACTGAAATCCTTGCCCATTCTTCTTTGCAAAACAGCTCCAGCTCAGTCAGATTAGATGGACAGCGTTTGTGAACAGCAGTTTTCAGATCTTGCCACAGATTCTCGATTGGATTTAGATCTGGACTTTGACTGGGCCATTCTAACACATAGATATGTTTTGTTTTAAACCATTCCATTGTTGCCCTGGCTTTATGTTTAGGGTCATTGTCCTGCTGGAAGGTGAACCTCCGCCCCAGTCTCAAGTCTTTTGCAGTCTCCAAGAGGTTTTCTTCCAAGATTGCCCTGTATTTGGCTCCATCCATCTTCCCATTACCTCTGACCAGCTTCCCTGTCCCTGCTGAAGAGATGCACCCCCCGAGCATGATGCTGCCACCACCATATTTGACAGTGGGGATGGTGTGTTCAGAGTGATGTGCAGTGTTATTTTTCGCCACACATATCGTTTTGCATTTTGGCAAAAAAAGTTCCATTTAGGTCTCATCTGACCAGAGCACCTTCTTCCACATGTTTGCTGTGTCCCCCACATGGCTTGTGGCAAACTGCAAACGGGACTTCTTATGCTTTTCTGTTAACAATGGCTTTCTTCTTGCCACTCTTCCATAAAGGCCAACTTTGTGCAGTGCACGACTAATAGTTGTCCTAGGGACAGATTCCCCCACCTGAGCTGTAGATCTCTGCAGCTCGTCCAGAGTCACCATGTGCCTCTTGGCTGCATTTCTGATCAGTGCTCTCCTTGTTCAGCCTGTGAGTTTAGGTGGACGGCCTTGTCTTGGTAGATTTACAGTTGTGCCATACTCCTTCCATTTCTGAATGATCGCCTGAACAGTGCTCCGTGGGATGTTCAAGGCTTTGGAAATCTTTTTGTAGCCTAAGCCTGCTTTAAATTTCTCAATAACTTTATTCCTGACCTGTCTGGTGTGTTCTTTGAACTTCATGGTGTTGTTGCTCCCAATTTTCTCTTAGACAACCTCTGAGACTGTCACAGAGCAGCTGTATTTGTACTGACATTAGATTACACACAGGTGCACTCTATTTAGTCATTCAGAAAGAAAATGAGGCAGTGGAAAACCCCAGGTGCGATCAGGCTAGTGTTGGGCGAACACCTGGATGTTCGGGAAAGTTCGCCGAACATGGCCGCAATGTTCGGCATGTTCGGGCCGAACCCCGAACTCCCCGAACATCCCGCTTTTGGGGGCCCTATGGGGTCGCAGGCATAAAGGGGGAGCATGCCCCGATCGCGGGGGGGGGGGGGGGTCGGAAATATTCCCCCCACCCCCTCCGCTAGCGCTCCCCCCTCTGCCCGCTTCCCCATACAAACGTTTCAGAAAGTACCGGTCCGGTGGTAGTGGGTGGCTGGCAGTGGGCGGTACTGTGAAGTGAGTGACTGAGGAGGAGGAGTCCGGAGAGTGACGCGTTGAGGGAGGCCGGGCAGCGGGCGGTTCAGCAGTAGTACTGCTGAACCGCCCGCTGCCCGGCCTCCCTCAACGCGTCACTCTCCGGACTCCTCCTCCTCAGTCACTCACTTCACAGTGCCGCCCACTGCCAGCCACCCACTACCACCGGACTGGTACTTCCTGAAACTTTTGTATGGGGAAGCGGGCAGAGGGGGGAGCGCTAGCGGAGGGGGTGGGGGAATTTCCGACCCCCCCGCGATCGGGGCATGCTCCCCCCTTATGCCTGCGACCCCATAGGGGGGCAGTATTCGGCTGAACAGGGCCCTGTACGGCCGAACAGGGGCCCTGTTCGGCCCTGTTCGGCGGCCATTTAGTAGTTCGGGGCGAACCCGAACTTAAAAGGCCGAACACCATCAGGTGTTCGGCCGAACGCGAACATCACCCGAACAGGGTGATGTTCTGCAGAAACCGAACAGTGGCGAACACTGTTCGCCCAACACTAGATCAGGCCACCCACTTTCGGCTAGGCTGCTTCCGAATGCCACTAAAACGATATGAAATAGAGAAGAGGGGCGCTCTAAGCCTTCAAGTCACAATGGATTAACCCACTTCCAGGACAGATCTCACCTATTTCCAGTTTGGCCAGCACAGCGTACTCGGCCACGATTGGCGTGTGTCCCTCTCTGCCGAGCATGGGACCGGGCTCTCCAGATCGGATGGGGCGGATGTAACGTCACTCTCCCGCGCGCTTCCTGGAAGGTAACTATAGAAACAAAGACGCACGTTCGCATCACAGTAACACTGCGGACGGCGTCTATGTGTTAGGGGAAAAAAGGTGGTCTGATACAGAAAGCCACCATAAATGCAAGTAGGACTATAAAATTGTTATTAAAACTGACAACGCGTTTCACGGAGGATCAGCCTCCGCTTTTTCAAGTCCCTGTCCTGCCTGCTCGGCAGAGAGGGACACATGCCAATCGTGGCCGAGTACGCTGTGCTGGCCAAACTGGAAATAGGTGAGATCTTTCTGTTTTAAGAAAGCAAACTTTTGTTTTTCCCCTCTTCTCTCTTTCATATCTATTTAGTCATTAGCACTCATCAGGCAATGTCTATGGGCAACTGACAGCACTCAGACCAAAGGGGGCTGAATAATTACGCACACCCCACTTTGCAGTTATTTATGTGTAAAAAATGTTTGGAATCATGTATGATTTTTGTTCCACTTCTCACGTGTACACCACTTTGTATTGGTCTTTCACGTGGCATTCCAATAAAATTGATTCATGTTTGTGGCAGTAATATGATAAAATGTGGAAAACTTCAAAGAGGCTGAATACTTTTGCAAGCCACTGTAGTTATGAAGTGACCTGAAAAGCAAATCACACTAGATAGGCGGTCCCCTTTTTTCAAACAGGGTCTATTCTGGGAGATTGTTTGTAAGTTGAGTCCTGTATTAAACATGGTGAAACAAGGATAAATGATTGATTTACTGTTGTACAACTTTGGGTTTGGACATATATTATATACTAGCTGGTCGCCCGGCGTTGCCCGGGTATGTAATTGGCTAGTGTTAGCTCTGCCCACTTTTTCTAATCCTAACACACAATTACTCAAGGATGATCTAGTTTGTGAGCTTTGCGGTCTTTGGCATCAATAATTGACATTGAAATGAAATAAATCTAATTGGCTGTGGCTCCACTCCTTTGATAATCAATAGGTGAATTTTGATTAGCTTTTGTAGGCTCCACCCACTTTTCTGAATATTAATCCCAGTCAACCAGTGACCAACTGAGCAAAGTTTAAGAACCCTGCCATTGACAGTGTAAGAAAAACAAAAGTTTACTTTCTTAGAACAGAAAGAATTTGCGGTAATTCAGGTTGGCATGAGCTAAAAAAGTCACCCAGTGCGTCACTGTTGAATATATGCAAAATAACCATTGTTACCCTTAAAAGCTAAACACACCTCCAGAACCGCTGGAATGCAATGATGTGTCAGCTTGTTAATTTGTGCGGAACCATAGTAATCAAACATGCATACAGGCTGCTTTGGATTGCTTGATCCTCATCAGTGCATGGCATGGATTAATTTGGCTCTATGCAGTAGGGCTTGTAACACCGAGAGGTACAGACTAACCAGCAAGCTCATGGTCACCCAAAACTCATTGGAGTGTGTAAGGGACTACAATGGTCCTAAAAGCCCCCTTACTAAGATGTTAAGAAAAACAAAAGTTTGCTTTCTTAAAACAGAAAGAATTTGCAATAATTCAGGTTGGAGTGAGCTTGAGATGTCTCCCAGGGCATCACTGCTGAATATATGCAAATTAACCATTGTGCCCTTAGAAGCTAAACACACCTCCAGTGTAACAGTGTAAGAATGGCTGCAGTTTACATTTTCCAGTGAAATTTGTATTTGTCTCCGCCCCCTTTTTGGTTATGGGAATAAAAAGTATCCTATACTTTATTCCAGGTAATGTACTATGTGTGTGCCAAATTTCAGTTTACATTCTAGCAGTGAAATTTGTATTTTTCTCCACCCACTGATGTCCTAATGTTTCCCGGGTATGTATTTGGCTGCTGATGGCTGTGGCCACTTTTTCTAACCCTAACACACAATTGTCAATAGTCAATGACCAAGTTTGTGAGATTTGTGGTCTTTGGCATGAATAATTTTCATTGAAATGAAACACATCTGATTCGCTGTTTGTGACCCCACCCCTTTTCTAAATATTTAACCCCAGTCACCCAATGATCAACTGTACCAGGTTTGAGGCTTGTGCCATTAACAGTGCAAAAATGGCAGCAATTAAATATTTGCCTTGAAAATCAATAGGTGAATTGTGATTGGTTTTTGTAGGCTCCACCCACTTTTCTGAATATTAATCCCAGTCACCCAGTGACCAACTGTGCAAAGTTTTAGAACCCTACAATTAATAGTGTAAGAATGGCTGCAGTTTACATTTTCCAAGTGAAATTTGTGTTTGTCTCTGCCCACTGATGACTTGGCATTGCCCAGGTATTTATTTGGCTGGATTTGGCTCCGCCCACTTTTTCTAACCCTAACACAAAATTACTTAATGACCAAGTTTGTAAGCTTTGAGGTCTTTGGCATCAATAATTTGCATTGAAATAAAATAAATCTGATTGGCTGTGGCTCCACCCCTTTTCTTAACCCCAATCACCCAATGGCCAACTGTACCAGGTACAGGTGATTAACAGTGCAAGAGGCTTGTGCCATTAACAGTGCAAGAATGGCATCAATTAAATATTCCCCTTAAAGATTAATAGGTGGATTTTGATTGGCTTTTGTAGGCTCCACCCACTTTTCTGAATATTAATCTCAGTCACTCAGTGACCAACTGTGCAAAGTTTGAGAACTCTACCATTAATAGTGTAATAATTGCTGCAGTGTACATTTTCTCAGTGAAATTTGTATTTGTCTCCGCCTACTGATGACCCAGCATTGCCCGATTATGTATTTGGCTGGTGTTGGCTGCGCCCACTTTTCCTAACCCTAACACACAATTACTCAATTACTCAATGACCAAGTTTGTGAGCTTTGCGGTCTTTGGCATCAATAACCTGCATTAAAATGAAACAAATCAGATTAGTTGTTTGGGGCTCCACCCCCTTATATAAATTTAAACCCCAGTCACGCAATGATCAACTGTACCAGGTTTGAGTCTTGTGCCATTAACAGTGAAAGAATGGCAGCAATGAAATATTCCCCTGAAAAATCAATAGGTAATTTTTGATTGTTTTTTGTAGGCTCCACCCACTTTTATGAATATTAATCCCAGTCACCCAGTAACCAACTGTGCAAAGTTTGAGAACCTGACCATTAACAGTGTAAGAATGGCTGCTGTTTACATTTTCCCAGTAAAATTTGTATTTGTCTCCGCCCACTTATGACCCTGCGTTGCCCGCTTATGTATTTGGCTAGTGTTGGCTGTGCCCACTTTCCTAACCCTAACACACAATTAATCAATTACTCAATTACCAAGTTTGTGAGCTTTGCGGTGTTTGGCAACAATAATTTGCATTGGAATGAAACAAATCTGATTGTCTATTTGTGGCTCCACCCCCTTTCTGAAATTGAACCCCAGTCACCCAATGATCAACAATACCAGGTTTGAGGCTTGTGCCATTATAACAGTGCAAGAATGGCAGAAATATTCCCCTTGAAAATCAACCAACTGTGCAAAGTTTGAGAACCCTACCATTAACAGTGTAAGAAAAACAAAAGTTTGCTTTCTTAACACAGAAAGAATTTAATAATTCAGGTTGGAGTGAGCTTGAGATGTCTCCCAGTGCATCACTGCTGAATATATGCAAAATAACCATTGTTACCCTTAAGCTAAACACATCTCCAGAACCGCTGGAATGCAATGATGTGTCAGCTTGTTAATTTGTACAGAGCCATATTAATCCAACAAGCATACAGACTGTTTTGGAATGTTTGATCCTCATCAGTGCATGGCATGGATTAATTTGGCTCTATGCAGTAGGGCTTGTAACACTGAGAGGTACAGGCTAACCAGCAAGCTCATGGTAACCCAGAACTCATTGGAGTGTGTAAGGGTCTACAATGGTTCTAAAAGCCCCCTTACTAAGATGTTAAGAAAAACAAAAGTTTGCTTTCTTAAAACAGAAAGAATTTGCGATAATTCAGGTTGGAGTGAGCTTGAGATGTCTCCCAGTGCATCACTGCTGAATATATGCAAATAACCATTCTACCCTTAGAAGCTAAACACACCTCCAGTGTAACAGTGTAAGAATGTCTGCAGTTTACATTTTCCAGTGAAATTTGTATTTGTCTCATTTTAGTTATGGGAATAAAAAGTATCCTATACTTTATTCCAGGTAATGTACTATGTGTGTGCCAAATTTCATTCAAATCCGTTCAGCCGTTTTTGCGTGATCGAGTAACAAACATCCAAAATCCAAACATCCAAACATCCAAACTTTCCCATTTATTATATTAGTAGGATTGTAAACTACTGTAAGTATTTTGGTTGTGTTCAATGTGCTTTTAAAGTGTTTAAAACTACTATTAAGAGTTTATACTAAATTGTCCCATGTTAGTTCAGGTCTCCTTTAAGCTCCTCCTAATTACAACTTAAAAAAGAGGTTAAGATTTAGCTTTAGCCTGAGATCAAAATGCTACAGGCTTAAAGAAAACCTGTACTGAAAATAAAAGTCAAAATAAGCATACCCAAGTCATACTTACCTTCCATGTAGTCTACTCCTCAGTGTCTTTCTCCTGTCCCGCGTCCTATTTGTTCACTATGATCAAGGGAATTTTCCGTCCTCCATTTTGAAAATAGCCATTACCCCATAACAGCTTTCTAGTCAGCACACAGTTAAACTGTAACATCGCCCACTTGAGCTATAGGGAAACATGAACATTACCTGGTACATCCGTTTTCCTCTCAGCTATAACTGACAGCAACTGATATTTTACTGACAGCAACTGATATATTTCAGATCTGACAAAATATTGTCAGAACTGGATGGGATTATTGTCAGAAGAAAATGGTGAGCTTCTGAGAGGAACTGATGGCAAGGTAACTCTGTAATGTTCATTTGAAGTTACCTCATGTGTTTATTTTAAATATTTTTACTCAGTACAGGTTCTCTTTAAAGGGATACTGTAGGGGGGTCGGGGGAAAATGAGTTGAAGTTACTCGGGACTTCTAATGGTCCCCCGCAGGCATCATATGCCCGTGCAACCACTCACTGATGCTCCGGCACCGCCTCCGGGTCACTTCTGGAATTTCAGACTTTAAAGTCTGAAAACCACTGCGCCTGCGTTGCCGTGTCCTTGCTTACCCTGATGTCACCAGGAGCGCACGGCGCAGGCACAGACCATACTCGGCCTGCGCAGTACGCTCCTGGTGCCATCAGCGGGAGTGAGGACACGACAACGCAGGTGCAGTGGTTTTCAGACTTTAAAGTCTGAAATTCCAGAAGTGAACCAGAGGCGGGGCCGGAGCATTGGGGAGTGGCTGTGTGGGCACAGGATGTCTGCAGGGGACCATTCGAAGCCCCGGGTAAGTTCAACTCATTTTCCCCCGACCCCCCTACAGTATCCCTTTAATAAGTTACTAAAAAATATCTGTGAACCTCTTCATCTCTGTTTCTTGCCACTAACATATCCCTATCACTGTGTGGCAATTTTGCACTTTTTTTTTCAGCAGGACAGGGATTCAGTAAAGGCACTGGACAGAAGATGGAAGATAGGAAGTCTAGCACTGCCTTTTAGGATCACATGCAAAGTATGAATCTAGTGAGAAAAGACCTAAGTGGGGGAAGTTGCTAAAGTGCCCTAGATATTAAATAATGAGATATTAAACATGACTTAAGAGGTGGAGTATTTCTATTTCGGAAATGTTGCATAGATGGAAATGCTGGATATAAGGAGGAATGCAATGATACTGGAGTCAATAGTATTGTAAACAGCACACTAGTGTAGAATGACAGTATTATTTACTGATGGGGATGTTGGTGAGTGAAATAGAGGGATAAGGGGAAAAAAAAGATCAGCTTATGTTTAAGTTACCATTCAGACATCCATGATAAGATAAGATTACCTTCAGGCAGTTTAACCACTTTACCCCCGCGCGTACGTATTTCTCCACCCCTTTTTCCATCCTTTAACAACCAGGGACGGAGAAATACGTACTTTCCGCGTTCCCGACGCTGCCCGCGCTCCCGCTCGTAAACACGCTGCCCGCCGCTAGTAAACACGCCGCCGCCCGCTCACCCAGAGATCAATGAACGAGAAAATCCATTCCCGTTCGTTGATCTAAGCCCCGCAATGATCCGCTGCTCTCCTATGGGCAGCGCGATCATTGTGAGAAAACACTAACGTGTCCAGCCTCCTTATTCTTCCTCCAAGCTTCCGGAAGGAAGCTTGGAGGTCGCATTAAAACAAAAAGTTACTGTGGCCATCTTGTGGCCAAATAGTAAACTACACCCTACACATTTTTCACATACAAATAAATGACTTTTACACATAAAATTAACTCATTACCTCCCACATTCCCCCTTTTTTTTTTGTAATTAAAAAAAAAATTAAAAAATCTACAATTAAAAAAAAATACATAAATAGTTACCTTAGGGACTGAACTTTTTAAATATTTATGTCAAGAGGGTATAACACTGTTACTTTATAAACTATGGGCTTGTAATTAGGGATGGACGCAAAAATGAAAAAAATGCACCTTTATTTCCAAATAAAATATTGGCGCCAAACATTGTGATAGGGACATAATTTAAATGGTTTTATAACCGGGACAAAAGGGAAAATACATTTCATGGGTTTTAATTACAGTAGCATGCATTATTTAAAAACTATAATGGCCGAAAATTGAAAAATAATAATTTTTTTCCCCACATTTTTCCTATTTTGCCATTAAGACACATTTAGAAAAAAATAATTCTTGGCATAATGTCCCACCTAAAGAAAGCCTAATTGGTGGCGGAAAAAACAAGATATAGTTCATTTCATTGCGATAAGTAATAATAAAGTTATAGACGAATGAATGGAAGGAGCGCTGAAAGGTGAAAATTGCTCTGGTGGTCAGGGGGTAAAACCCCTCAGTGGTGAAGTGGTTAAAATAAAACTTAGGTCTGAAGGAACAAGAACAAAACAAGTAAACTAACATAATCCCCTGCAGGGATCAGGACTCAATCCCTTGGACAAAAGTTTGAGGCTGAGTGCTGTGCAGATGTGTTACTAGCCTGTAGGCTAGTGGTGAATTCTGTTGGTCTGGAAAGGGGTGGAGGCCTGGAGGGATGACAGTGCTGTACACGATGGAGCAGAAAGGGTAAAAAGGAACACAATTTCCTTAGCCTGTGCTCAGATACAGCAGTTTGGGTCTCTCATCAGCGCATCTGGGCTGCTGAACACATGCTAGATTATTGACAGAGGAGGTCCCAACTTGCCCCCTCTGCAGAGAACCATCTGACCTATGGACTAAGCATAAACCTTTGTGTTATCAGCACAAAAGTCATTTTGGCAGCGAAAAGAGGAAATAAGTTTACCAAAGAAGCTAGTCTCAGGAGTAAAGGTAATGGCTAAAGACAGACCGCAAAAAGGTAAGGGGAAAGGTAAGACACCATTTAACAGAACCTTAAAAAATCATCTTGGTTGAATTCTGTACGGAGGACTCACCACCCTACAAACTAGCAACACATTCTGTTATTATGGAGGGGTTAGAGGAACAATGAGGTTGATGCACAAAAGAGCGGTACTATTATCGAAAGTGCATGGACGGCAATAATACCATTACTACCAGCAGTGTATACCATGAGTTATGCTATTGGCATGACCCACAGCACTCGAGTAGCACAAACCTTGCTACGGTAATGTGCGTTACTAACCATTAGCCATGCACAATATTACATCTTGTTATGTGCATGAGGCCCAATATGTAGTTTGCAACATAGCGGTAGAGGTAAAGCGCAATAACATCAGGCTGCACTTGGGTAAAATGACCAAGCATGTGGGATCTCTCAGCAACAACGTCAGGGAGAGTTGAGGCCTTGACCAAAAATTAAACCCAAAAAGTAATGTCAGTGGACCACAACCCTAAATTTAAAACAACAAAATATGTATGCACACCTTCTTTACAGCATATTTGGAACAACATGAAAAGTGCACATTTTATTAAGCTAAACACATGCAATGACATTTCATTTATTTACTTTTATTTCATCAAATTCACAAAATATACCATTTTTCTAAATAAACAGGTTTATTGGCAGTAGCTTTCTTGGCCTTTTTCTGCAACTAGATTGCAGATGGCAGTAATAAACCGCAGCAATACTTTTCAAAGACAGGATAGGCAATTTTGCATATTGAATCTCCAGGTCTCCTTGAAAGCGTTCAGAAATCACAGTCATTTATTTGTATTGTCAAGGCAAGGTCCATGATGAAAGCTTATTCATCTTTGCTTGAAGTAGAATAAGACAAAAAACTTTTTTTTTTTTGCTTTGAATCAAGCATTGTATTAGCTATTGAATATTGCAAAATGCAAGCTATTAGACTTAGATTGACAGTATTCCTTCACATTTCTAGAACCCACTATTCATCAATATATATTAATTCCATTACTGGTTCATTAAAGAATTAAAAAGAAAACCTCCACTTTCATTAAATTCCATTTGATTTTTGTCACATAGGCCTCTATTAAATGCCCAGCATGTTTTTGTTTTTTTTTTTGAACTGGGACATCTATTATGGCTTTTTTTTTTCATTTGTTTGCGTATATAAATTGTACTCCTGCTGTTTATTTCTTTTTTCTCTTACTAATGCTGAAAACACCCTTTAACACTCCCATCATCCCATCATAGCCCTTCAGATACAAAATAGATTTTATGATTAACAGTTACAGTTCCAAGAAGGAACATTAATTTCATATATACTCTCTTTCTACAGATTCCTTCCCCAAAAAACAACAATGTACAGTATGTATTCCAAAAAAAATGTTGCTATGCATTTTAAGATGTTTCATGACTCGAATCCAAGATTCTTAAAAGCTAAAGGAATTTATAAGCTGAACATCAGCCCTAGACGGGGAGACTTTGATCAGCAGCTTTTGAAAAAAGAGTCTTTCTGGATTTATAGATGCAACTCTATGCAGCCAAATGGGCTAAATTCTGACATGAACTTAAATGTTTTCCTATAAAAGAGATTTGCCCTGCAGTTTCAACAATGGACACTAGATGGTGTTGTGAATATTTGAGATGCAATAATGATACGTATGGTTCCTGATACGTATGGGGGTGTGCACCAGCTATAAGAGGTGTATGACTCCCATTACGTGCACACACGTCTGAAGAAGCCCATTGGTGAAACGCGTCACGTGGGTGGTGACGTCATCCCGCAATCCTTTGGCTGCATCAATCCACCCTCTAAGCCTCCGCCCCTCTTCCTTTGCCGCCTCGCTCCGGAGTTACGCCAAGCGGCGAGAATACGAGACCGCTCCTCCAGCCCGTTGATCGTCTAGGACGATGCAAAGATGATGCGGCCAGACTCCTGTTAATAATCAGGGCATGTGAGTACCAGCTCCTGCTGAACGTTGTATAATTGACGCCGACGGTGATAATCAACTGATGTAAGTTGGCTGACAAGTTTGCTTGCTGGATGTCACTTTGTGCTTACTCCGTGGGATGCCTGGCCTTACAGGGTTGTGTAAGCACATTGCTACACGTAATGGGGGTGTAATACTACATGGACATTAGAACAGAGGCTGGAAAATAAGGGTGGATTGAAGATATGCGCTACATATAACCAGGATAACCAGGATGACGATACATGACACACTGCACTGGATTTAAAGGGACCTGAAGACTACAATAATATAATACAACATACCGGTTGTAATAAATAGGTGCACCTATTAGTCTTTCAGTCCTGCTCCGGCATCCTGCTGCTTGCTGTTGTCATTGAGGAGATTTTTAATTGTTTTTAAGTGTTATCATTGTTGCTATTTAAGAGGTTAATAGGCATTAATAAATTGGAATAAATTGGAATACTTTCTTATGCTCAGGCTCCCGATAATTTTTTTGGAATATATACAGGTGCTTGATAGGTGAGACAGAGCCAATATATAATTTAAGGTAGATATCCTGCATTGTTCTTCTTTTTGTTGGTTAATTAATGTACAGTATGTACGCACATGCAGCAATTAAGCTGCATGTGCTGTATAGCTAAAAAGTAAAAGTCCCTTGATCATTTTATTAAAATATGTCTTGCACCAAAAAAAAAATATCTGCATTGGTACTTATTTTTTGGACTACCTCCTATTTACTCTAGGATAGAGTTATTGTAGTGATTGTATTCCATTGGAATTGTTCGGACAACAAAGTGATTAGAGAGTGATGTTCTTTGTTTCTTGACTCACACTGAGGTGGCACACTGATCTCTGAAATTTAGCTGTTCAGTGCATAGTGCTGATGTCATTTGCAAAATGGCAGCTCCTGTGCCTGGATGCAAAATAAAAAAAAATCAGGTAGATGGAAGGTTGGAGCAGGTAGACAAAGTGAAACAGGCACACTAACCAGGACCCTAAAAATCCTGAGTGAAGACAAGTCATCAACAGATATCTGAACTACTATCTATAGTACAGAAAAATCTATGTTCCTACAGGTTTTCCAAAAACAATGACCAAGAACATCTCATCTTTGAGGATCATCCCCTCCTGGTCTTTCCAATTTTTTCAGCAGAGGTATTAAAACTTTCAAAACTCTTCTCACCAATATGTCAGCAACTAGTCAAGAAAATATACAAATGTTATCAACTTTATCCAACTACATTCAAGATCTCCTTGGAAGATGGAAAAATTCATACGTTCCCCTAGACAGATACTGGTTCAACTTTTGTTGACTCTCTGCCACCTAACCTTACCCTCATCCCCATTTTCAAACCACCACCCCTCTCATCTACCTTGGCCAACTCTCCAGCCTCTATTAACCCTTTTCCCCAGCCATCTACCAATCTAGTACAGCTCCATGTTGACTCTCCTCTTTAGTCCTTACCTTTCACATGGCAACTGAAGAATATCACCATAACAACATGGAATGTTAAATGCCTAGACTTTCCCAAGAAATGTTATATTGTCCTTAATAATTTTTTTTAAAAAACTTTTCAAACCCTTTTCAAACTTCTCTCCACTGCACACTACAAAATGATACATTAGACGCTGAACTACAAAATGAGGATACAATGTCAATAGTTTTCCTTGTTTATTTATACAACCCTTTTTCGCTACTTCACAACTAATGGCCTTTAAACATTTACCTACCAAACTTTTACACCATTTTTTGGGCCCTCTTGTGGTTGACTAACTTAACAACCACCAACACCACCTCTGAAAATGTATTGCCATCACCAACCAAAATAGATTTTTTTAGTTATGCAGAAAGCATGTTTTTATCTGGAAATATAAACCTTAGAGACTTGGGGCCATATTCTATTGATGAACTCGCCAATGCTAAGCACTGGCGAATTCTTAACTTAGGCGATGGGGGCATCGCCTAATCTTATACAATTTTAGACCCCATCAGGTGGAAAAGAACTCGCTTGGGCGATATAATCTGTTGTGTAATTACAGTGTATCTGACACTGTAATTACTGTACGCATAGAAGGAGCCCGGGCAAAGCATCTTTGAATCTGCAGCCTGGGCTCCCCATTGGTCCGCTGTGTGAGCCATTTTATTGTAATTACTATGCGCATAGTAATTACAGTGTCAGATACACTGTAATTACATGACAGATTTTGCGGCAAGAGGCGTCGGGTGATCTGCGGCGGTATGTATGCCAACAGGGGTGCCGGTGCAGCTACATGGGGGGCTTCTACAGTGTGCGGCGACCCAACGGGGAGCTCTGGGGGTCTCCTTATTAACGGAGACCCACAGATGCTGCGGTGGAAGATGTCGGCGATGTTCAGCAGGCGAGTGCGCATGTGTGGGGAGTAAGGCCGTGGTGCTGATGGACAGCACCACTGCGTAAACCTCACTCCCCATCGCCCAGTAATAGGGAGCATCGGTCAGGCTTTCGCCTGAGTAATGCTCCTTAATGGTCGGCCATCGCGCGAAGGGTATGGGCAATAGGATTTGCCGGTAATCCTTGCATCTGCAAGCTACTTATCACCTTGAATAGGATATGGCCCTTTGACTCTTTGCCCTTTGTAGTAGTTCAGGTGCAGTGCCTTTCAGGCCACCTAAAACCCTGGGTTACTACCTTCTCTTTCCTTTCTTTGTCTTGAGTAGAAAATTGTCCTTCAGGTTAATAAAATAGTGTCTCTTTTCACAACAGCACTGGGTCAGTAATCTGTGCTGTTGTAGAAAGAGTTATTAAACCTGAAAAGAGCATGTGTATCCCGAGAAATGTGTCTTTTATTTTACTGTGGTGTCCAATAAATTACATCTTTACGCTCTATATCGAGGTAAGACAGTTACTTACTAATACTTTCATTATGGTTTATTGTTCAGTCATACTGTGGCGCCTCATCCCTCCCTGTATGATTTAACCTACTGTTTGTTATTTC
Organism: Hyperolius riggenbachi; assembly: GCF_040937935.1. Classification (NCBI taxonomy): domain Eukaryota; kingdom Metazoa; phylum Chordata; class Amphibia; order Anura; family Hyperoliidae; genus Hyperolius; species Hyperolius riggenbachi. The sequence continues at coordinate 204,059,127 of NC_090646.1, read as the reverse complement.
ACTTGTCACTTTACTACCCTTGCAGAATTTCCCAATGCTATCTCATTTGATATTTAAAATAACAAATAGAGATTTGACACAAAATTAGTTCATGGTAGCTAGGGATGGTCATACATTTTTGCAGGAATACCAGTAGAATATCAGCGGAATACCGATTTCTGAGTTTCCAATCGAAATGGGCTTACCGCAGCAGTAATTGCAAATCGGTCTCGGAAATAGGTATTCCATGGGCATTACCTCAAATGAGAAATTTTAGCTCAATCACAGAGCTTGGATGCATGGACCAATCACATGCAGCAGAATTTTTTCCTGAAAATTTGAATACCATGGAGATTTTAGAACAATCACAAGACCAGGTAGAATTTGTTAGTATCAAAATCTTGTGATTGGTCTAAAATGTCCATGGTATTCCAATTTCCGCTGTACACTACCGCATACTCTGGTTGGTCCAATACTACCAAGTATTTCCAAATTTTGAGTGTTGTGATTAGCCTAAAAACAGATATTTTAGGTCAATCACAGGGCTCAATTAATACTTGGTAGTATTGGACCAATCATAGAATGTGGAGATTTACGTTATAATTTGGAATACCACTGACATTTTACACCAATAACAAAACTCGTATACTATCAAGTTTTACAGAATCTTGTGATTGGTCTAACAGTTTTCCGTATTCAAATTTCCGTAAAAAAAATGTTACAGCCTGTAATTGGTCTATTGCTTCTGATTAAGAAGTATATGGCTAATAAGAGAATCGGTAGTATATCTAGGATGTCCACATAATAGTGGACATCTACATAATATAATGGATTCTGCAAAACAACTTTTTTTAGAAATTGCATAAAGTTATTAACAAAAATGACAGGAAAAACCTTTCTGTAGAAATCTGTAATTGGTAACAGAAATTTTGATATCCACAGAAAGCCACAGCATAGGTAATTGGCATTTTTGATAATCAGAATTTCTGTGAAGTCAGAAATCGGTATAATCCCTGGCCCACCAGCTATTGATGTTGACTGAATAAGCCAGGTTTGGTTGAAGGGTTGTACATTTGAATAGAATAAAATGTCCTGTGAGTCAGGCATCAACAGTGTTCTCTGGTTGCACCCCCATACATGTACCTAAAGGCTAGTGTTTCCAAAAGATGTAATGTGAAACGTGTAGCCTCTTCAATTTTTGTCATCTACCTCTGACAAAACTCTGCCGTCTTCTGTTTTCCTTCCATGTATGGTTCAGGAATGAAGGCACATGATAGAAAGGAAGCTTGACTTACTTTATTATTCCTTGTTAGACCTACACTTGTGGTATGTATCACTGGTGCAAAGACCTTGGGCACCTGTGGCAGCTTGGAAACTTCAGCGCCACATAAACCACAATATTCTAATCGTGACCATACAGGAAGACATGAGAGCAGATTGCTTCTAACCCCTTCATACACCAGCAGTGCCTGACGATCACTCCATGGGGCAGCAACACAGGAAATGCACAAGCACCCACAACACACAGAGATGAGGTAAAATACAGATATATTTGTTGGCACATCCAAGAAGACAGGTAAAGCTTTGTTTGCAAATATTGAATTACATTCCTTTGTTGCACTATGGGCACTTCCTAAACCTAAAAAGCATTGGTGGGAAGTCACATGGACAGACTTTTGGGGCGGAACAGGGCAGACGCGGAAGGTACCAATTTCAGCATTTAGAGCCATGCAGTGAGCCTAGCCCCGACATCGCTACTTAAAGATTACCTTCAAAAATGTGGACATGGCCCAAGAAACAGCTGTAGGGCAAAGTGTTACCTGTCTTAGAGGCCTCCCCTGTATATTCTATGCACAGTAAACAATAAACGCAAAGATGTTGGTTGCTTTTACAGGTGCCTCGTATATTTAAAGTATATATATATATGTTCAATTTCCAAAGGTTCTCTTCTCATGTTGTGTACTTTCTTCAATATTCTGCTTTTACTCCCAGCAACCCCCCCCCCTACCCCCAAGAATATTTTTATTTATGTAAATGGCTTTATACATTTGCTGAAATTAATTTTAAAAATGTTGTTTTAACATAGAAAATAAGGACTTGATATGTATACCTCGGCAATGATATTTTGTGATGGTACTTCATCATAGTGAGAAAAGGAAATTGTTTTTCCATTTTAATAGTGTTAATGCTGCATGGAGATATGAAAGCTGGCAAAATAACAGCTACCTTTTTCAATGTGTACTTGTATAATAATGAAACAATATAGCTTAAAATGGGAAATATGGTTAATCGTGTGTTATTCAAATTATTAAAGTTTCATTTATCCCGTTTGAAAAATAGTTGTGAAATAGAGGTAATAACTAAAAAAGTTGTCTCTGTTCTAAGCATTCTGATCAAATAAGATTGAAAAGAATCAATAATGGGTCAACATTGGGGCCGATTCCTTACTGCCCTTTCGTCGGTACAACCAGGGGCGCCTTAACCTACTGACCACCCAGGCAGCGGCTTGGAGCGGCTTTGATGGGGTAAGGCGAATAAATTACTGTCAGTCCAAGGGGAAATAAAAATTCCAGTTCTGACAGACCGTTGTAAGGGACTGGAGAGAAATATATTTCCTTCTGTTTTAAGAAGGCAAATTACACCAAGCTTTGCTTTTTTAGTAGGAGGGCATTTTGGTTCCTTTTATCCCCCTATACATTCCTAGTAGCTTGGGTCACCCTGAGCTGCTTGCTTACTCTGCTCTTTTCACAAATAGCCTTCTGCTAAGTCACTGATGAATAATCATTCAGAGTTCAGATTTATAGATACTCCCTAAGAAGAAGGTGTCTGGTTTATAACTGTTCTCTGCCCCACCTCCCTGAGTCTGAGTGACTGACTGCCGTTTACGGGTATGTAGAGAAAGTTTTCTACTCTCACAAGTGTTTTTAGGAATGCATCTAATAAGGATTCATAGAAAGATTTGAGACAGTCCCTCACTATTCAGTGTACAGTTGTGACAGCGCCCTACCGCCAAATGTTACTGAGTCTGCAGAGCGAGTGAGACAAACAAACAAACAAACAGTAAACTCTGCAGACAACACTGTGCTCTGCTAGAGTGTCTGGCATGTCTAGATGTCAGGACGATCGCCATGACTAGCTATGGAGCGGTAGGATCATCTGATGCTCTCCCCATTGGGACACACAGCCTGCACTTCTCCCTGAATTCACAAGGACAGTGTTTGAAGTGTGTAATGGACACAGTGGGGGTTGCAGGTTTTGTCTTTCATTGTGAGAGAGTGAATAGGAGGGCAGCATCTAAAGCTCAAACAATGATAATGGACATGTAAGCAATGTGTGTAATTACATCCATCACTACTTATAATTGAAGCTGGCATAATAATATATTTCCATTAATGCTGTCTGTTTGCCCTCTCTCTAATGCTATGTACCACCTCACGATTTTTCCAACGATTTTCCTGATGTCCATCAATTTTTTTTTTGAGCGACAAGTAGTCATTTACACGATGTCGTGACATCGCTTAGCATTGTGTGGTGAAGAGTAGTGTTGAGCGAACACCTAGATGTTCGGGTTCACGAACGTTCGCCGAACATCGCCGCGATGTTCGGGTGTTCGCGCCGAACTCCGAACATAATGGAAGTCAATGGGGACCCGAACTTTCGTGCTTTGTAAAGCTTCCTTACATGCTACATACCCCAAATTTGCAGGGTATGTGCACCTTGGGAGTGGGTACAAGAGAAAAAAAAATATTTGAAAAAGAGCTTATAGTTTTTGAGAAAATTGATTGTAAAGTTTCAAAGGAAAAACTGTCTTTTAAATGTGGAAAATGTCATGTTTCTTTGCACAGGTAACATGCTTTTTGTCGCCATGCAGTCATAAATGTAATACAGAGAAGAGGTTCCAGGAAAAGGGACCGGTAACGCTAACCCAGCACCAGCAGCAGCACACGTGATGGAACAGGAGGAGGAGGCGCAGGAGGAGAAGGCCACGCTTTTTGAGACACAACAACCCAGGCCTTGCATGAGGACAAGAAGCGTGCGGATAGCATGCTTTTTACCGCCATGCAGTCATAAATGTAATAAAGATGAGAGGTTCCATAAACAGGGACTGGCAACGCTAACCCAGCAGCAGCAGCAGCACACGTGATGGAACAGGAGGAGGCGCAGGAGGAGAAGGCCACGCTTTGAGACACAACAACCCAGGCCTTGCATAAGGACAAGAAGCGTGCGGATAGCATGCTTTGTACCGCCATGCAGTCATAAATGTAATAAAGATAAGAGGTTCCATAAACAGGGACCGGGCGGCAACGCTAACCCAGCAGCAGCAGACGTGATGGAACAGGAGGAGGCGCAGGAGGAGAAGGCCACGCTTTCAGGCGCAACTCAGGCCTTGCATGAGGACAAAAAAATGCGTGCGCAAAGCAATGCAATGAGTAGTTTTCAGGACACAATGGGCTATTCGGAGGAGCTATTCCCACCCCTACAATCTTCTACCTGTGAAAGGTCAATGGAACAGCCACAAATGTTGTGCCCGGATTCACAACCTTTTTCTGTGGAAAATGCACCTCGCACTGAAATGCTAGGCGAGGCCGAGGATGAACATGACGTCAACAACTCAACATGACGCAAAATGGGGGCGGAACAGAAAGCTGCTTTCAATGTTTTGAAGGCCCTAATTGCCTCCGGTGGCCAGTTAGATGCATCATTCATCACACCCAAATCCCAGAGCAATGTGTGCAGGAATTTGCATCGCAGGAGGTGTACCGAGATCATCTGGACAAGTGACCAAGTGACCAAGTGACAAGTGACCAAGTGACAAGTGACAAAGTGAAAAGTGACAAAGTGACCAGTGACAAAGTGACAAAGTGACAAAGTGACTGACAAAGTGACAAAATGACAAAGTGACAAGTGACAAGTGACAAAGTGACAAGTGACAAAGTGACAAAGTGACAAAATGACAAAGTGACAAAGTGACCAGTGACAAAGTGACAAGTGAGAGGTTGTTCTGGGGAGCTCTACTCCACTGCACACAGTCACATATGAGGAGAGGTCTCGTCGGGACTGCTGATCCTCCTCAGCTTGCTCAAAGCCTTGAGGGTTCCTGAAGATCCTCTGCTTGGAGTTCGCCGGGGTTCAGCTTGGTGTCGGGGTCGGCGGCGTCCTCCTCACTCCAACGTGGCAGATCTTCTGTTGAAGGAAAAAAAAAGAAACATTTTTTAAAGTCCAGTACCGCTTCTGAAGGACTCACCAAGAGATGCAGGAGTGCTTCAATCTAGCGCACCATCGCTCGCTGGGTGATGTCCCTCCCTACGCGCTGGAATTCTACGCTGCACATGCTAGCACGCTTTTGCGCAGTGCCGAGGCGCATTCCAGCAGCTAGCTACCAAGCTTCTGTGGATCTGATTGGGCCACCATGTTGGATCTCTGCCAAGTCCTCCAAAATTTTGAGCAATCTACGTTGCTTGTGACTGAGCAGTGACAACTCTACAGTCAGCATTACAATACCACTGCTGTGTTTACTGAAGAAATCAATGTTGAAGATGGAAACCACTGGCATGATGCAAGTGGGGGAATCTGAAGATGAAAACGATCAGCGTGATGATACCAACATCAGGCAACCTGCCTCAGGAAACGCTGGTCCCAGCTATGACAAAGAACAGGACGAGGAACAGCTGGAGTTGGAGCAGGAATTGGATGCCCCCACTGCCGAGGGACAGAGCGGTGCATGTTGGACTTCCACAATTTAGCGGGAATGGACAGCAGAAGAGGAAGAAAGTGATGCTGGTGACGAATATGGTGCATCACAACAATCACAAGCTCACAAGAACATGAAGACAGAGGAGTCTGGCAGGATTCTCTGGCACACATGGCTCAATTCATGCTAGACTGCATTGAACGCGGCCCGCGCATTATTCACTATTCATTATTATTCATTATTCTGGACAACACCAATTACTGGGTTTATACCCAGTTTATACAAACACAATGTTAAAAAACTGATTGAAAAAAGTGTCAGACAGGTCAAAAATGGAACAATTCCAGCAGGCCCTTGAGGATGGAGACTTTAGAGAGGAGATTGACATCCTCCTCCTTCTCTAGCCAGTTGTACGCCGACAGACTGACTTCAGCAAACCCAGGAGGACCAGGAGGGCAGCAAAGAACACAAGCTGCTGCTAGTGCCCAAAAGGGAATGGTATTGGCAGTGTCCTTGGAGTGGGAACATTTTCTGACACCCATGCAGCAGCCCACAGAACAGCAATCGGGCAGTTCCACGTCCTCCAACACCAATCGCCTGGAGAAGATGGTCAAGGACTACATGTCAGATGGCGTAGCTGTGTTGAACAATCCATCTGCAGACAGACGGTGAGTGTGACAGCACAGAAGGACCATGGCAACTCACTCATAGTACCACAGTTTGATACTGCCCAAAAAATTATATGGATCCGTGGACCCGGGCAGTACTGGGAAGTGGGAACGCAGATTTTAGTACCTAAACACACGATACAACATGTTTTCCGGGGTCGGACTCTGAGGCACATACAGATGGTCCCGATCATCATCCTCATCATACAACTCTTTGTTGTCTGACCCACCCACCACCTCTGCCACCCCAACATCCCCAGACACAGACCCCTCATCGTCCTCAACATTAACTTGGGATGCTGGCCTGAGCCCGACCTCCTCCTCCACATCAGGCCCCATCATCTCCTCAATGGCAGCCCTCAATAATCGCTCTGGCGCCGGACCGATGGACACAACGTTCTCCTCCGGGGAGGGCTGCTGCTGACCACTGGCTGCTGGGGTGGATGTTATAGCTTGCGTGGGGCGTTGGCTGTTGCTGTTGTTGGGAGTGCTGCTCACAGCGGAGGTCTCTGAGGAACTCATGGTGAGCTCATATAGTGGTTGACGTTGAGTGGAGTATTACTGATCCCAGCAATATACACACTGACTGGCAGAGTACGCAATGCTATATAGTGGTTGACGGTGAGTGAAGTACTACAGATCCCAGCAATATACACAGTGACTGGCAGTACAATGGTATGGGTGGGTGAGCAGAGTACTACAGATCCCAGCAATGCTATATAGTAATGGGGTGACTGAGTGAGCGGCAGTGTACTACTGTTCCCAGCAGACACAGAGTGGCAGTAAACACAATGCTATATAGTGTGGCTGAGCGAGGTACACAGAGTGGCAGTAAACACAATGCTATATAGTGTGGCTGAGCGAGCGGTGTACTACTATTCCCAGCAGCGACACAATGACTGGGGGGACCCTGGCTAGCGTGGCTGGAGCGCGAACTACCCTGCCTGCCTACCCAAAGCTAAACCCACAGACAAATGGCGGAGATATGACGTGGTTTGGGTATTTATTTACCCGAACCACGTGACAGTTCGGCCAATCAGAGCGCGTTCGGGTCCGAACCACGTGACCCGTTCGGCCAATCACAGCGCTAGCCGAACGTTCGGGGAACGTTCGGCCATGCGCTCTTAGTTCGGCCATGTGGCCGAACGGTTTGGCCGAACACCATCAGGTGTTCGGCCGAACTCGAACATCACCCGAACAGGGTGATGTTCTGCAGAACCCGAACAGCGGCGAACACTGTTCGCCCAACACTAGTGAAGAGTGACCATCACTGAGGATCGGATCTTTAAGATCCTTGACGACACCCCGTAAAGTACTGTGGTCGCTTGACGTCTCATTCGCGCCCATCCTGTAATGTCACGTGACATCTCGCATACCCGCTGCCAGGAAGATGAATCGCTGGACACTTGTCATGAGGGGACACCTCGCTGGATCCATCTTCCTGTGTTGTTGCAGTCACTGTGGTGAGTGTGGAGCTTAACTTTGCTCACCCTCACCCTCTGCTCATGCTCCCTCTCCCACTGTCTCTCTGACCAAACAACTGCTACTTGGGGAACAGGAGCTCACAATCTAATACAACCATAGTCGTAGTCTAATGTCCTACCATATTATTATTATGTATTCATATAGCACTGACATAATCTGCAGCACTTTACAGAGTACATAGTCATGTCACTGACTGTCCTCAGAGTAGCTCACAATCTATCCCTACCGTAGTTATAGAATAATGTCCTACCATATTATTATTATGTATTTATATAGCACTGACATCTCCTGCAGCACTTTACAGAGTCATGTCACTGACTGTCCTCAGAGGAGCTCACAATCTAATCCCTACCACAGTTATGTTTTTTAGGATGCAGGAAATGTCTGAAGTGTCTGAAGACAGAAACTCCATGCAGATTTTGCCCTGGCCAATGTTCAAGCCTAGGACTCAGCACTGAAATGCAGTAGAGCTACCCACTGAGCCTCTATTCTACTCATAGATATCTGCTCATCCATGTCATCAATTCTGACCCTCTACTACCCTTCCTCCCTCTATTCTACTCCAGAATGGATTATGAATCAAACTATTAGGCCCTGTGCACACCAAAACTGCTAGCGGATCTTTAAAACGCTAGCGGTTTTTGGAGCAGATTTCAGAGCGATTCTAGGCATGTTTAGAGACATTTTCTAAACATGCCAAGCGTTTTTGTGAAGCAGATTACACATCTTGTTACAGTAAAAGCTGTTACTGAACAGCTTCTGTAGCAAAAACGCCTGGAAAACTGCTCTGATCTAGCGTTTTTCAGAGTGGTTAGCATTTTTCCTGTACTTTACATTGAGGCAGAATCGCTTCTGCAAACCGCAAATGTGCAGCAGGAGGCACGTTTGTGGTTTGCTAAAAACCTCAAACCGCTGGTGTGCATCATCCCATTGAAATACATTAGCCAAGCATTTTCACAGACAGATGTGGTTGGCGGATCGCTGCTAAAACCGCTCGGTGTGCACTGTGCCTTAAACCACCTTACCATATCAGCCCTTCAATGTCATGATATACCCACTCCAGTCCTACCATAACAGGTGGTAACATATCTGCATATCTCATAATGTTTGTGAAAAATTATTTTGAAAGTAAGAATGTCTTGCTTGATAATCCAAACTTGCAATGTGACTGCCATTGGAACTTGTAGTGTGGATGCTGTATTTGAGGTGCATACTGGCAGCATGTGCTGTATGGCATACAATGCTGATCATCCACAAGGCAAACTTAGGCAGCTGCCTAGGGTCTAGAGAGAGTTTAGGGGCCTGGTGGTTGCTAGCCCCCACCAAATCTAACTAAATAAGCCAGGTGACCATCAGTGGAGGGCAAAGTGTTATCTTGCCCAGGGCCCCGTTTCATAGTTATCCATAGGGCGCCACAGGATTTCTTGCCTGGAGTGACAAGAAGGCTACAGGCGCCCCTGGGTACAACTATTCCTTGTATCATAAGTGACATAATCATTCACAATGCACTTTACTCTAAGTATACAGATCATGTTGCAGGGTCTCTATTTTTGCACACAATTAATTGTTTTGTTCATCTGATATTAATTGTACCTTTCCTAGCACTTTATTTATTCACTGTGATTTGATTTATGCACACGCACTTTAGCATGGTCTTCTGACCCAGATTCCTCCATATTTTGCACAGTGTTAGACCTGGGTTCACTCACTTGGGGTTTCATTTATGAACTTTGGGTGATTCATGATTGCAGTATACAGATTTAAGGATGCATAATTCATTGGTGGTTATTCAGAGTGAGTTTTAACCTGGGGATGTTTAAACAGAGTTTCTGATTATTGTCTAATGTGATACGATAAAGATTGTACATATTTTGTATTACCTTAAAATTGATTGGTGTTTTTTCTTCCCGGACATATTTTTTCTAGCTGTAAAATCTCTAACGCCACATTTTTTTTTAATGTTTAAATTATAATTGTGTAATAAAGTAGTAAAAAAGTAGTATAGTCTGTTAAGGACACTGCATGGTGCCCCTCCCCCTTTTTTGAGGGTTTGTACACATCGTTCCATATTTGTTTAAAAAATGTTTGCTGTAAGGAGAAGTCAGTAGATACAGTGCTGCCCATAATTATTCATACCACTTGCAAATTTTAACTTAAAGTTACTTTTATTCAACCAGCAAATATTTTTTTTACAGGAAATTGGTGTCACCCAAAAGATAATAAGACAATATACAAGATGCATTTTGTGTGTGTGTGTGTGTGTGGGGGGGGGGGGATTCTCAGCTTTTATTTACATTTGAGTAAAAAGTGTCCTGTCCAAAATGATTCATACCCTTCTCAATAATCAATAGAAATGCCTCTATTAGCTAATTACAGCAATCAAACGCTTCCTATAATTGCAGACCAGCTTTTTGCATGTCTACACATGTATTTTGTACATTCATCTTTAGCAATGAGCTCCAAATATTTCATATTGAAGGGGCTTCTTGTCATCACCCTGATCATCACCCTCCACAGATTCTCAATTGGATTCAAGTCAAGACTCTGGCTGGGCCACTCCAAAATGTTATTGTTGTTGTCTGCTAACAATTTCTTCACCCACCACTTTTGCTGTGTGTTTTGGGTCATTGTCATGCTGAAATGTCCACTGGTGCCTAAGACAAAGTTTCTCTGCAGACTGCCTGATGTTGTCATTAAGAATCCTCATGTATTGCTTTTTATTCATGGTGCCAGTTACTGTGATTAGGTTCCCTGGTCAATTGGCTGAAAAACACCCCCAAAGCATTGGGTTCCCACCACCATGTTTGACAGTAGGGGTGGTGTTCTTTGGGTTAAAGGCTTCTCTTTTTTTACATCAAATGAAGGAATCATTGTGACCAAAAAATTTTGTTTCATCTGACCATAACAGAGAAGACCAGAAGTCTTCTTCTTTGTCCAGATGAACATTTGCAAAGGCCAGGCAAGTTTTTGTGTGCCTTATAGTGGTGCTCTCCTTGGTTTGCATCCGTGCAACTCAGCAGTGTGCAGTGTCCATTAGATTGTCTGCCTTGAGACATTTCCACCAGCAGAGCTCAGATTCACCAGGATGGCCTTGGTGGTGATCCTTTTGGCTTCCGATCAGATCCTGAGATTTTCCACAGTGCGTAACATCTTGTATTTTTTAATAATACTTTGCACAGTAGCCACTGGAACTTGAAAACATTTAGAAATGGCCTTGTAACCCTTTCCTGACTTATGAGCAGCCACAATGCATATCCGGGTCCTCACTGAGCTCCTTTGTCTTAGCCCTGACTGTCCACAAACCAGCTGCAGAGAGCTGCTGTTTTTCAACTGTTGAGTTGATTAAAACAGCTGTTCACAATTAATCAGGGTGATTAGGATGCTTAAGAACAGCTTGGACTATTTGGAATGGTATAGAACTTTGGATTTTCCCAGAGACTGTGACAGTTTGTGAAGGGTATGAATAACTTTGGACTGGACACTTTTTGCTCAAATGTAAATAAAAGATGAGGATTTTTTTCCCACAATAATGCCTCTTGTACATCGTCTTATTGTCTTTTGGGAGACACCGATGTCATTTCTCATTAAAAAATTACTTTTTGGTTGAATAAAAGTAACTTTAAGGCTAATTTCACACCAGGACGTTGCGTTAGAGGGGGCGTTAAGGTCGCATAACATCCCCCTAACGGAACGCCTGGTGGTGCTGGATCTGGACGTCAGAGTGAGCCGCGTTGTGCAGCTCACTCTGGCGTCAGTGCGCATGCAGCATCACGTGGTCCCGCCGGCCAATCGCCGCACAGAGCGGCCGCTCCAGGAAGTAAACACTGCATGTCACAACGTGCAGTGCATATTAATTAGCCATGTGCCTGGCCGCTCTCCGCTCCTCCACAAGATTACTGAGCATGTGCAAGCAGTCTAACGCGGCTCAGCCGCGTCTAAAGTACTGCATGCAGTACGTTGTCCTGTGACGCAGCGTTACAATGTAACGCAACGTGGGCACTGTGAACAGCCCCATTGATTTTTCATTACTGTGCGGTGGGGTGCGTTACAGGCTGCTCTAACGTGCGCCTGTAACGTCCCACTGTGAAACCAGCCTAAGTCAAAATTTGCCAGGGGTATGAATAATTATGGAAAGCACTGTACATTCTCAGTTCTCTAAAATACCGTACCACTGTGCTGTGTTGCAAAACTGTCAAGTGTAATTGTTTTGTTTAATTATCATCATTTTAGCAGCATAGATTTACAGGTAAGCAACAAGTCAAAGCAGAAAACGTGTTAATTAATATAAAAAGAAGAAGCAATTTGTTAAAGGACCTCTTATAAAAAATAAAAATAAATAAATAAAATTTAAAATTCATATGTATAAAATATACATTTGATCCAGAATAAAAAAACGCTATTAATGTATTTTTTTTTCTCTGTCACTAAACTTACAACAGGTAGGTAAAATATGACAGGTTTTGGACTATTACATCTCCTAATGGTAGAATTCTCATTTTTTCCTCTCTCTGTTTTAACTGAAGAGCAGTTCAACTGCCAAAAGAGTGTTCAAACAAACAGGGAGGCAGATTGGTATCTTTACATAGATCCTTCACAGGGGGCGCTTTTGCAAAAAATAAATGAAATGCTGAGAACCCCCCAAGAGGAGATGGGATAGTCCAAAACCTGTTAGATCTGTCAGGTTTTTACTGCTTACTGTATGCAACTGCAGCATAGGAAACATGTAATTTAAAGTACATTTTACTAAGAAATGTACATCTTATATAGATATTTTTACAAACGTACACATTTTTACAACAGTGGTCCTTTAATAAAAGACTTGTTTTATCACACCAAATTAAAATACTTGTGTGCTTGTATATTCCAAAAAAAAAGCCACTCATTCTACCGTTACAGAGAATGTTATTACATTCATATCTCCAGCTGCTGACAATGACCAATATAAATGTGAATTTTTTTTCTGCTTTAATTTCAGTTTTTACAAAAGATAGCAAAGCACTCCATTCTCTGGTACTGTAAAAACAAATTGCTCATTATTTTTGTCTATGTTTTCCATCACAAGAAAACTTATGCGCATTGTTTGCTAATTTAATGATGCATCCCATCGATAAAAATTAGCATTAAGACTCGTGGAGGCTGATGTTACTTAGTTTGGGAATCAGTGTGTAAAGGGAGCAGGGGAATATCTAATATAAATTGATGATGCTTTTACAGTGCATCTCATTAAAGTCATAAAGAGACTTAGGATTTATGTCAAGGGTAAATAACACATCTCTGTCTGGACAGCTCATTAAATTCTAAAGGTGAAAGACTATATGTAAAAAGCTATTTCAGGTAACTGTACAAATTGTTTTCTATTGGATTTTCTATGTCATTAGGAATGGAGAAAAGTTGATTCCAAAGTAATTTCTTAAAACTGAAATGCATTGCTCAAAACCATATGCCATTCTAAACCTTGAAAAGACAGTAATCTGATTGAGTATGTATAAGAAAGGCAGATGATACATTTTAGAGGCATAATGCAGAGGAAAATTGATATAATATGTAACACAACTGAGAAACGAAGCCTTAACTAGAAATGGTAAATGTTTGGCTAAAACCAAAAATGAAAAAGGTAAAAAGTGCTTTGGCAAATGTCTGTTTTAGTCTAATGGAAGTTGGGGATTTAACTTATGAATGTATCTGGATTTTACAAAAAACAAACAAACAAATAAAAAAAAAATAGCAAACTTTTTCAGTTATTCTCAATATTGTGCAAAACCATCAAGGAGAGCGTTGCACACTTGGGAGGGGGCAGATGAAGAGTTTTATTTCACTTCTCTAAGGCACATGCTCTGTCTGATCTGTGTGCCCTTTTTGTGAGCACTTCCCTATAGCTGTATGCAAGAGCCTTAACTGGGAGTGTCCTGGGCTGGTATAAATGTTTCCAAAACATGCATGCTCAGAATGTTCCCAGCTGTGGCTATGCACATCCATTTTCAAGCATTAAGTGGGAGAATGAAGCAGATTGGGTCTAGTTGAAGCTTTGAACAGGAAGCATAGCCAGGGCTGGATTTAGGTCAAGGCCACCTAGGCCATGGCCTAGGGCACCACAAGAGGAAGGGCACCAAAGCAGCAGGCTAAACTGGTGTACAGCATTTGCAAGCTTGCAAATGCTGCAAAGCAGGGAGATCAGGCGAGCACCTGACTGCGGTACTCTGCTGCTAGCTGCCTGTGCAGGAGCCACCTTGCTCTCTGTGCTTGTTTGCATTGGGGCCAGTGGCTATGGACTTGGGCAGCATTGGAGACGGAAAGGAGGAGGAAGCTTTTGCAATGGAGACGAGCAGAGAAATGAGTGACACAGATGGCTGCTGCGGTGTGAAGGTGAGATGACTACCTATACTGAAAGGGGGCAATTAAGAGAATCATCTGGCTATCTATACTTGAGGGAAAGGGGGAGGAACCATCTGGCTATGTACACTAGAGGGAATGGGTCATCTGGCTACCTATACTGGGGGGGAGGGATCATTAGGCTACCTATAATAGAGGGAAGTGGGGAGGGGTCATCTCGCTACCTATACTGAAGGGGGGCGGCTGGTGACAGTGGCCTAGGGTGGTAAAGAGTACAAATCCGGCCCTGAGCATAGCTCCAACATGGAAGTGAGGCTGGCACAGCTGAAGGGCAAGCTGTTTATCAGGACACCAGGGCACACGTTAGGAATCAGAACCACCACCTTCTGTCTTCCTGGGCCTGGATTGCTTTGACTGCAATTGACTACTAAAATTAGAAGTTAAAGTAATTGTAAATTTCATTTTAACGACGTCAGGACCATAGACTTACACCCCCCGAGTGATCAGGCTATTTTTCACTAATTAGGCCACTGCAGCTTTAAGGGCTTGCTACAGGGCAGTACAACTCAGCACACAAGTTACTCCCCTCCTATTTTCTGCCCACCAACACAGCTTTATGTAGGTGGGCTGTGATTGCTCCTGTTATGTTAATTTATTTTTGTATACATATTTCTTTGCTTATTTTTTAAATACATTTTGCTATTTTATTTGTAATTTTTATGCCTTCCCTCCCCCTGCTACCCAATGGCAGTGATCGGCTGTCAGGCTTCACCTAATACGTATGAGAGCTGATCGCTTTTGTTCTGCCATAGGGGACAGCCACGTGACACGGCTGTCCCCAGTACAGCGCTGCCTTAGATTGCAGTGTTGTACATTGTAAATAGATGGTGGTTTTGCCATATAACAGTCTCCTAGCGGAGAGACTGATGACAGAGCAGAGCGCGATCTCCTGCAAAACCCCGCCCCAGGACTTGACACCAATTGGCGTTAGGCGGTCCTGGGGCTTCCGCCACATTAACAGCCATTGGTGTTATGTGGACGTTGAGAGGTTAAAGCACTTCTCCAATCAAACTTTTTGTAAACCTGCTGCCACCCCCTGATTTCAACTAGTGGTACATGATTTGGACAAGATACCAAATTCATTATTTTAGATGTGTGTAGAAGTAGTAAGCAAAACAAAGGTCGTGAAGAGAGATATGACTGAGCTACGGAGGCAGCACACTAAAAATATATGAGCAGATAGAGACCAGATATATTTCCCACTATATATATATATATATATATATATATATATATATATATATATATATATACATATATATACACACACACACACATATATTATTATTATTTAGTATTTATATAGCACCGGCATATTACGCAGCGCTGTACAGTGTATATATATATATATATATATATAAATATATATATATATATCTTGTCACTAACTGTCCCTCAAAGGAGCTCACAATCTAATCCCTACCATTGCCATATGTCTATATTATGTAGTGTAAGTACTGTAGTCTAGGGCCAATTTTAGGGGGAGCCAATTAACTTATCCGTATGTTTTTGGAATGTGGGAGGAAACCGGAGTGCCCGGAGGAAACCCACGCAGACACGGAGAGAACATACAAACTCCTTGCAGATAGTGCCGTGGCTGGGATTCGAACTAGGGACCCAGCGCTGCAAGGCGAGAGAGCTAACCACTACGCCACCGTGCTGCCCTATATATATATATATATATATATATATATATATATATATATATTTTTTTTTTTTTTTTTTTTTTTTCCTGTAATTGAATAGCACTTTTCTACTGCGGAGCTAACCCGTGAAACATTGACAGTGCACCTTTATAATGTTAAAGATAGAGAATATTTGCTTTGCTTTTTGTGTGCAGAAAGAAAGTCATTGTCTCTCAGAGATAATAATTAATTACAGTAAGCATTGAGGTGCTCCACCATAGTCTCTTAGTGGCATGATAATATTGCTGCTCAAATGAGGTAACTGAGTTTATTTAGCTTGGGAAACATGATTGACAGATGAACTCAATAGCATGTATAAATGCATCACAAGGCAATACAAAAGATTGGCAGATTAGCTTTGTGTCTCTTGGCTTGTTCAAATGACAAAGGAACATGATCTTCCTATGGAGGAAAAAAAAAGTTTTACCATCTATTTAGAAAGAGATTCTTTACAGTAAGAGTGAGTGCATTGTGGAATATCTTACCTCAGGAAGTAACTATGACAAATAATAATAAAGTAATAACTCTTAAATCAGGAGTGTGGGTCAATAGGGATTAGGGAACCGTAGTCACCATATAAATGCCACAATAATCAAAATCTTCATGCACTATGCCAACATAGAATAATACAATAAACAAAAAAAGAGAATTGGCTCTTGGGTGCATGAAGATAGAAAAAATACTTTATTGAAAAAAATTACATATATATATATATATATATATATATATATATATATATATATATATATATATATATATATTCTATAACTGTATGTAGCAACCTCACTCACATAATCCTAATATATATAAATTTATAAAAGATCCATAAAAACAATTCAAAAGGTTGGGCTACCAATCCAAACCAAACCCTCACCCTTAAAGACTCTGGCCCTCCAGGGACGTCCCGGCCGCACACTCGCACTTCCAGGGTCTGGGAGTGCGTGTCTGTGGGCGTGCGCTGTCATGACGCATGTATACGCGTGGGCTTCCGACTATGCGGCCATGGAACGCGTCTTGCGTTCCAGTGACGACGTGCCCATACCTCTCCGAGTTTGGTGAGGTATACGGGGGGCGTGTTTGGGGCTGGGTGGAAAGGGAGTGGTCACGTGGGGAGGCATAAGAACTCCATTATGGCGTCTGGCCATTTTGATACTGCTGCCTTGCCTTTGAAAAGGCCGCCAGGGGCGGCGAAACATGTCAGGCACATTGACAGCGGCTTGGGCTTCACTCCACCATTCTTCCTGACCCACACTGGATCTACCATCCAGCCGGCTTTTGCGGCGCACATTCCAGGAGGACTGGTAACTATGCTGGAGGCCAATTTATGGCAATGTGATTTCTCCATGATGCATCTACTGGCTCCATTGGCTTATGCTTTGGCTTTCACTGCATAAACAATCTCACTAGAAGCTTTGCTGCTCTGCCGTGCTTGTGGTCTATTGTGCTTATGCTTGGCTGCATATATGTTGGAACATTTGCTCAATTCTCAACGCAATCAACAGCTGGTTTATTTATTTGCATATGGCAACATACCTGAAGTTGGTGGCATAATCTAATGGCCTGACTGCTCCTGCATAAGGGACAACTTCTCTGGTTTAATCAAGAAGCTGCTTGGGGCTTTCTCTGGCTGAAAATGTCTTCAGGATCACATTTTTTGTTGCACCAGTGACCCTTGCGAGTGGGGGGTCATTAACTTTAAAAGAACGAAGCCTGCTTGAATGCTATTTACTACATTTTGAGCCCACTGGATTTACATTGGCCATTTGCTTGCTAGCACATTTTTCACATTTTTTAGATCTTGACAGCTTCCATTTCTTTGGACTTATGGGGACTGCAGCCCCAGTCTTTAAGGGTCAGGGTTTGGTTTGGATTGGTAGCCCAACCTTTTGAATTGTTTTTATGGATCTTTTATACATTTATATATATTAGGATTATGTGAGTGAGGTTGCTACATACAATTATAGAATATATATATGTAATTTTTTTCAATAAAGTATTTTTCTATCTCCATGCAGCCAAAAGCCAATTCTCTTTTTTTGTTTATTGTAACTATGACAAATGCTTTAGGATTTTTAACTTCCACTGGATCAATTAGGATGAGGGATATGGACAGGTGCAGGATGGTGGTTATTTTATTTATTTATTTATTTTCTAGTTGAACTTGATGGACATATATCTTTTTTTCTGCCAAACTAAATAGTTTACTATCTTACTCCATGTATTGCATAATACAGCACATCAACTACACAGTTCATGAAGTAGATTCAGAGGCCCATATGCAATTCACTTTTTCTCCAGAGTTCTCACCTAGGAGATACTTTTTCATCTTGTATTTAGAATAACTTTTCAGCACTTTGCAATTGAAAAAGTACCAAAAAGTAGGTGGAAAAGTACTATAAAAACTATTTTAACATTGTATTGCTTGCTAAATGATTTAAAGGGTGATTTTATTGACAAGTTTGAAAATATCACTTAGGAGAAAACTTGGGAGAAAAAGTTAATTGCATATGGGCCAGAATGTGTGAGAAATGTTGCTGTGCCCTGCTTTACCTTCTATGGTGTTAACTACTGTGGTGTTAATATGAAATATTTACCAGCAGGTGTTTTTTTTTCTACGTGTGAATGGACTTGCCTACAGAGCACATCACTAGAGGTTAATGTTGCTTATATGGACTTTTGCATTTACTAGCAGGAGTTCCACTAGCAGCAGTTCATAATTTTGAATAAATGTCTACTTCCGATTTAAGACTACAACACCTCTTACATTTCTGCAAAACTCACTATCAGAATTTAACAGATAATAGAATTCATGACCAACAGGGGCATAATTACAAAGTGCCCCCCCACACACACACACATGCGCGCGCACGTACGCATGCACACACACACGCACACACACACACGCACGCACGCACGCACACACAGCTTTCATGCAACAGACCATTGTGAGGGGCCCAGTTCTGTACATGATGCAGAGCAGTAGCGTAGCAAAGCGTTATACATTACCTGCTCCAAGAAGTGATACAAGTCCCTCTTCACTTCCTATTCGGTTTGGAGGGGCCTTTCAGCCAGCCAATCACCATGGGGCTTCAGTCCCATGTTATGTGACCAGGAAAAAAAAAGCTGCATGGTGATTGACTGGCTGCATAGCATCTGTAAACTAAAGAGGAAGTTAAAGGACACCTGAGGTGAAAATAAACTAATGAAATAAACAATTGTATCTATCTTCCTTCTCTTAAAAATGATTTTTTAAGATATTCCACAGTTTTATTTCATGTTTAAATCTACTTTTTAGGTTTTAACTGTTTTATTGTTTTTGCTCAATCATACATTCATTTAAGTATGCCAGAGCTAAAATCTATGAACTGTTGAACCTGTTTATCTCTCCTGCTCGCTGAAGCAATTTTCTGCTAGGAAAGTGTTTTATAGTTGGAATTTCTTATCAGTGAGGGTCACACTGGTGTCACTTCCTGTCTAAGTCAAGACTGAGTCAGCCACTTACATACCTGATATCTAACTCTTTCAGGCTGAGAAAGAAAAAAAGGAACACAGCATAGTTATTTGTGTGCTAGGCACTGTACATACCCATGTCTATCTCATCATGTCACATGTCACCTCGGAAATTCTTTAAGATTACCTGTATTGCTGCCAGTCAGGATCAGGTAATGTATACCACTCCACTACGCTGCCACTCTGTAAAGGACCCCCCCATTTCAGCACCAGACCTTCCCCACCTCACACATACACAGCCCCCATGCCCCTTGTGATCCCTTTCAGCTACATAGTTCAGAAGGCTGAAATGCAAATATAAAGAGAATAGTCCTAAAAAGAATAGTTAACTAACTATACAGGACAGGAACTATAACCAGGCAGTGCAGTACAGAATGATGTAATCATATCAAATAAAAACATATGTCATATACCAGAAAATACAGATGCAGAGAAGCAGGGAAGCGCACTGGCAACAGAAGCCAAGCTATGTGAGGTTCTGGTATTAATTGAAGAGGTATGCCAATCTTACATGTAAATAAAGTAAACATCACTCTCTGAGGATATGTACTGTAGAACTGTAGGCAAGTTCATTGAAGTGAGGAGACATGTGCCAATAGGTAGTGAAATTTCTAACAGAATGGCAGATCATAAGTATTGATTCTTAAATACCATTTTATATCTGCAGAATAAATTCACAGTATGCACATTCATTCTTAAACAAAAAGAAGATGTCATTGAATGCAGAATAAATGAGTATGATGCTTAACTGAGATGAATCTTATATTTAAAGAATGTACTGACTAGTGGTGGTTTATTTTCAAGCAGTGCAATTAATCCAGCAAATGGTGAACATGCTTGTGCCCATTTGCAAGCTGGCAAGTTCAGTAATTGGCGATTCACAATGCAAACACATGTGCAACCACACATGGAGAGAAAAAACAAAGAGATGGCTGCCTAATCTATTTACCAATTAAAATGGCATTGCATATGCTGATAGCTGCAGTGCATATACTGTGCCCCCGGCACCTGGGGGGGGAGGGTCATCTGCGCCTTCCCTCCCCCCGGCCTCAGATTTTGGAATGAACGCTCTCAGAACATGTATTATCATGCAACCGAGGACAATATGCAAATGGTAAGTAGTCTTTCCTTTGGGGGGGGGGGGCAGCGTGGATGGTCCGGCCCAGGCTTTGGCCAGCTGCAGCACTCCAGGGCAGTGGATGCTCGTGGAGTGTCGCCACTGCTCACCTTTTCCTGGGAGCAAAAGGAAGCCTACACGCGACGCTTCTGTTAAGCTGTGCTATCAGCATATGCAATGCCATTTTAATCATTCGTCAATAGATGATTAGGCAGCCAGTATACAGCCAGGTGAACCTGGAGAGAGCACACATTTATTTTGTTTTTACTCTCCATGTGCAAACACATGTGCACATGGCACAAGAATCCTCAATTCCTTTTGGCCGCTAGAGCACAGCCGACTTAAAGGGAACCTTAACTGAGAGGGATATGGATGTTTCCTCTTAAAAAATACCAGTTGCTTGTCAGTCCTGTTGATCTCTTTGGCTGCAGTAGTGGCTAAATCACACAGCTGAAACAAGCATGCAGCTAATCCAATCTGACGTTTCCATGCAATCAGTGAGAATAATAGTAACAGGAAACAGCTGATGGTGTGATCTTGCAGGATATGCTCCTGAACCACCCACAGGCCAGATCAGGAACTGGAGGTCTTTCTCCCAGAAAGTATACAGTCACCTGCTGGTAGAAGGCAGACATCCAGGGCTGCTCAAAGTCCACAAAGTCCTCTGCTAGTGGCACAATGAATGTTCTGGGCAGTCCATACCAATACTGCCACCAGCAGGCAGGATCAGGCAGTACACAATTGCTAACATTATTATTATTATTATTATTATTATTACAACATTAGAATTATTAAGAATAATTCTTAACACATCATTAGGGTGCCACCAGGCACCTCTAGAATAACAACATCCCTACTCCCCTCTTACAATGATGAGGGTGTCAGTAAAAATTGAAAGAAAACATTTAGGCTGCTTACACACCAAGACGTTACAGGCGCACGTTAGTGCGCCTGTAACGCTCCCCCAACGCACAGCAATGTAACACAAGTGGGCTGTTCACACAGCCCACGTTGCGTTACATCTAACGCTGCACGTTCTCCACAAGGTGCAGCATGCTACGGCGTTGGAGCGGCTATAGCCACGTTAGACTGTTTGCACATGCGCAGTGGGGGGCAGAGAGGAGGCGGGGAGAGCCAGCTACAGTAGCCGTGCACATGGCTACTTAATATTCACTGCACTGGCGGGCGCTGATTGGCCGGCGGGACCACGTGATGCGGAGTGTCTCGCTCCGCATCACGTGGACCCGCTGGCCAATCAGCGCCACTCTGGGAGACATTATAGGAATCGAGCCGCCTAACGCGGCTCACTCTACCGTCGGCTCTTGCAGCACCATACGTTGTGTTAGGTGCACGTTATGCGACCTTAACGTAGCACCTAACGCAACGTCTTGGTGTGCAAGTAGCCTTAGTGCATGCCTCGTAAGGTGCAAAAAAGCACCTTGATTTGCCTTTACTGAAAAATGTAAACAACAGGAATTGCTTCTATGTATAAAAACAATTAAAACAAATTTCTGGACTGACCAGAGGTCGACCTCTAGCTCTCATTCCTTACCAAACACCCAGCATCAATCATACATGGCCAGTTGATCATGCATATTTCAGCTGTATAACTGATTGCACAATCCTCCTGTAATTAGTTGGAATAGATCACTTCCAAGCAGAGACTTCTCATTATACATATGACTGCAACTGTAAAACTGGAATATAAGCCAAGAGTTAACACTCAATCTGAGGCATATGTACTCTCAATATGAGTGTTAGTACACAGTTCTCCATGGGGAATAGAATCAAATGGCCTCAATCTGATAAATATGTTAAGGAGAACTGTGGGAACATGAGGAAAAAAATCAAAAAGACCTTGTAGTTTTTGAGAAAAATCTATTTTGAATACTTCAATGTAAAATATATATATAGTCAGCAAAATGACCTTCTGCATTCAGGAGCTTGCTATACTGTTAGGATAGCAAATCCAAGGCTGGGAATAGGATTGTCGTGTGCAGAGCTGTTTGTTGGTCATCACAGCCAGGGATGAGCAGAAACTACGCTAGTGCGAATTTACGCATCGTAGTTCGCATCTACGCATCGTAGTTCGTAGGCAAAGTTTCAAAACTACACTTACAATTTTACGCGTAGCAAAGTACCGTTACGCGTAGTTTACGCCCCTATGTGTAGTTCACAAGTGTATTGCGAAGTAAATTACGAATGCGTTATTCGTGTCTATTTTTCCACGTACGATTGTATGCTTACAAAATTACGCATTGGAAAGGGGAATGTACGCATAGAAGAGGTCCTGGTGCAAGCTTTTACAGAGGAATTAATGCGTACATTTTTCTGCATAATGGCATAAGCGTCCGCATTAAATACGTTTTGCACTACGCGTAATTGTGTATTTTAACGCGTAGTCTACGAAATGCATACA
The DNA here is from genome assembly GCF_040937935.1 of Hyperolius riggenbachi. Lineage (NCBI taxonomy): Eukaryota > Metazoa > Chordata > Amphibia > Anura > Hyperoliidae > Hyperolius > Hyperolius riggenbachi. Next base: position 204,036,182 of record NC_090646.1, on the reverse strand, counting down.
AAGCGATTATTTGATTTCAAAGCCGTAGTTTGGTGAAGCGTAAATGCGTAAAACTACGCGTAGTTCCAGCGTAGTGAAGTTGGCTGACTACGACCATCCCTGACCACAGCAGGGATCAACATGTGTGGCGTTCTCTGTTGTTTATAGGGTATCGATAGTATATGGTGCTGGATCATTTCCAAGGATACTGTCATGGGCGTAACTAAAGGTAAGTATTTATGGTTAACCACTTAAGGACCACAGGCTTACACCACCCTTGTGACCAGGCTATTTTTTTTACAATTCAGTGCTCTGCAGCTTTAATAGCCCACTGCAATGTCATACAACTGAGCACACAATTGGACCCCCCCCCCCTCTCTTTTTTGCCCACCAACAGAGATTTCTGTTGGTTAGCTCTGTTTGCTGCTTTTTGTTAATTAATTTTTTTTTTTTTTTTTTTTTAATAAACACGTTTTTTATCCATGTGCTGACAGTGGGAAATGTTTTGTTAAACATGAGAGATCTTATACTGGGGAGGAACTCATTTACTGAATTCATTTACTGAGTGTCAGAAATAATTTTGGGATTAAATCAAACCTTGTAATTCATGAGAGATCTCATACTGGCGAGAAGCCCTATTCATGTGCTGAGTGTGGGAAATGATTTGTTTTAAAATAATTGACTCTTGTAATTTATAAGAGAGCCCACATGGGTGTGAAGCACATAAGTTGGGATTTTCACCAGTGAGAGATCCTTCATGTCTGACAAGCTGTGGTTTGTGTACAAAACATTTCCCACACTCAGCAAATAAATGTGGTTTCTCACCAGTCTCTCGAGTCTGACAAGGTTTCCTTTATTGCAAGATCAGGTGAGAATTGCCAGCACGGTGTAATGTAGTCTGAAATGTAGCACAGTCTATAGTGCAGTGTAGCTTAGCTGGTAAAGCAGCAGGCATTAGTGTGGTACAGTGTAGTGTAGCTTGGCTGGTGGGTGCAGCTGGGGCTAGTGTAGTGTAGTGCAGTGTAGTGTAGCTTAGCTGGTTGGTGCAGCTGGGGTTAGTGTAGTGTAGCTGGTCAGTGTAGCTTAGAGTTAGAGGGGGGGGTAAGGTCCACAAGACATACCTGCACTATAGACACTCTAGTAGTCTGGAGCATCTTATAGATCTAAAAAAGTAAGGTAAGTATTACTGCATATGTAAACATTTTAGTGAATTCGAAAAAAAAAGTCTAAAATACAGAATGCCGCATTTTACCAACCTATTATTTTTTTACCAAACAGGTCTTAGTGAATCAAAATGCATTATGGTATACAGTGATTTGAGCTTAACAGCAATCACTTGTTTTTAAAATGTGATAGCAGCAGGGCCGGGCCGAGGCATAGGCTGGAGAGGCTCCAGCCTCAGGGCGCAGTGTAGGAGGGGGCGCAGAATTCACTCAGCTGTCATTCCTAATTGTGTTTGAAGCAGAAAGAAATAAGAAAAAGGGATACATGGCAGTGACTGCAAGCCAGATAACTAGATATTAAGGTGTTGGGGAGGTTGTGGGCCCTGTGGCGCCTCTTAGTCTAATAGCAATCAGTGTGTGATGGCTGTGGTGGCAGAGATGGAGGGGCGCACTTTGGTGTCTCAGCCTTGGGTGCTGGAGGACCTTGTCCCGGCTCTGGATAGCAGACAGGAAAGTCCTTACTTTGCTGCTGCCTTTTCTATGTAGTCTAGTAAGCAGAAACTCTTCCTAAGGTGCAATGTTGAGGTTAAAGATGATCATGCTATTGAGGGTCACAAAATGACTAGGATAGTGTTCACATATTATAGTAAATATGAAATATGCTTGCTTATAATATTGTCATCTTGCAAAATCAATTTGTATAATGTGATGAGAGCAGATATGGTTAAACAACAGCGATTATATATCCTTCATCATAAAATAATTTAGTTGCTTAGTTGACTAAATGGTTTTATTCATTTCAGCATCAGATTTTATTTTAAAGTTTTGCAATGTATGATATAGAATCTGTGCTGTAGAATGATTTCTTGTTTTTGGCTATTGGGCGTCATCCCGTTGAGATTGTTTTTTGATCAAATGACTCAAGAAAAGATAATAGAATGGCCCGCAGCATGTAACAGCCTTCTTGGTGGTGGCATTCAAGTGAATGAGATCTGGCAGCCGTTTTAACACCTTTCCTTTTTCTGTTTTGTTATATAGGCAGAACTCCATTTGCAAATGGTAAACATTTTAATGTGCACATCTTGTGCGTTTATGCTGCTCCTGTGTATAATTTTTTTTCTCTCTTGTGAAACAGAACTTAAAAGGTAACAGATTACTGGGAAAGGAAAGAAAAAAAGATGCAATTTAAATTCATTTCAGCCGCTTGCTCCTCTCTTGGGCTAGTTCTCGGTGTGATTGTTCATTTTATCTTGACAACAAAATGTACATGGCATAATCATGGTAGGATTATGTTAACTTTAAACTTTATAGATTAATATTATTATGAACGGTTCACTGGCATTTGAGGGTAAATCTCAAATTGGTTTCTAGAATTATAAAACTGCTACAGAACACATAGTACATACATACAGTACTGTATGTCTCATGCAATAAATAAGTAAACGCCATATTTTAAATATCAATAGTGAAAAATGGCTTATTTCAAATTAACTTACATACATACAGTAAACAGAGTGAAACTGTGAATGGACACTTGTAAGTACCCTTTCAGTTAGGGATGTTTTCTGAATTATATTCTCATCGCATTTTAATATAATGCATTTTAGTGTGAATCTTAGTGTATATGGTAACGTACATTTTTAACTGACAAAAAATAAGTACCAGGTCCAGGACTTATAGGGAAACATTATTTTTCTATTTTGTTTATCCTCATACTACATAACTATCAATATTAATGATAAACACAATTGCTGAGTTCTGCTTTGCCAGAGTTTTCACTGAAAATTCAAAATACAACCACATAGATTCATTCCCCTCAATCGCAACACAATATTTCAACAAGCTCTTTCTGCTATGCATAACTCTTCTTCATGCTTTAGCTCATTAAAGCTATAGTTGTTATGTAAAAAATGAATAAATAATAAAATTCACACACAAATAGATGGGCTATGCATTTTGTGGGTTATAACCTGCTTCTTCAGGGCAATCACAGAAAAAAAATGGAGCCTTGCAGCGTCAAATAGCCTAGAATGAGTGCATCTAAGAGGACCGACTATTTGCAGCTGAGTGGCATCTTTTTTTTGTGATTAACTTGAAGAACATGCTACAACCCCCAAAATGCACTGTTATCTTATGTATGAATAAATGAATAAACTATCCAAGGTCACATGAGTTGAATATATATATATATATATATATATATATATATATATATATATATATATATATATATATATATATACATATATATATATATATATATATATATATATATATATATATATATGAGGTAAACCAACAAAAATCTATCTTTTTAACAGTTTTTAGCTTTTTTTTTCTACTAGGGTGGCTGCTCCTGCACAGTATAGTATTTAACAACACTTGGAGTACCATTCTGTGAAACACTGTATGAGCAAGTAGTGCAGTGTTTTTTTATAGCTCTCTCTCTCTGCTTAAAGAAAAAAAAATATACACACCAGGGGTGTAACTAGACATCATTGGGCCCCCCTGCAAAACTTTGAAAGCCCCCCCCCCCTTTCTGCACAGGTAAACTGAGAATTAATGTTATTCAATTGGCTAGTTCACACTTGAATGTGTTTTCTCCATGCAGATTTCTCCAGCATCACTACAGTACAGACCACTTGGGGAGGGGTAGAGAGGTTGGAGGCTAGGTGCTGTACACCAGTCCCTGCTAAACACTGAATAGGGACTGTCTACAAATATTTGTCTGCAAAACTTTGTATGATTCCTTATCAGTGGCTGAGCAGATGCAGTCATTAGAACAATTGTGCAGTGAGCAGAAAGTTTTTTTACTCCATGTCCATAGTTGTCAGTCTCTCAGGACAGGGAAAAGAAGCTTATCCCCCTCCTGGCCCCCTGTGGCTTCTGGGCCCCCCTGCAGCTGCATCCCTTGCAGGGTCTATTGTTACGCTCATGATACAAACCCAAGCACATAACACACATCACCACAGCCTTTCTTAGCTTTCCAGCACTCTGGGTCCTCCAAGAAAAAAATGTTAGCTTATTAACTCATAGCTCATTAATGGAATAGTGTCTATGCAACTTAGAAGCCCATAGTTAGCAATATATGTCCTTAGTTAATTTATTAATGCATTTCTTTAATACCTTGTTGTGCACATAACATTCAAAGCAACCCCAAAACAGTGTTTTTACCAAATGTCAGTCAAACTAAAATACTTTCTGCTGTAGTGTTTGATTTAACCTTCAACTGATGTCAGGTTAGCAAATGGTGCTCTATGCACCTCTTATTACAACATTGACAGTGGTCAAAAAGGTAATATTTTCAGTAATTGTAATAAAACCCATGGTGGGGTGTACCTTGGAAAGTTGAGGCAGCCTTAACCTTAAACCATAGAAAGAAGACCCTTTGAGGGATCTCCCTAAAATATACGCAAGAGTGTACCAAAACAAATAGGCGTATAGCCCTTGAAAAAGGCATTGTAACCAAAAAAAACCCTTACGTCAAAGCAAAAGCAGATGACTCTGAGTGGTCTGCAATATATACTGTACATATATATTCTGTATATATACAGTGTGTATATATATGTATATATATATATATATATATATATATATATATATATATGTATATATATATATATATATATATATTCAGTGTTTCAAATACCAGCAGAAAACCCTTGGAAACGTCTTTATGTAAAAGGTTACAGCATCACCACTACCTATAATAATTTAGGAGGAATTATGGACTGAATGGGGTAAAGAAAATGGATAGTGGATTGGAAAGTGGAGAAAGCGGTTATGCATGAACCTTACCCTTTCATTTTTGTCCTAGGTTTTCTAACAAGATAACAGGATATTTTCACACTTTATCAATAAAATACCCTTTAAGTCCCCAGAAAGCATGACATTATTTACAATAAGTTTAATTCCACATGCGATATACTTTCTGGTACTTTTTAAATTGTTAGGTGATGATTAAAAATTATTTTGTAGTTCTGATGAAAAATGAAAATAAAACAAAGCCCCTAAATGTGTCCCCATGGTTCTGGTAAATAGATAAAGAGGTTCATTTTTGACCCACTATGTATTAAGTAAAAAGTGAAAACATTTAAAACTTTTTATATATTTTTTTTCTATCAGTGTTGATTTGTATCCGTTATTTCTTCTTTTATCTGATATCATCTTCCTCTGAATATGTTTTTTTGTTTTGACATTTATACTTTGTTCCTCTATTTGCTTCTGTCTTGTAATATATTTGTTGCAGGTTTGGCTGCCACCTACAGATTACGATCTCCCCAAAACCTGCCATCACCTCCATGCTTCTCACCACCCTCTCTGCTGGGTACCTCAGTAGTGATCAGTTCAGAAAGTATTCTATCTCCAAGGCTTTTCAATCTATGCACAACTGTTTTTCTTTGTGTAAAATAAGTAATTTAAAGGGAAATATTGGGGAGGAAAAACATTAATATGATTTTTGAAAACGATTCAGTATGCATGTTCTTATATGAGGAAGATGCTAAAGGATGGTAGATAGTGAAAACTTCAAAGAAAGCAAACAATGTGGGCTAAGATTGCAATGCATAAAAATATACGTGTTGGTGTCCGCGATAACATCCTGCACCAGCGGGAACGCATGCAATGGTACGGTGACTCCAAGTTGGCAAAAACAAAACCAGCAGGAGACTGGAGGAGCCGTGACTAACTGCAAGGGCACAGGATGGCTTCAGGGGGCTGGTAGATGCCCCAGGTAAGTTGAACTCATTTTTTTTTTGAGTTAAGGTTCACTTTAAAATGCATAAGCAATGAAAATATCTAGAGAAAAAAAGAAAACATGTAAACTGAATCTGTTTAAGAGAAAACTATTTTGAACAAATAAAGGAGAAGAAAGGGTAGGCACAGTTTGGATTGGGAAAAATGTTGAAGGAAGGATTTATTTTGTAAGATGAATAATGATGAAGACAAGCCTAAAACCTGGCATAAGTTGACAGCTGAGGAGGGGGAATGGTTTTGATTATCAAAATGAAAAGCATTACATATGCATGTTTTAATTACTGTAGCGATTCAGACTGGGTACCTGTTAAGCTTGTACGTGTTAAACATAAGCAGTGCTGCTGTAGATTAATTAAAAGTATTCATTGACCCATGTTGACCCTTCACACCAATTTATTTGAGAAAGGATAACATTTCTTATTTCCTTAATTAATAGTTTTGTTTTAAGGAGTGATGTAAAGCTGTTTAGGGAGAAAACATATGAAACCAAAAAGAGGATCTTCTAAAAAAGCATAAAAATATGCTTCTACCATCTGAAGTGCCTATTGCTAATTCTAACCTTTCACCTAAGAATTTTGATCTGACCTAGTGTCTTATTCACTTGCAGTCAATTTAGTTGTGAAATTATTCACTGAGTTGATATCCTGGTCATTTTATTTGCAGATATATTTTAGCTGTCACTTTGAAAAATGACCCCCAGGGGTAATGCAGCTAAACTACACTATACACAATTAATTATGTGCAGCATCCAAATTATTTTACTATAATGTATTAATTCCAGATCACTATGTAGAAAAAAAGTCTTCTTTTCAAAATAGACTCAGAATTACAGACTGCATCCAATTTTGCAAAGAATCAAGTCTTTCAACTAGGCTGCTCCAAGTAATTTGACTAATTTTGTAAAGCAACATTTTTAATTGGAGAACCTTGTCCCAACACAAAAAAGGTAACATTTGGGTATTTGGCTTACAATGCTAGACAATAATTTTTTTTCCTTGAAGTTGGGCGTTCACTTAATCAGATCAGGCTGCAACTTTTGTATTAAATGATATAGCATGTAATCAGGAGCTAACATGCTTTAAGTTGCAAAGGTATTTTTTACACTGCTTTGGCAGTTAACTTAAAAAAAAACAAACATTTTAAAGTCAAATTCAGAAATCTAAACCTAAACATCTATGACATTCACAGAGCTGATGGAAAAAAGCCTTAAGCACTGGTGATTAAAATATGAGCTTTTCTCATTTTGACAAAACCGTTGTAAGAATGTAATTCAATTGTTCTTCTCAAAGTATGTGTATCTTTAAATGTTGATAAACATTGATTCAAAATAAGATTCTCTTCTCTGCACATATCACCATAATACAAACATTTACCTTAAGAATGAGCATTAAAGGGACCCTGAAGTGAAAAAAGGTCCCTATTGGGTACTTACTTCGGGAAAGAGAAGCCTCTGGATCATCCGGTGGCTTCTCCCGCTGCCCTCTTTCTCATTCAGCTTCAGGACCCCCTTAAGCACATTGACAAGGGCTTGTCAGCAGAGCATGCCTGTACTGCACAGGGACGGATGGCTTGCGCCTGCACACTAGCATGAAGCCAAGTGGGCTTATCTTTGTCCACTGAGCCTAATTGGTGGCTCCGCGCTACTGTGCATGTGTGAGCCATCTACATGTGCACAGTGCAGGCAAGCTCCTTGGAACTTTGGATGTCCCAATGCTGGAATGGAGAGATTAATGGCGGCCATACATGGTACATTTTTTTCATACAATCTTACCGTTTCTATGTAGTGTAAGGGTAAATTAAGTGAAAATACTGAAAGGATATTTTAGGCAGTTCACTTATATTACATAGAAATGGTAAGATTGGATGAAAAAATTGTACCATGTATGGCCACCATTAGAGGGATGTGGGAAACCTAAGTAGGGTCCCGAGATAAGTATGAACATCTTTGACTTACCTATTTAGATTATTTAAGCACATAACTGATGCGTGTATACATACATTGATGCATATAACAGCCACTAGTTTGCTTAGGAGGTGATAGTTAAAATATTGGTAATGTTCATTACTGATATTTTAAGATGGACTTCCCCACCATCTATTTGTACACCCTCCTAGTGCCTAACACTAACCCCCTAGTAGTCAAAATCCAGGCAGTCATTGGTGCAGGTGGCGGGCAGAGAGTAGTTACAATCTAGGAAAAAATCAGTAACAGTAAGGCAGAAGCACTTAGCCCAGACGCAGCTGGGAACAAAATGGCTATATTGTTAACATCCTGTGCTTTCAAATGAGCTTATCTGCAATGGCAGTCAGGTGACACTGGGAGAGATCAAATTTCAACTTGTAATTAGAGACAAATGACTAGGAATTAGACAGGCTAAACTAACTCTCTTTGTCTCTCTCTCTTTGTCTCTCTCTCTCTCTCTCTCTCTCTCACACTCTCTCTCTATATATACAAATATATACATCCATATACATATATATGTGTATATATATAACCAATCTTTGGTTGTTAAAATAAAAAATGACAGTTAAATATATCATATAGGAGACACACACAATGATATTTGAGAAGTGAAATGAAGTGTATTGGATTCACAGAAAGTGTGCAATAATTGTTTAAACAACATTAGGCAGGTGCATAAATTTGGGCATAAAAAAAATAAATGAAATCAATATTTATTGGATCCTCCTTTTTCAGAAATTACAGCCTCAAAAACACTGCCTGTAGGTTCCAATGGATTCTGGTTGAAGGTATTTTGGACCATTACTCTTTACAAAACATCTCGTTCATTCAGGTTTGATGGCTTCCGAGCATGGACAGCTCTCTCTTTAACTCACACCACAGATTTTCAATTATATTCAGGTCTGAGGACTAAGATGGCTATTCCAGAACACTGCATGAATGCTTTAGTGGATTTTGAGTAGCGTTTAGGGTTGTTGTCTTGATGAAAGATCCAGCCCAGGTGCAGCTTTAGCTTTGTCACTGATTCCTGGACATTGGTCTCCAGAATCTGCTAATACTGAGTGGAATCTAGGTGTCCCTCAACTTTGACAAGATTCCTACAGTAAAATATGGTGGTGGTTCCATCATGCTGTGGGGCTGTTTGGCCATGCACTGGCCAAACAGCCCCTAAGCATGATGGAACCACCACCATATTTTACTGTAGGTAGCAGGTGTTTTTCTTGGAATGCTGTGTTATTTTTCCTCCATGTATAATGTCCCTTGTTATGCCCAAATAACTTAATTTTAGTTTCGTCAGTCCACAGCACCTTATTCCAAAATGAAGCAGGCTTATCCGAGTGTGTTTTAGCATACCTCAAGCGTCTCTGTTTGTGCTATGGGGGGAGAAAAGGCTCTCTCTGCATCACTCTCACATACAGCATTTCCTTATGTAAAGTGTGCCAAATGGTTGAACGATTCACAGTGACTCCATCTGCAGCAAGATGATGTTGTAGGTCTTTGGCGCTCGTCTGTGGGTTGACACTGACTGTTCTCACCATTCGTCGCTTCTTGGTCTGCCACTTCGAACCTTAAATTGAACTCAGCCTGTGGTCTTCCATCTCCTTAATATGTTTCTAACTGTGGAAACAGACAGCTGAAATCTCTGAGACAGCTTTCTGTATCCTTCCCCTAAACCATGATGGTGAACAATCTTTGTCTTCAGGTCATTTGAGAGTTGTTTTGAGACCTCATGTTGCTACTCTTCAGACAAAATTAAAAGAGGAAGAAAACGTACAATTGACCCCCTTAAATACTCTTTATCATAATTGGATTCACCTGTGTATGTAGGTCAGAGGTCACTGAGCTTACCAAGCTAATTTGAGTTCCAATAATTAGTTCTTAAGGTTTTGGAATCAATAAAATGACAACAGTGCCCCAATTTATGCACCTGCCTAATTTTATTTAAACAATTACTGCACTTTCTGTAAATCCGATAAACTTCATTTAACTTCTCAAATATCACTGTATGTGTCTCCTATATGATATATCTGTGCAGTTCTCTGTCTGTGCAAAAGTCCGGGTCCACTTTAACTTTTACCCCCACCCCCAATGATGTCACACTGCCCAACGTCACACCGCAGCACCTCTTGCTGTCCTGATTGGCTGCCGGGGATACTTAGAAGAAAAATGGAGGTAAGGGAATCCCACCATGAGGGAGAAACTTGGGTCCCACTGGCCAGTCCCGATTGCACGCGGGACCCAGGAAAAGGCAGCGCGCAGCAGTTTTAAGTCAGCTCGAGCTGAGGTCGGGCTTACCGCTTTGAGCATGTGAATCTCAGCTCGAGCTTAGCTTGGGATTATCACCAGGGGGTTAAAGTAAAATTATTTACCTTCCTGGTGGTAAGAACGAGGCTGATTCATTGTTAAAAAACTTGCTGCAAACGGTATGGACGAGTTAGCTTCGTCCACGCTGAAAACTGGCTTGGAAAGAGTTATAATGGTGTATGTGCACCACCTACTGGCAGTAGGCACATATTACAGCGTTACCGAAAATTTCTTGAATCTAATACCATACTGTATATTGTACAGAGAATGACACTTATTGCCACACTGGTCTGAACTCAGCTGTGATGGACTATAATGACCACCATGGCTAAGAGTTGTGCAGCAGACCAGAGTGTGTACAGCGGCCCGATGATGATCCCTTAAGATCTGGCATTTCGGACCTTTAGCTATGCCTAAGCATGACCCAACGGCATTGTTCTTGGCACCTCCCCACCCACTGGAAGCCGCTCCGTCAGATGCGTTTGTCGTCCCTTCACCCCCCCCCCCCCGCACAGAGGTGTCATCAGCCAAAGGCAACAGTGCACTAACAACACTGTACAGAAGTGTCATCAGCCTTTGCACATGGCATTTACACAATACAAAACGTTTGTTTGGCACCTTCAACTCCATTCTCCATCCTCCTCCTCCTTCATCTTGCTTATGAGCCGAAGAATTTGCAACATACTTCACTGATAAAATTGACAAAATCAGAAGTGAATTCTCCATGCAGCCCTCAAATCCCACCTCCACACCCTCATTGACTGCTCTCTAACTGCCTTCTCTCCACTCTCTGAACATTCTCTCTCCTCTATAATATCCAAAACTAATGTAACCACCTGTTCTTTGGATCCTATTCCCTCCCATTTCATTCCACAGATATCCTCATCTCTAATGCCTGCACTAACATCGCTATTTAACCTGTCCCTAACCACTGGCATCTTTACGTCCCCACTCAAAAAGGCTGTTGTTACACTACTACTATAAAAAAAAAACATCTCTAGATCCTACCCAGGGGCGTAGCAATAGGGGGTGCAGAGGTAGCGACCGCATCGGGGCCCTTGGGCCAGAGGGGCCCCAGAGTGCCCACCCTCTATCACAGTATTAGCTCTCTGTTGGTCCTGTGCTGGTAATAATCACTTCTATAGATGCTTTGAATAGTAGTAATCATTAACAAACTGTTCCCCATTCCCTTCTTCCAACTCTGACACTGTGGTTGTCCTTAGCAGGTTTTGGTGCGCCGTATCAATTGTTATGTATAGTGCTTGGGGGGGCCCCATGTAAAACTTGCACCGGGGCCCACAGCTCCTTAGCTACGCCACTGATCCTACCACACTCGCCAACTACTGCCCAGTGTCACTTCTCCCATTTGCATTCAAACTACTTGAACACCATATACATGCAGAATTAAGCCATTATTTATCTGCTAACTCCCTACTTGATCAGTTCCAGTCTGGCTTTCGCTCTAACCACTCCACGGAAATGGCTCTTACCAAAGTAGCCAATGTCCTTCTTACAGCTAAATCTAAAGGTCAATTTTCCATACTCATCCTTCTTGACCTGTCATCAGCATCTGATACTGTCGACCACACCTTACTCTTACAAATACTTTCAAATGTAGGAATAAAGGGCCTCGCTCTCACATGGTTATCTTCCTACCTCTCTGAAAGGTCCTTCACAATCTCCTACTCAGATCAGATCTCTTCTCCTCATGCTTTGTCTGTCGGGGCTCCTCAAGGCTCTGTCCTTGGTCCCCTCCTCTTTTCCATCTACATGCACGGTCTTGGTGACTTAATCAACTCATTTGGGTTTTAATACCACCTGTATGCAGATGATACACAACTGTACCTCTCGGCCCCAGACCTTAACTTCCTCCTCAAACGTGTTCCTGACTGCTTGTCTGCTATATCCTCCGTCATGTCCTCTCACTTCCAAAAACTTAATATGAGTAAAACAGAACTAATAATTTTTCCACTGTCTCTGTCCACCTCTCTGCCTGAAGTAACAATATATGTTAATAACACTCCCATAACTTCAGTTCCCAAAGCACGGTGCTTGGGGTAATATTCGACTCATCTCTCTCTTTTATTCCTCATGTTAACTCCATAACCAGCTCCTGCCATCTCCAACTCAAAAACATATCTCGCATCCGTCATTTTCTCACTCAAGACACAACTAAAATGTTAATACATGCTCTTATAATTTCTCGTCTGGACTACTGCAACATACTACTTTGTGGACTAACTTCTAACAGACTGGCCCCGCTCCAGTCGGTACTGAACTCAGCTGCTCGTCTCATTCATCTTTCTTCTCGATCTTCCTCTGCTGACCCTCTCTGTCAAGCTCTTCACTGGCTGCCAATTAACCAGAGGATCCAGTTCAAACTCCTAACCGTAACCTACAAAGCTCTCCACAATCTCTCTTCTCCCCGGTACATATCCTGACTAATTTCCAGATACAAACCCAATCGCAATCTCAGATCTGCACATGATCTTCTGTTGTCCTCCTCTAGAATCACCTCCTCACATTCACGTTTACAAGATTTTGCACGCGCTTCACCCCTCCTCTGGAGTGCCCTCCCACAACACATCCGTCACTCGCCAACCTTTGTGACCTTTAAACGCTCTTTAAAAACTAATTTGTTCTGACAAGCATATGCGCTACCTTAGGCCACTTGCCTTTGTCTTAAGATCAAATTGCACTCCTACTAGGTATTTTAAAACACACTGCCTCTATATATTTTATCGTATACTACCCCTGCTCTTGTTTCCCCCCATTCCCTTTAGATTGTAAGCTCGCAAGAGCAGGGCTCTCTCCCCTTTTGTGTCTTAGAAATCATTATACATTTTACTCATCATGTTACTTTTGTATTCTGCATTTTGTATCGTTTTTGTATTTTGTCACTAATTATGTATCTTGTATATTGGTGTACACCATTGTCTGTATTATTATGTACCCCATGTTTGTTTCTTACTTTGTACAGCGCTACGGAATATGTTGGTGCTTTATAAATCAATAATAATAATAATAATGACTCATATTTTTTTATACAGGGGGGAAGCACAGAAATAATGAACGTTTGCAATGGAAAAGTTTCTGTTGGTGGGAGCAGCGAGAACAATGCTATTGTGCTGTGCTCAGGCATTGCTAAAAATCTAACATCTGGATCTTCATACAATCGTTCTGTGCCTGATGTAGTCCCGCTGGTCTGTCCATAATGACCACCCCCGCCATGGCAGTCATTATGGTGCACCACTCAGAGTTCAGACGAGCGTGTGTATCGACCTTTAGGGCTGGTTCAGGCAGATGTCTCAATCAGCAACACACCCAATTGCTCACTCCCAGCTAAAGCAATTTCCTACCTTTCATTTGGCCAGCAGGCGCCAGTCAGCCAATCAGGTGTACTGTTATACACCCTTTGCCTGCCGTACCAAATCTAGCAGGAATTGCATAAATTAGGTAGCATTCAGGTGGGAGGCTTTCGGTTGGACGTAATCGTAGATTAAAATCATTTGCAGGGACGCCCCATGCAGGCAGATCCCCCACATGTTTGTCTCAATCACTTGCCCAGTGTCTTGTCCAAATGCTTTTCTACAAGCATGCAGAAAAGCATTTGTTGACTTTCAATGGCGATTCCCAGCGAATGGACCCCAGAACAACCAGATCGAGCTGTTTCCAGTGGAAAAAATAAAGATCAAAATGCTGCTTTTGCATAAACGGTGGTAAATGACGTGCAAGTGTGTGTGAGAACTGGCCCTTAGTTGTTGTACCACACAAGGGAGATGTTTTAGATAAACACTGGACAGTATTTATTTCTGCATCTGTAGATTTATTTCTTCATCCATATTTGAGGAGGATTTTTCTATTTGTGATTAAAAAGTTTATTTTAGAAATTGTAATTTAATTTTTTGACACGATTTTGTATTTCAAACTTTTATTATACTCAAAATGGATACTAGACCCTTGATTGATGGATTTTAGTAAGTTGCAAGCAAAACTTTCATGAAAATTAATTGAACCACTTTTTGAACAGAAATCCTGCAGAAATTGAACACTAGGGAGGTTAATGAAATTTTACTGAGGTGACCATTTGGTGCTCGCTCAGGCAAGGATCTAACATGAATATAGGTGCCCCCTGTTCTTACTACTTGAAGAATAGTGTGAGGTTTTTCATTCTGGGTTTCTAGACAGTATCATTGCATTGTGCTTCAAGAAGCTTATCTACAGACTTTGCTTGTACTCCATTTCACTGAGATTCAACCTCATTGGGCTTGATTCACAAAGCTGTGCTAACTGTTTAGCATGGGCAAGCTAAACAGTTAGCACATGAAGTGTCGCTCACGGACGTTTGCGTGCGTAAAGTGCCACGATCGTGCAATCCTGGACATTTGTGTGTGATAACATGGACTTTTGCACCACGCGATCGGCGACCGATCGCATGCAAAAGTCTGCATGATCGCGTGCAAAAGTCCGCGTTATCGCACACAAATGTCCGCGAGCAGAACTTCACGTGCTAATTGTTTAGCACACCTGTGCTAAACAGTTAGCACGGCTTTGTGAATCAAGTCCATTGAGTTCTAATGACCATCCATACTACCTAGAGGAAGGTCATGTGAATAAGGATGAGCTGGTAACAGCAAAAGTCCATTTAGCCTGAGGCAAAACTGAAACTGAGCATTACTTGTTGTGGACTGCAGCAGTGGGGGTAACTCACCTTGGTTGTTGCCTCTGATGCCAGCTCTCCATGCTCCTCTACATCTTACCAATATTCCCTTCTTGACAGCCACAAGGAGGAAGTATCAGGAGCTGAAAGAAGAAGTATCAGGAGGCTGTAGAGGGATATGGAGCACTGGTGCTAGAGCAAGCAACCAAGGTGAGAAATTTAATGTTGTTTCATCATTACTTGTGAAATGCTCAAGCCCGGGTGCAATTTCTTTGCCTTTGTCCATTTGCTGGTTGTGATACACTGTTACAGAGGTGCCAGCACCATCTTACCTTCATCTTTTTTTCAGTGCTTGAAACTTCATAGCAATTTTCTTTCTCATCATTATTGGGTAGAGCGACAGAAGCTTATGGTGCTCAACTACTTATGCTTCACATATTAGGTGACTGTAGAGGAGTCGTTCAAGGAGCACAGTGAGCTGCACCTGCTTCCATTTCAAGAAAGATATTTCCCTTTCCCTCCTTAATTAGTTTACTTAGGCTGCAGATAAAATTAGAAGTATATCTTGAACTGTGCTGTCTTCATTAATTATATAGAAATACAAAAAAAATTAAAATATATTATTGTTGTATTACAACATTTTCATAGTACATCATAGGTTCCCATCATTCATTTAAAGTATTCTTGCTGCTTATAGTTGTGTTCGTAGGCCTGCTTGTGATTAAATTAATTGCACATGATTCAATGCCTTTGGAGAATTTGTAAACTGAGAACCCTTACTATATGAAACAGATTTATTCCAAGTAACTGTAAAAATTATTTACTTAAAGAGAAAGGAAAATGTTTCCCATGTGCAATTACTGTGAGTAGATTCATTAGCTAAAACAAAAGCTCTGTCATAATAATATCTCTTGATTTATAATTTAGAATTAAACAATGTATTATCCCGTGGGTCACAATCACATTTGAAATACAACTATGAAGCACAATACTAATTGTATTCAGCATAAAATATACACGTGAATTAAGTACTCATATTAATCTATAATAATACTGTATGTGTCATAAAGCTAATTAAAATAAAAAATAACTGGTCAAATGTAATTAAAATTAACCTAAATGAATGGTCTCATGAACATTTTTAAAATCTCCAGTCATTTCTATTTTTGTATAAATATAAATAACATACTCTACTCTCCTGTGATAGAGGCTACATACATTTCTAACTTGAATAAAGCCTTTAAACATGCTACAGGGTTCTCCTGCATCTATGCTAAAAATCTAGCATGTCTATAGTGGCCCTTGTGCTTGGCAAGAAATCCGGACTGCTGGATTGTTCTTCTCCTTACCCCTCCCGCTTTTTTTGTGTGCTGCTCTTCCTTCCCTCTGAGGAGCTCACAATCTAACTCCTTGCATAATCAGTCCAATGTTTCTTAAGTCTAGGACCAAATTTCGGGAGGAACTCATTACCTTACCGGTATGTTTTTGAGATCTGGGAAAGAACCAGAATAGCAGGGGGAAACCAATGGAAACACAGCAAAACCATAAAAATTGTATGCAGAGAGTCCCCTGACCCAGATTTGAATCAAGGACCTCACAATTTCAATGTGAGAATGTTGTCCGTGTTGCCATTGTGCCACTATATACTAGATACTCATAAATAGCACACATTGATATATATTTTTATAAACAGTTGGATAATTAAACAATGATATGTATTCATTTGAACTAGTCCCAACATTGAAGATTTAACAGGTTGTGGAGCAGACACTATTAAAGTTAAAGAATAAAATATATGGTTGTTTGTTCTGGTCTCTAGAAAGCAAATACAGGACTTGAATGTAACAAAGTGGCATGGGATGCCCCATGCAGCAGGAAGTAAAATAGAAAAATGTTAAAATGTGCTTATCATTGGGAAATTGGCATTTTATTAAGCTTCAAGGGGTAAATCCTTGTTGTATCATTTTGGCTGCTGCCAGTCACTGTCTCATATCCTCAATACAAGATAAGCATGGTCTTTGCTTTGTAATGGAATAGGGATTTTGTAACGTCCTTGCAAAAGAAAATACTGCAATCTGGAAATAGAATATATTAGTATTATTATTAAATGAAGTAACGAAAGATATTATTAGATCATTAAATCAAATTATCATTTATACTACCATGGAGGTAGCAAGAGTCTAGCATACCTGTAAAAATAAATAAATACATAAATATATATATATATATATATATATATATATATATATATATATATATATAGCAATCACACAAATAAAAATCATTAATACATCAAGCAAAATTGTAATTTGTAAAAAAGAAAAGAAAAACGTAATCAGTATAAGAAAAAAAAAAACACCTATTTTAACATAAACATCAGACAAGCTAAACACATAAATACGTAAAAGAGAAAATGTAAAAAAGTAATAGAACAGACACCTATGGAAAAATTATAATTCAAGATTGAGAATGCATTAATATCTGTCATTATTCCACTATTATATCTTATCGAACAGTGTAATCACCCAACATCCAGATGGAAATATCAGTTTAAGAACATGAAAAATGAGTAGTCTTGTCTAGTCCTTTCTCATGTCCTCAAATTACTATTTCCATCTGGATACTATATAGTTACACCCACTTCCTCATGCATTGGGATTGTTACATAGTTACATAGTTACATAGTTATTTTGGTTGAAAAAAGACATACGTCCATCGAGTTCAACCAGTACAAAGTACAACTCCAGCCTGCTCCCTCACATATCCCTGTCGATCCAGAGGAAGGCGAAAAACCCTTACAAGGCATGGTCCAATTAGCCCCAAAAGAGAAAAAATTCTTCCCGACTCCAGATGGCAATCAGATAAAGTCCCTGGATCAACATCATTAGGCATTACCTAGTAATTGTAGCCATGGATGTCTTTCAACGCAAGGAAAGCATCTAAGCCCCCTTTAAATGCAGGTATAGAGTTTGCCATAACGACTTCCTATGGCAATGCATTCCACATCTCAATCACTCTTACTGTAAAGAACCCTTTCCTAAATAAATGGCTAAAACGTTTTTCCTCCATGCGCAGATCATGTCCTCTAGTCCTTCGAGAAGGCCTAGGGACAAAAAGCTCATCTGCCAAGCTATTATATTGCCCTCTGATGTATTTATACATGTTAATTAGATCTCCTCTAAGGCGTCTTTTCTCTAGACTAAATAAACCCAGTTTATCTAACCTTTCTTCGTTAGCGAGACCTTCCATCCCACGTATCAATTTTGTTGCTCGTCTCTGCACCTGCTCTAAAACTGCAATATCTTTTTTGTAATGTGGTGCCCAGAACTGAATTCCATATTCCAGATGTGGCCTTACTAGAGAGTTAAACAGGGGAAATATTATGCTAGCATCTCTGTAACGATCGGTGTCAGCACACAGAGAGAATCTGATTATTGGTGATCTGCAGTATCACCAACAATAGAGATATATACCTGATTTTCGATGATCTGCAGAATCACCAATAATACAAGTATAAATAACCTCTGAACACCTGATAGAGTGTAAGTGTTTTGGTGCAACAGTAGGCTGTCTCCTGTGGGGCGGGAGACGCAGATAACAATGAGCATGGACCACCTGAGGAGCAGGTGGCCCTTGGCTGTATGAGGACTTTCTCCTAGCAAAGGGAATGGAGATAATCTGAGAGCCAGTGATTCCCTGTAATGCTGGGAATCAGACTATACTGCAGCCAAAGGACTCCTAAGGAATAGAGCCCCTGACTGGACTGCAGAGAGGCCCCTCTGAGGAACAGGGAGTCTCTGCAGCTACCTGACACCTGACAGGGCGGTGTCACAGGTAGTACAGACAGACTGAACACTCAAGGAATGAGTGACAGCCAGAAGGGTCGGTCAGGCCAGGTCGGCAACAAACGAGCAGATAAGGTACAGAGACAGAAGGCTGATTCGGTAACCAGGTACAGGCAGGGTTTGGCAACAGGTAGTCAGATATGCATAGGTACCGAATCAGAAACCAGGAGAGAGGTCAAGGGAGCAATAGGTCATAACAGGTATAAAGCAGAGGCCTAGTCTAGAGTGTGAGGTCCGTGGTCTCAACACCCAGGAACTGGTCTAAAGAATAACACAGCACTGACACAGTATTCCTAAGCTTGGGTGTGTGGTCCTTGGTCACAACACCCTGGAACTGGTCTAAGGTATAACACAGCAATAACACAGTATTCCTAAGCTTGGGTGTGTGGTCCTTGGTCACAACACCCTGGAACTGGTCTAAACAAAGTATAACACAGCAATAACACAGTATTCCTAAGCTTGGGTGTGTGGTCCTTGGTCACAACACCCTGGAACTGGTCTAAAGTATAACACAAGCGTAATCTGGCTAAGTGTGAATTCCCAGGTCCACCTGGTTCTAACACACTGTGGGATCTGACTATGGTCTGAGTGCTCACACGTATGTATTTGCAACGGCAGACAATCTGAGACTGACCAGCGAGATCTATATATAGTACAGCGCTCCTCAGCGCCACCCAGCGCTACTCAGCCAATGACAATCTGCGCTGGGATCAGCTGACCAACCTGATCAGCTGATCCCTCTCCCCTTGGCATAAAGGTCCTGCCTCCCAGTGCACGCGCGCGTAGCTCTCCATCTGTGTGCACTAGAAGGCTCAGACACACCAGACGCATGCTGCTGTGCGGAAACCGCTAGTCTGAACGCGGAGACAGCCGCCCCGCCGCCAAAGCGCGCTGCGGCATCTCCACAATCCTTTACAATCTCGAGTTTTTATTTCCCTTCTAATGCATCCCAAAATTTTGTTAGCTTTAGCTGCAGCGGCTTGGCATTGTGTACGATTGTGATCTATGTGTCTTTTTAAAATATATAGAGAAAAAGGTGTAGGCAGCGCTTCCAAATACAGAAAGCTGCACCTGAATTGATTAAGCTGCAGAGTAGTGCAGAGCTCCAATGGACCATATTACACAACATGCATTCAAACAGGTACAGCAATGGAGAGCGTTAGCTTCAGCAAATAATATGTGCACAAATCATTTCCTACTAGACTTCCCCCCGGCGTTGACGTGCCCCCTCGGGGAAGACCTACCACTAACCTGACATTAAAAGCATAACTTACCTGGTGTGACTTATCATACAATGGTATACACATTTCTTCAAGACAGACAGACAAAAATGACAGCGCTCACAGGCTGCAACTGGCTTATAAACCATCAAGGGGCGTGTACAGACCCCCAGGGGCTAAATACACGCCTTGAATCCAAATCAGATGCAAAATTATGCAAATGTAAGTGCTAATTTATGTGCTAGTCCCTAATCTAAAATTTGAATGCAGATTGGATGCAGGCTACCACAAGTATACTTAGAACATTTTACATAGAGAAAAAGGTGTAGGCAGCGCTTCCAAATACAGAAAGCTGCACCTGAATTGATTAAGCTGCAGAGTAGTGCAGAGCTCCAATGGACCATATTACACAACATGCATTCAAACAGGTACAGCAATGGAGAGCGTTAGCTTCAGCAAATAATATGTGCACAAATCATTTCCTACTAGACTTCCCCCCGGCGTTGACGTGCCCCCTCGGGGAAGACCTACCACTAACCTGACATTAAAAGCATAACTTACCTGGTGCGATTTATCATACAATGGTATACACATTTCTTCAAGACAGACAGACAAAAATGACAGCGCTCACAGGCTGCAACTGGCTTATAAACCATCAAGGGGCGTGTACAGACCCCCAGGGGCTAAATACACGCCTTGAATCCAAATCAGATGCAAAATTATGCAAATGTAAGTGCTAATTTATGTGCTAGTCCCTAATCTAAAATTTGAATGCAGATTGGATGCAGGCTACCACAAGTATACTTAGAACATTTTACATAGAGAAAAAGGTGTAGGCAGCGCTTCCAAATACAGAAAGCTGCACCTGAATTGATTAAGCTGCAGAGTAGTGCAGAGCTCCAATGGACCATATTACACAACATGCATTCAAACAGGTACAGCAATGGAGAGCGTTAGCCGAGGGGGCACGTCAACGCCGGGGGGAAGTCTAGTAGGAAATGATTTGTGCACATATTATTTGCTGAAGCTAACGCTCTCCATTGCTGTACCTGTTTGAATGCATGTTGTGTAATATGGTCCATTGGAGCTCTGCACTACTCTGCAGCTTAATCAATTCAGGTGCAGCTTTCTGTATTTGGAAGCGCTGCCTACACCTTTTTCTCTATGTAAAATGTTCTAAGTATACTTGTGGTAGCCTGCATCCAATCTGCATTCAAATTTTAGATTAGGGACCAGCACATAAATTAGCACTTACATTTGCATAATTTTGCATCTGATTTGGATTCAAGGCGTGTATTTAGCCCCTGGGGGTCTGTACACGCCCCTTGATGGTTTATAAGCCAGTTGCAGCCTGTGAGCGCTGTCATTTTTGTCTGTCTGTCTTGAAGAAATGTGTATACCATTGTATGATAAGTCGCACCAGGTAAGTTATGCTTTTAATGTCAGGTTAGTGGTAGGTCTTCCCCGAGGGGGCACGTCAACGCCGGGGGGAAGTCTAGTAGGAAATGATTTGTGCACATATTATTTGCTGAAGCTAACGCTCTCCATTGCTGTACCTGTTTGAATGCATGTTGTGTAATATGGTCCATTGGAGCTCTGCACTACTCTGCAGCTTAATCAATTCAGGTGCAGCTTTCTGTATTTGGAAGCGCTGCCTACACCTTTTTCTCTATGTAAAATGTTCTAAGTATACTTGTGGTAGCCTGCATCCAATCTGCATTCAAATTTTAGATTAGGGACCAGCACATAAATTAGCACTTACATTTGCATAATTTTGCATCTGATTTGGATTCAAGGCGTGTATTTAGCCCCTGGGGGTCTGTACACGCCCCTTGATGGTTTATAAGCCAGTTGCAGCCTGTGAGCGCTGTCATTTTTGTCTGTCTGTCTTGAAGAAATGTGTATACCATTGTATGATAAGTCGCACCAGGTAAGTTATGCTTTTAATGTCAGGTTAGTGGTAGGTCTTCCCCGAGGGGGCACGTCAACGCCGGGGGGAAGTCTAGTAGGAAATGATTTGTGCACATATTATTTGCTGAAGCTAACGCTCTCCATTGCTGTACCTGTTTGAATGCATGTTGTGTAATATGGTCCATTGGAGCTCTGCACTACTCTGCAGCTTAATCAATTCAGGTGCAGCTTTCTGTATTTGGAAGCGCTGCCTACACCTTTTTCTCTATGTAAAATGTTCTAAGTATACTTGTGGTAGCCTGCATCCAATCTGCATTCAAATTTTAGATTAGGGACTAGCACATAAATTAGCACTTACATTTGCATAATTTTGCATCTGATTTGGATTCAAGGCGTGTATTTAGCCCCTGGGGGTCTGTACACGCCCCTTGATGGTTTATAAGCCAGTTGCAGCCTGTGAGCGCTGTCATTTTTGTCTGTCTGTTTTTAAAATATATATATACTAGCATACGCCGCATAAGAGGGTAGAGGGCAGGAAGGGGGTATTGGGCACAGCGGCGGGGAGGGGGGTTGGACCCCCCCTCAACTGGGTCCCCCATGTGTGCTCTACCTCCAGCTTAAGCACAGTAGCAGCTGCCACTATTAGTAAGAGGCAGCGGGCGGGGATGACTCACCTCTTCTGTGTTCCATCGTGCGTTCCACTGTCGTCACTTCCTGCAATGCCGCACACTGTATTGGTGTAATTTGCCTTTTTAAAACAGAAGGAAATCTGCAATAATTCAGCTATAAGTGAACATTTGTGGTTACTCACAATGCACTGCTACTAAATATGCAAATTACCCCTTTTCCCCCTTGGTAAGCCAAGCAAGCATCCAGAGCCGCTGGTGTATAGCAAGCATACAGCTTTACATTTTACACAGTCATATTAAACCCACAAGTAGACAGCATGTTTCAGACTTTTGGTCCTCATCAGTACATGGCAGGGATTGATACAGATGTATGAGATAGGGCTTGGACCAGTACAACAGAGTAACCAAGCAGCTCAGGGTGACCCAAACCACTCGGAATGTATAGGTGGATAAAAGGGACCAAAACAACCTCCTACTAAAAAAAGCAAAGCTTGGTGTAATTTGCCTTCCTAAAACAGAAGGAAATATGCAATAATTCAGCTATAAGTGAACATTTGTGGTTACCCACAATGCACTGCTACTAAATATGCAAATAATTGCTTTTCACCCTTAGTAAGCCAGGCAAGCATCCAGAACCACTGGTGTATAGCAAGACTATAGCTTTAAATTTTACACAGCCATATCAAACCCCCATGTGACGGCCTGTTTCAGACTTTTGGTCCTCATCTGTACATATCAAGGATTGATATGGCTGTATGAGATAGGGCTTGGACCAGTACAACAGAGTAACCAAGCAGCTCAGGGTGACCCAAACTACTAAGAATGTATAGGAGGATAAAAGAGACCAAAAAGCCCTCCTACTAAAAAAAGCAAAGCTTGGTGTAATTTTCCTTCTTAAAACAGAAGCACATCTGCAATAATTCAGCTATAAGTGAACATTTGTGGTTACCCACAATGCACTGCTACTGAATATGCAAATTATCCCTCTTTGCCCTTGGTTTGATATGACACTTCTTCTTCTTCTTGCTTGGACTGACCCCGGGGGCAGGACGCTACTTCTTCTTCTTGCTTGAAGGTTGAGGCACTTACTCTATTATATATATAGATATTTTTTTTAACATTCTATTTTATGTGCTTAATTTATTAGAGGCTTATTTTTAAATAACCAAAGAATGTGTTATTATGATTCAAATTTGAATAGAGGTTCATATTTTGGGCAATAATTGTCTTCCAAGGTTATCTCCATTAAAATCTCAGTTATTCGATGTGTGTGTCTGTGTGTGGGCGCGTGTGTGTGTGTGTGTGTGTGTGTATTAGGGTGAGAGTTTACAAGGGGAAATGGAAGTGGGAATAGTGAACATTATTAAAAGGCAAGCGTGTATTGTAAAATAAAATAACGTAAGTGTATTTATAACAGTGTATTTATTACTACTGTACTTTAACGCTGTGTGTAAATGGGTAATATACACATATGTGTACTCATTCCACCAGGGCCGGCCCTGGACTTTTTGCCGCCTGAGACAAACTTTGGTAAAATTGCTGCCCCTCCCCAAGCCGTGGGTGGGGGCCACCGAGCTGGAGGGGGTAGCGGGCAGGAAGCAGGTATTGGGCACAGCGACAGGGAGGGGGGGTCGGACCCCCCCTCCCTCACCTGGGTCCCCCTATCTACGCTCCCCCTACAGCTTTTAGCCGCTACTGGTAAGAGGCAGCAGGAAGGAATGTCTCACCTCTTCCGCGTTCCAGCGTGCGTTCCACTGTCGTCACTTCCTGCAATGCTGTCCACTTACAATACAGTGGGCGGCATTGCAGGAAGTGATGACTGTGGAATGCACGCTGGAACACGGAAGAGGTGAGTCGTCCCCGCCCGCTGCCTCTTACCAGTAGCGGCTAAAAGCTGGAGGGGGAGCGCAGAAAGGGGGACCCAGGCGAGGGAGGAGGGGTCCAACCCCCCTCCCCACCGCTGTGCCCAATACCCCCTTCCTGCCTGCTACCTCTTCCAGCTTGGCGGCCCCAACACCTACGGGCAGGCGAGTGCCGCCCCCCAGAAGTGCCGCCTGAGGCATTTGTTTTACCCTGCTTTATTCCACTAGGGAGTGGTAGAAGGGAGTCTGGACACATGAATAGGAGTCCAGATATCACTATGTGTTATCCCCCAGGGCCAACTGCCACCCAATGCTCATAGGCTACACATTTCCTGGAGAAGAAGGGGGGGGGGGGGGGAAGTATGCTATCTGTTTTATAAATATATATTGAAATGTTTATTTCACTGTAAATGTTAAATCCTATAAAATAAAACCTAACTGTCCCTGCTTACTCCTGTCCCTGTGTCCGTGCTTTTTGCTACTGCGCATGTGCACAGCATGGACGGCCCGGACAGCTGTTGGTACAGGAGGACGGGGACAGTTAGCTGGGCGGGCGTGTGTGTGGGAGGCCGGGTGCGCGCACGCATGAGTGGTGCACTGACATACTGCGGTGGCGGCATTAGGAAACACGTTTTTAAATTGGCTAAGGTTGCTAGTGTTTAACCACTTGAGGACCTAGGGCTTTTTACCCCTTAAGGACCGGCCACTTTTTTTCCATTCAGACCACTGCAGCTTTCACTGTTTATTGCTCGCTCATACAACCTACCACCTAAATGAATTTTGGCTCCTTTTCTTGTCACTAATAAAGCTTTCTTTTGGTGCTATTTGATTGCTCCTGTGATTTTTACTTTTTATTATATTCATAAAAAAAGACATGAATTTTGGCAAAAAAAAATGATTTTTTTAACTTTCTGTGCTGACATTTTTCAAATAAAGTAAAATTTCTGTATACATGCAGCGCGAAAAATGTGGACAAACATGTTTTGGATAAAAAAAACCCATTCAGTGTATATTTATTGGTTTGGGTAAAAGTTATAGCGTTTACAAACTATAGTGCAAAAAGTGAATTTTCCCATTTTCAAGCATCTTTGACTTTTCTGACCCCCTGTCATATTTCATGAGGGGCTAGAATTCCAGGATAGTATAAATACCCCCCAAATGACCCCATTTTGGAAAGAAGACATCCCAAAGTATTCACTGAGAGGCATAGTGAGTTCATAGAAGATATTATTTTTTGTCACAAGTAAGCGGAAAATGACACTTTGTGACCAAAAAAAAAAAAAAGTTTTCATTTCTTCTAACTTGCGACAAAAAACAAAATGAAATCTGCCACGGACTCACCATGCCCCTCTCTGAATACCTTGAAGGGTCTACTTTCCAAAATGGGGTCATTTGTTGGGTGTGTTTACTGTCCTGACATTTTGGGGGGTGCTAAATTGTAAGCACCCCTGTAAAGCCTAAAGGTGCTCATTGGACTTTGGACCCCTTAGCGCAGTTAGGCTGCAAAAAAGTGCCACACATGTGGTATTGCCGTACTCAGGAGAAGTAGTATAATGTGTTTTGGGGTGTATTTTTAAACATACCCATGCTGGGTGGGAGAAATATCTCTGTAAATGACAATTTGTTAATTTTTTTTACACACAATTGTCCATTTACAGAGATCTTTCTCCCACTCAGCATGGGTATGTGTAAAAATACACCCCAAAACACATTGTACTACTTCTCCCGAGTACGGTGATACCACATGTGTGGCACTTTTTTGCACCCTAACTGCGCTAAAGGGCCCAAAGTCCAATGAGTACCTTTAGGATTTCACAGGTCATTTTGAGAAATTTCGTTTCAAGACTACTCCTCACGGTTTAGGGCCCCTAAAATGCCAGGACAGTATAGTAACCCCACAAATGACCCCATTTTAGAAAGAAGACACCCCAAGGTATTCTGTTAGTAGTACGGTGAGTTCATAGAAGATTTTATTTTTTGTCAAAAGTTAGCGGAAAATGACACTTTGTGAAAAAAACCAATAAAAATCAATTTCCGCTAACTTGTGACAAAAAATAAAATCTTCTATGAACTCACCGTACTACTAACAGAATACCTTGGGGTGTCTTCTTTCTAAAATGGAGTCATTTGTGGGGTTCCTATACTGTCCTGGCATTTTAGGGGCCCTAAACCGTGAGGAGTAGTCTTGAAACAAAATTTCTCAAAATGACCTGTGAAATCCTAAAGGTACTCATTGGACTTTGGGCCCCTTAGCGCAGTTAGGGTGCAAAAAAGTGCCACACATGTGGTATCGCCGTACTCGGGAGAAATAGTACAATGTGTTTTGGGGTGTATTTTTACACATACCCATGCTGGGTGGGAGAAATAACTCTGTAAATTGACAATTGTGTGTAAAAAAAATCAAAAGATTGTCTTTTACAGAGGTATTTCTCCCACCCAGCATGGGTATGTGTAAAAATACACCCCAAAACACATTATACTACATCTCCCGAGTACGGCGATACCACATGATTGGCACTTTTTTGCAGCCTAACTGCGCTAAGGGGCCCAAAGTCCAATGAGTACCTTTAGGATTTCACAGGTCATTTTTGTTTCAAGACTACTCCTCACGGTTTAGGGCCCCTAAAATGCCAGGGCAGTATAGGAACCCCACTAATGACCCCATTTTAGAAAGAAGACACCCCAAGGTATTCTGTTAGGAGTATGGTGAGTTCATAGAAGTTTTTATTTTTTTGTCACAAGTTAGCGGAAATTGATTTTAATTGTTTTTTTTCACAAAGTTTCATTTTTCGCTAACTTGTGACAAAAAATAAAATCTTCTATGAACTCACCATACTCCTAACGGAATACGTTTGGGTGTCTTCTTTCTAGAATGGGGTCATTTGTGGGGTTCCTATACTGCCCTGGCATTTTAGGGGCCCTAAACCGTGAGGAGTAGTCTTGAAACAAAAATGACCTGTGAAATCCTAAAGGTACTCATTGGACTTTGGGCCCCTTAGCGCAGTTAGGCTGCAAAAAAGTGCCAATCATGTGGTATCGCCGTACTCGGGAGATGTAGTATAATGTGTTTTGGGGTGTATTTTTACACATACCCATGCTGGGTGGGAAAAATACCTCTGTAAATGACAATTGTTTGATTTTTTTTACACACAATTGTCCATTTACAGAGAGATTTCTCCCACCCAGCATGGGTATGTGTAAAAATACACCCCAAAACACATTATACTACTTCTCCTGAGTACGGCGATACCACATGTGACACTTTTTTGCAGCCTAGGTGCGCTAAGGGGCCCAACGTCCTAATCACAGGTCATTTTGAGGCATTTGTTTTCTAGACTACTCCTCACGGTTTAGGGCCCCTAAAATGCCAGGGTAGTATAGGAACCCCACAAGTGACCCCATTTTAGAAAGAAGACACCCCAAGGTATTCCGTTAGGTGTATGGCGAGTTCATAGAAGATTTTATTTTTTGTCACAAGTTAGTGAAAAATGACACTTTGTGAAAAAAAAAAATCAATTTCCGCTAACTTTTGACAAAAAATAAAATCTTCTATGAACTCGTCATACACCTAACAGAATACATTGGGGTGTCTTTTTTCTAAAATGGGGTCCGTTTCTGGGGTTCCTATACCGCCCTGGCATTTTACGGGCCCAAAACCGTGAGTAGTCTGGAAACCAAATGTCTCAAAATGACTGTTCAGGGGTATAAGCATCTGCAAATTTTGATGACAGGTGGTCTATGAGGGGGCGAATTTTGTGGAACCGGTCATATGCAGGGTGGCCTTTTAGATGACAGGTTGTATTGGGCCTGATCTGATGGATAGGAGTGCTAGGGGGGTGACAGGAGGTGATTGATGGGTGTCTCAGGGGGTGGTAAGAGGGGAAAATAGATGCAATAAATGCACTGGGGAGGTGACCGGAACGGGGTCTGAGGGGGATCTGAGGGTTTGGCCGAGTGATCAGGAGCCCACACGGGGCAAATTAGGGCCTGATCTGATGAGTAGGTGTGCTAGGGGGTGACAGGAGGTGATTGACGGGTGTCTCAAGGTGTGATTAGAGGGGGGAATAGATGCAAGCAATGCACTGGCGAGGTGATCAGGGCTGGGGCCTGAGGGCATTCTGAGGGTGTGGGCGGGTGATTGAGTGCCCTAGGGGCAGATAGGGGTCTAATCTGATAGGTAGCAGTGACAGGGGGTGATTGATGGGTAATTAGTGGGTGTTTAGGGTAGAGAACAGATATAAACACTGCCCTTGGGAGGTGATCTGACGTCGGATCTGCGGGCGAACTATTGGTGTGGGTGGGTGATCAGATTGCCCGCAAGGAGCAGGTTAGGGACTGATTGATGAGTGGCAGTGACAGGGGGTGATTGATGGGGGGCAGTGCCAGGGGGTGATTGATGGGTGGCAGTGACAGGGGGTGATTGATGGGTGATTGACAGGTGATTGACAGGTGATCAGTGGGTTATTGCAGGGAAGAACAGATGTAACTAATGCACTGGCGAATTGATAAGGGGGGGTCTGAGGGCAATCTGAGCGTGTAGGCGGGTGATTGGGTGCCCGCAAGGGGCAGATTAGGGTCTGATCTGATGGGTAACAGTGACAGGTGGTGATAGGGGGTGATTGATGGGTAATTAGTGGGTGTTTAGAGGAGACAATAGATGTAAACACTGCGCTTGGGTGGTGATCTGATGTCGGATCTGCGGGCAATCTATTGGTGTGGGTGGGTGATCAGATTGCCCGCAAGGGGCAGGTTAGGGGCTGATTGATGGGTGGCAGTGACAGGGGGTGATTGATGGGTGGCAGTGACAGGGGGGGATTGATGGGTGATTGACAGGTGATCAGTGGGTTATTACAGGGAAGGACAGATGTAAATAATGCCCTGGCGAATTGATAAGGGGGGGGGGGTCTGAGGGCAATCTGAGCATATAGGCGGGTGATTGGGTGCCCGCAAGGGGCAGATTAGGGTCTGATCTGATGGGTAACAGTGACAGGTGGTGATAGGGGGTGATTGATAGGTAATTAGTGGGTGTTTAGAGGAGAGAATAAATGTAAACACTGCGTTTGGGTGGTGATCTGATGTCGGATCTGCGGGTGATCTATTGGTGTGGGTGGGTGATCAGATTGCCCGCAAGGGGCAGGTTAGGGGCTGATTGATGGGTGGCAGTGACAGGGGGTGATTGATGGGTGGCAGTGACAGGGGGTAATTGATGGGTGATTGACAGGTGATCAGTGGGTTATTACAGGGAAGAACAGATGTAAATATTGCACTGGCGAATTGATAAGGGGGGTCTGAGGGCAATCTAAACGTGTAGGCGGGTGATTGGGTGCCCGCAAGGGGCAGATTAGGGTCTGATCTGATGGGTAACAGTGACAGGTGGTGATAGGGGGTGATTGATGGGTGATTGATGGGTAATTAGTGGGTGTTTAGAGGAGAGAATAGATGTAAACACTGCGTTTGGGTGGTGATCTGATGTCGGATCTGCGGGCGATCTATTGGTGTGGGTGGGTGATCAGATTGCCCGCAAGGGGCAGGTTAGGGGCTGATTGATGGGTGGCAGTGACAGGGGGTGATTGACGGGTGATTGACGGGTGATTGACAGGTGATTGACAGGTGATTGACAGGTGATCAGGGGGGATAGATGCATACAGTACACAGGGGGGGGGGGGGCAGATAGTGACAGGGAGTGATTGATGGGTGATTAGGGGGGTGATTGGGTGCAAACAGGGGTCTGGGGGGTGGGCAGGGGGGGGGGGTCTGAGGGGTGCTGTGGGTGATCTGGGGAAGGGGGGGTTGAAATCAGTGTGCTTGGTGCAGACTAGGGTGGCTGCAGCCTGCCCTGGTGGTCCCTCGGACATTGGGACCACCAGGGCAGGAGGCAGCCTGTATAATACACTTTGTAAACATTACAAAGTGTATTATACACTTTGTATGCGGCGATCGCGGGGTTAACATCCCGCCGGCGCTTCCGTATAGCCAGCGGGATGTTGCGGCGGGCGAGCGGTGACAGGCGCCGGCGGAGGATCGCGTCACGGATGACGCGATCGCTCCGCCCATGCCCTTAAATGGACCGCCGCCTCTGTGGGTGAGCCGGTCCTTAAGGGCTCCACTTCCCGGCCGCCTCTGTGTGTTAGGCGGTCGGGAAGTCGTTAATGAATTGACTAAGGGGAAAAAGAATTGCAAGCATGGGTGTTTTTATAAGCTAAAAGAAGCTGTGGTTTCATCCCTTGCCAAGTTTAAAACACTGTTTTCTGCCAACATTTTTAATATCTATATTTGAAAAACTATAAGATCTTTTTATTAAAAAAGACATGTTGCCACATGTGACCTTGGTCTTCATAGCAAGTTTAATGAAAATACCCTGCTTTTGGTTTTGCAATTATCGCTACAAGTTGGCACTATCATCTTTACTGCAAAAAGTTAAAATCACAATTCTACCTTTAAGGACAAATTCTGTGTTTCTAAATACTTAGGTGAAATGGGAAAAATCCAGCCCAGACATCATAAAGCCCCAAATCCCTCACTCATCATTTTTGGGGATATGTACATAACAACAAAAGCTACATAACGACAAGTTCTACACTAGAAACAAGTCTTATTTTTTATGATTGCAATTTACCTACACTACCATTACTACACTACCTACACTACACTCACTACCTTTGAGGGAGATATTGATTAGCATAACTGTAAAAGTTAAGATTGTTATATTAAAATAAAACATTTTAATAGTAAAACATAAAATAATGAAAAGTTTTTGAAAAATATCATTGCAGTGGAGTTTTTTTTGGACTGAGGGTTTGTTTTGCACAAATACATGCAGGGAAATCTCCAGAATTATCACATCTCTGTTGTGCTCTGTTCTTTAGGCGAGTGCCAATATTAGGCGCCCCCTAGCAGCAATGTAATGCTGTGCGGGGAGCGTACAGGTCATTCGGGGCACTGGCAGTTGCTGGACCTTGAATTCCGTCTCCCTCCAAGTCATTTATTCCATCTCAAGCAGCAGTAAAACTCCAAGACTCCATCGAAAAATATACAGCAAAACTGCTCACTCACATCCCCAGCACAAATCTCTCACTAAACACAGCTCACCTGGCTCTTATAGGTATTACACAGAAGCTTACAGAAAAACCTACCGTATATACTCGGATACAAGTCGACCTCATGTATAAGTTGACCCCAATATTTGACCCTCTTAAACAGGAATTTATTAATTACTCAAATATAAGTCTGTGCAGCAAAGTTAAGGGCTCTGTGGCCCTTCTAGCAGTGTGGCCCCTTTGTCCCCCTGGCTGTGTGGCCCCTCTAGTTGTGTGTCCTCTGTGTCCCACTGGCTGTGTGGCGTCTGTGTCCCCCTGGCTGTGTGGCCCTTGTTTCCCCTGGCTGTGTAGCTTCTGCTGTGTGGCCCCTGTTTCCCTTGGCTGTGTGGCTTCTGCTGTGTGGCCCCTGTTTCCCCCTGACTGTGTGGCCTCTGTGTCCCCCT
The DNA here is from genome assembly GCF_040937935.1 of Hyperolius riggenbachi. Taxonomy (NCBI): domain Eukaryota; kingdom Metazoa; phylum Chordata; class Amphibia; order Anura; family Hyperoliidae; genus Hyperolius; species Hyperolius riggenbachi. The sequence continues at coordinate 204,004,411 of NC_090646.1, read as the reverse complement.
GGCTGTGTGCCTCATGCTGGGTGGCCCCTGTGTCCTACTGGCTATGTGGCTTCTGCTGTGAGGCCCCTGTGCCCCCCTGCCTGTGCAGTCACTTGTGGGCAATAGCTATCCCCTGTCTTCGCTTCCCAGCAGTGTAAGCAGACAGCTTGCTAAAAAGCCCCCCTCCCTCCCACCACCATGCAAAGAGGCCTCTTCTCTCTACCTCTCCCCCCTCTGTGTGATCACTGAAGCCAGCAATCACTCACTGAGCTATTCGGCGCTGCAAAGCAGACAGTTTACTGAAAATCCCCCTCCCTCCCACCACCACGCAAAGGAGCCTCTTATCTCTATCTCTCCCCCCTTTGTAATCGCTAAAGTGGAAGCTTCTCACTCACACTAATCCATCCGAGCACAGCTCTCTTCTCCCTGTAGTCATGCTGACTGGGCTGTATGCATAAGCTACAGCTTCCGATGTCATGTGATACATGAAGGTCGTCTTAATGCAAAAGTAATCTGCTAAGGAGCCCCAGGACTGAGCAGGCTGTGTAAGCGCGCAGCAGCCGCTCGCGAACGAAGGTCCAGAGGCTGAGAGGTGACGTCACCCAACCCGACACGCAAGCCGGATCAGCTGAGCGGAAGTGCGACGAGCGGGGCTCTGAGTCTTACAGACGGAACCCACGTATGCCGCAACAGGACGCTAAAGAGACGCTGAGGAAGGCAGCGGGCTGAAGGAGCTGAAGGAGCTTATATGAGTGAAAAAGGTCACAGCGAGAATATTTATGGACACGAACAAATCTCTGTGAGAAACCACTGTGGACTATCTATAATACTGGTCACGTGAGTCTATGTGGACACATTTTAAGATTAATTAAACGAGTTGAAATATATACTTGAACTTGGAATCTTGCACTATAGCCTTCTTTACAAAAGGAACTTTAAGTTACAAATGTGTATGCCACAACGGAAGAACTATACAGGAGCATTAATCCTCTAGGAAGGGACACTTTTGCCAGAAATTTGATTTTAATAGGGGAAACTGAATTTAGTAGATAGAAGGGCCCTTCTATGTATGTGTGAACGTATGAAAGAGTGATTTGCGCATTTGCACAACAATCGGCACTTGGTGCACTGTGATTTTAACAAATTTTGAATAAATCCTGACATGGTATTTTTCTCGATTAGCGCATGTTATTAATGTTTTCATGTGATACATGAAGTCACATGACATCGGGACCCGTAGCTGTGAGCTGATGCACACACAGCCCAGCCAGCGTGACTACAGGGAGAAGAGAGCTGTGCTCGGATGGATTAGTGAGTGAGAAGCTTCCACTTTAGCGATTACACAGGGGGGAGAGATAGTGACAAGAGGCTCCTTTGCATGGTTTTGGGAAGGAGGGGTCTGCTTTGCATTACAGGAAGGGGGAGAGAAAGAGGTGCCTCCCCATTCCTGGCTATAAGTGGGGAAATTTTGGACTATCTCGTGTATAAGGCGATCCCCCCACTTTTATACTTTGAGTCAGTCCAAAATTTCTCGACTTATAGAGAACCCGAGGTGTGTTTAAAGAATGTTATCTGCATACAGAGGCTGGATCTGCCTATACAGCCCAGCCTCTGTTGCTATCCCAAACCCCACTAAGGTCCCCCTGCACTCTGCAATCCCTCATAAATCACAGCCATGCTGTGAGGCTGTGTTTACATCTGTAGTGTCAGTCTCAGCTGCTCCCCCGCCTCCTGCATAGCTCCGGTCCCTGCCCCCGTCCCTTCCCTTCAATCAGCAGGGAGGGAAGGGATGCAGGCGGGGACTGGAGTTCTGCAGGATGCGGGGAGAGCAACAGACTGACACTATAGAGATAAACACAGCCAGCTCTGACAAGCTGTTTGTCAGCAGCGTGGCTGTGATTTATGAGGGATTGCAGAGTGCAGGGGGACCTTAGGGGGGTTTGGGATAGCAACAGAGGCTGGGCTGTATAGGCAGATCCAGCCTCTGTATGCAGATAATATTCTTCAAACCCACCTCAGGTTCTCTTTATAGCTGAGTATATACGGTATATCACAATAGGTCTTATCTGTGTGTAGAAATATTACCAATTTAATAATTATTGATCATATCCTATGCAAAACTTCCTAGGATCTATAGTGAATGTACACTCCAAATGACTTATTATTTCAAATCTCCTAGTCTATTTGCGTTTAAAAGGTATTTGTAATTTGAGAATCTAAGACAAGTTAGGGATGTTAAAAAATGCCCATATCCGATTCTGCGGCAATTCCAATTTCCACCAATGCCAATTTCCATTTTTCTGAATTTTTACAATTTTTAATTTTCCAACTTTCCATATATAATTTTCCATTTTTCCGATTTTCAAGGAATATTTTATTAGTCATTTTTTTTTTGCATCAGAGAATGCAAAACATGAAAAAAAAATAGAAAAAAACTGAAATTGGAAAATAGAAAAACAGAAAATCAAAATGTCTTTTGTTTAGTTGTAAAATTACCACGCTGATCCAATTTTTTCTGAAAAAAATCTGCATTCTCTTATTGGTCCAATGCTTCCGAGTTCTGTGATTGGGCTAAAATTGGCAAATTGCAGAACATCTGATTTCCATGGAATTCCAATCTCTGATTTCCTTTCCTGATTTCTGTTTTCCAATTTTGGATTATAAATGCTGATTTCTCTTCAGAAATATGGACATATCAATGCCCTGGAATTCAAATGAGCATCCCTACAAGTCATGTCCTACAGTTGATAAACTTTTTTTTCTCAAAGTTTCTAACCCTCACCATAAAAAACAGGGATATGAACACCCAATGGCTGATTTGTAAAAGGAAGATATTTGAACTAGTTTTCTATATAGGGTGTGTACACTGTAAAGCCTCAAAATACTTTTGCACAAAAATACGTGTTGCCTGAACACAGTTTTAAATAAATAAAGAAATATATAACACCACAGATAAAAAAACCAAAATAAAACAGTCAACGCTATCTAGGGGAATTTCCTGCTCAACCCATAAGAAACTCTTCAATCATGCTGGGGTAGCAGCAGGAGGCAATTGAGCCTGGAATCAGAGTAATGAAAATCATTGAAGCCAAGGAAAAAAATTCAGTTAACAGACCTAAGCAAAGAAACTGAAGCAAGTAGTAAGCTTTTAGATCCCTAAAAAGAAAATAAGGATTTTGAGATGTACAATTTTAAATTGAAACGGAAGATAGAAAAATTGCAGATGTAATTGATAGCTACAAAGCAAAGTAAAATACTTCAGAAATAAGAAGACTGTCCTAACAAGGAGATGTTGGACACCATTAAACACCGATAGGGAGTAGACCTAGTAGGAGGAAATTACAACATGGTAAAAATGCATGTAGTTAGAGATTCAATCAAGGATCTACTTGTAATTCTAATGAGATCCAAAGGCCCATAACATTGGTCTATTTTTTTAGAGCGTGAAGACGAGAAAGAAAGTGAAGTAAGAATAACTAGGGAGAAAGAAACAAATAGGGAGCAAAAGAGAAAGTGAAATAGAAAGAATGTGCTACTGCAGGTCTGAAATAATACAAGGGCGATGGACAAAAGAAAAAAATAAATCAAAAAGAATATCAAAAGTTAAAGTCAGTAATGGTAATTCAGATTATTCCTCTATTGCGCGTTCTGAACCATGAGACACACGTAGGTTTAGGGAAGCTGCAAATGCATTATCACTGTTGATAATAGATGAAGCCTGAGAAAATGTGTGTGTACAAGTAAGACATTTGACAATGTGGCAACACAACAACATAAGTGTACATCTGCACAGTTTTTTCTATTTTCTCTTTGACAAGCTGCAGTGTGACACATGCAGAAAAGCAGATAAACTTATTTTTTGCTTTTTAAATTACTATCAATAGAAAATGTATTCCAACTGAATGCATGCTTTGAAAAGCAAAAATATTAAAATAAAATGCTGTGTTGTGTCCTCTGTGAGCACAGCACTCAAGTACAATGCAGAGGATATTTTATGATATCAGGTTTCAAAACTCGGAGCAAAAAGAGAAAAATTTGTATTCATACTACAAAATTGGGTACTGTACTATATAAGGAAATAATGATGTTGTTCAAAGATAATTTTCTCGATGATGATGATTATTATTATGTATATAGTACCAACATGTTCCGCAGCACTCAACATAGCATGAAACAAATAGTAGAGAGCATAAGTACATGAAATGTTCAAAACTTTGAACAATCAAGACATCCAGTAATACAAATATATACAAAGTTGATGTGTGGTTTAAGACATCACCAATACTGGCAAAGGTTTAAGTGATAAACTACAGCAGAATTGGAAACACTGTAGTTTATCATATAAACGCAAGGTTGTCGACCATGATGTCCAGGCAGATCGTATTGAATGCTGAGCTGAAATCCAGAAACAGGATCCTGACATGGGGGTTGGAAATCTTTATAATATTCAAAAGGATACAACACCAGCAAACTTTGAACTAGTACGGAAAGCTTCCCTCCCATAGCTGTCTGAAGGGGACCAAAAATTTCTAGATAAAACAATTGTTCAAACAGAATTCTGTGAAGTAATTGACAATCTAGTGTCAATGAAAAACCCTGGCCTAGGTGGATATATGGTAAAGTTCTACAAAAGGAACAAAAGGAATTATCATATTTGTTGGACCATTAGGTGCTCCGAACCACGAGACACACTTAGGTTTAGAGGACAAAAATCAGGGTAAAGAAAAATAAACTAAACCTGGTGCGTTCATGGTGCAGGGGCATCTTGTGGATCTTCTCCCCTCAATCACCCTCAATTATTTCCCCCTTGTATATCTTGTGTCCTCCTCTGTCCCTCCTGTGTCGTTCTCTGTCTCGCCTGTGTTGTTCTCTGCCCCTCCTATGTCCTCCTTTGTCCCTATGTCCTCCTATAACCTCCTTTGCCCCTAGTCTCTACACTGTCAGCCAATCAGAAGACTTGAAATGAATAAAGCATTCAGAAAATCAGGATTTATAGTGTGGTAAGTGGTAGGCAAAAATTTCTGTGGAATTCCGCTATACAGATATTCAGTAAATTTAAGCCAATCAGAAGACTCGGAATGAACAAACCAATCAGAGAATGAGGATTTGTAGTGAGGTAAGTGGAAATTTCCATGGAAAGCAGAAATCCATGGAAATCGGAATACCGTCGGTATACCACAGAATACCGTCGAAATTAAGCAGTAGCAGAAATCGGCATTTTCAGAAGGCATGATTTCCGTGGAATTGGAAACTGGCATTACAAAAATCAGCCTTTGTTTGTAGGTTTGATTTTGAATTATACCATACATAAAAATTGTATGGATAAACCTGATGGAATTCAGGATCCTTTTGTTATTTTCACAGGCAATCACAGCAAACAAGGAATTTGTGGAGGTTTCACAAAGCTGGCATTATATTTTTGAAACTGTTAGAAAAAAATTGGGGTCAAACGAGTGGCGGTTTGGTTGTGTCATAAAAACGTCAGGGTTTATAGAAGCAGCATTAATTGGCATTTTGCTGGCCTCATAACAAAATACATAGCATAGTTAAAATTATCATTACATGTCATGAGTGGTGTCAGACATCCTTGCACACTGTGTTTGTAGCTGAGGAACTACTTGCAAGCCATCAGTAGGGTGCCGGGTTGTATCTGGTGGGAAAAAATGCCCCAACATTTTTCTAGACTCATAGACTATGTATGTTGTACTTTAAAGATGTATTTGTTGCTTTGTAAATGCCTGATGAAGGATTATTAACCCGAAACAGACTAGTGTTGTTGCCTGAAATGTACTGTTTCATTAAACAAAGCATATTGTGTCTACTATCTGTCAAAACAGAAAAATAATATTCTACATTCATGTTATGAAGAATTCTTATTGACAAATTCTGAAGTTTTACCTTTTGATAATCTTTTTGATACAATAAAGTGTGATTTTGAATTTTTGAACCCAAAAATTGCATTGTGGTTTCATCACTCAAACAAATCCTCCTATATAAAAACCCGTTGTTGCTTTGAGCGTGGTGGCTTGCTCAAGTGTGGATCTTTCTAATATATACTTCATGTTGAGAGTCTTTTTTTCATGACTCACTCCCATTAAATACTGAAATATAGCCAACCTGGCTATACCAGCTTGCATGGATGAGAAGGGGTTAATTGAAGCTTTGGAGGGGGTGGGGTTATATTTTAAAAAAGGCATGGCCACCCCTCTTTAAACTTTCTGTAACCCCTTTTCATTCATGCAGGCTAGTATAGCCAGGATGGCTAGGTCAACCTGCATGGGGCTCCAACATACCACACAAGCTTACGACATAACCACACAAGCCTACATGGTCCATGATATGGGAGGCTTTGTAAGAGACGATCAGAAAAGCCTCCTCCTCTCCTACAAAGCCCTTGTACATATCGTGGACAAGGGACTCTTTTCCACCTCCAGTGCCCAAAGAAATGTGTCAGTTAACAGGTTCTGGGGGCTTGAGTTCAAATCGGGAAGCCCCCTTTAATAGGTTGACAAGAAAAATCCTGAGTGATGTCAGATGATAAGAAGCGTGCACATTATGAGATTCTTTCCACCTCAAATTGCATATGGCCCATTTTCTCTTATTTTATCATATCTTTCTTTTTTCCCTCTCTTGTAAAACAACCTTATTTTACACACTTATACACTTGTATAAAAAAAATAAAAATTATGCCTCCTTTGAGGATTTCTTTCAGAGCTGTTCTCTTCTCTTTGAATTATTTATGCATGAATAAGAAAGTAGTATTTAGCCTCCCCCTCAATTTATCCTGTCAACAGTAGCCCATGGTATGGACAATATTACTCATGGTACTTTGAAGTAGAGTTAGTGTCTTTAGATTGAACTTATTGTGACCCACATATATCTGTTTCCTCTTCACTGGTTGAACTTACAATTATACTATTTTGATGATCCACAAGAAAGGAGAAACACATCTTTGTACTTGATGTCAAGATACTGTGTCATATTAATTCAGAAGCCTAAAGCAAAATATGCCACATTTAAATAAAGCTTGGCAGTGTGAAATGTTGATTAGCCATTCACAGATTCTGTAATGCATATCCTGCAGTTATCTAAAAAAAATATTTTAGTTGAAATGGAAGTTCTTAATGTTAGTGACTACCTATCCTGGTTTTATTCATATCACTGTGGATTTAATATATTTCCAAGGAATTAAGCTTAGAAACATTATAAACTTACATTGAAAACTTCTATATCAGTGTTACGCCTGGAAAGTCTTGCATCCCATGTAAGCTTATAAAGAATAAAAGGAAGAAAAAATAGTGTGTTCATTGTGAGATGTGTGCCATTGCAAAATGTCATTTAAACCTTAGCAGTTTCATCTTTTTACACTACCAAGTGCAACCTGGCAAAGATGTAGACAACAATACAGTAAAATATCAAACAATTGCAAACTAAAATAAATGTATTCAAATGTAAAAATTAAAATTCCACATGAACTGTGAAAATAAATATTATCTACTTAGAGGCGCTATTACATGTCCTGGCACATATCCAGTTGCTCATTTTTTGTACCTTGCCTGAGGAAGCAGGCGATTGACCCACGAAATGAGTTGCAGATTGTATTGGAGTAAGAAATAAACATTGCAAACCCTTTATGATATGATGTTGTGTCATGTGTGGGGAGGTAAGTCCACCAGTATCCCCCCTTTTTTAAGCTAGTTTTAATAAATTTTATTCTAGATCGGTGCCTCTGTATATATAACATTATTATCTACTTGTTCTAATGAATAAGGGTTATGTCATTTCTTTGCTGACAGACAGTTTTTGCATTTAAATTTGATTAGAATAGCTGGTAGTGTGGCCTTTTCTTCTCATTCACCATATCTGTGCTGACTGAACATGAGGTGGTTGGCTCTCCATTACTTAGTTAACACATCATAACATATAAATAACTTGCACTATATCTGTGGAACAGGGCTAAGTCTCTCCCCCTCACCCCCAGAGCCCATATCCATGGATAAGGGGCTCATCCCCACCTCTGGTGCCAGGGAGGAGATGTGGTACATTGTGGGATCTGGAGTTTCCCCCTTAAACCACTTCCTTTCCCAAGTACAGAATATTCACGTTGTTGCAAGTGGCTCCTAAAAGCCAAACAACATGAATGTAAGTTGCCACTTTAAGTGAGCACATCACATCAACCACCCTCTCACTAACTATGCTAAACAGGGATCCCTTCCTGGGGGTTTGAACCCCCATCCGATCCCCTGCAATCACCCCCTCACCTCCACCCCCATGCTGCAATTGGGCAGCATGGAGGATTGCAAAGATCTCTCACCTAATCTTTTTCCTCAAACTCTGTGAGATATATATAAGTGAGTATGATCCGACTGAACAAAAACATTCAAGCCAATTTAAGAAAAATATCTACAAAAACTTTATTAATCATCATAACAATAAACTACCATTAAAAATGTGTGCCCCCCGAATACCCCCCAAAAACCACCTATCCCACCTATAGGACACCCCCTTAGTAGCCTGAATTAAAGGGAGCCTGATCACAGCCGGATCACAGAAGGAACAAGGTCATCTGAGAAATTGTTACTTTACAATGCTTCCATGTACCCATCTCTATGGGGTGGGGAAGAACCTGGCAATTTGGGGGTGAGTGGGGGGAACACACCTGGTGATCTATAGGGGGGAGATAAAGGGAAACACCCCTGTCTAGCCATGGGGGGATAAGGAGATAAAAGGACACACACCTGGCTATCCATTGGGGGATTAAAGAGGCTCATCTGGCAATTATGGGGGGAGCTAAAGAGGCACATCTGGCTGAGGTGGGGTGGTACAAAGGCACACCTGGCTAGCTGGGGAGGGGGGTACAGAGGCCAACTATGGGGAGGGGGAATATAGATGAGCACATCTGGTTAACTACAGGGGGGGGGAATAATAAAGAGACACGTAATTTAGAACATAATAAATAAACAGTAACCAGCACAACTGTCATCTTCTTGTTTAGTATTTACCTGCATCAGTGCTTTACTTCAGCTAACATCTCGAAATATGCCTGAAGAAGGGGACTAGATCCCAGAAAGCTTGCATAATTTAACTCTATCAGTTAGCCATTAAAAGGTATTATTTTTTACAAAACGTTGTTTTTTTCTACCTATATCATTTGTTTGGCTAACACGGTACATAAACTTTTTTGCTACTATCATAATTTAGAAGAAAAATTAGACAGAAAATAGAAAAAATGCACCTTTATTTCCAAATAACTTATTGTCACCATACATTGTACTAGGATCATAATTTAAATAATGTAATAACAAAGACAAATGAACAAATTAAATGTGAGGGTTTAATTTACAGTAACACCTTTTCTTTTCAAACTATAGTGTCTGAAAACTGAGAAATAAAAAAAACAAGGTATAGATCATTTATGCTTGGTAGTTAGTGCTAAAGTTATTGGCTAATGAATGGAAGGAGTATGCAATGTAGAAAAGTGCACTCGGTTTTAAGGAGGGAAACTTCAGGTTAGGGAAGGGGTTAACAAGGAGACCCCCAGATGCCCGCCCCACAGATGAAATGGGTATATGGGTACTAAAGTATTTATTATGATCTCCACTGAGCAGTAGTGAGGCTTTAGAGTGTCTCTCCAAATCTTAAATAGGAAAGAAGAGAGGAAATTCCTGCTGGGGTGAATCCAGTTCTTATATCACAGGAAGGTCTATAGGAGAGAGGAGGAGGAAACAGTGTTATTCCAAGTCATGCACAAAGTATTATTGTTTACCACACTTCAATCATCTGTCAAAATACCTTGACCCTGTCATTCAAGAGGATATCTTCTTGGTCTGGTCTAGTGATCTGTTAACAATGGAATATATCATATTCTAGTCTACTGAGTATTGTTTATGGATCACCTATCCACACAGGTGTTTACTTGATTTAACAAAGCTGTTTTATTTATTTGATTATAATAAATTATATTAAGTTGATTATACTAATTTGTATGCTTTTAGGTATATTCCTTCTGTAATTATAATACAACATTTTTTTTCTATTTTTCTAGTAATAACCCGGGT